>NC_136727.1:8019466-8121966 GCF_936440315.1 Barbus barbus
ATACATAATACATACACATACATATATACACATACATACATATATACACATACATACATATACATACATATACATATATACACATACATACATATACATACATATACATATATACACATACATATACATACATATACATACACATACATACATATACATATATACACATACATATACATACATACATACACATACATACACATACATACATATACATACATATACATATATACACATACATACATATACATACACATACATATATACACATACATACATATACATACACATACATATATACACATACATACATATATACACATACATACATATACATACATATACATATATACACATACATACATATACATACACATACATACACCATACATACATTACATACCATACATACATATACATATATACACATACATATACATTACATACATACACATACATACACATACATACATATACATACATATACATATATACACATACATACATATACATACACATACATATATACACATTACATACATATACATACACATACATATATACACATACATACATATATACACATACATACATATACATACATATACATATATACACATACATACATATACATACATATACATATATACACATACATATACATACATATACATACACATACATACATATACATATATACACATACATATACATACATACATACACATACATACACATACATACATATACATACAATACATATATACACATACATACATATACATACACATACATATATACACATACATACATATACATACACATACATATATACACATACATACATATATACACATACATACATATACATACATATACATATATACACATACATACATATACATACATATACATACATATACATACACATACATACATACATATACATATATACACATACATATACATACATATACATACACATACATACATATACATATATACACATACATATACATACATACATACACATACATACATACATATACATACACATACATACACATACATACATATACATATATACACATACATATACATACATATACATACACATACATACATATACATACACATACATACATACATATACATACACATACATACATATACATACATATACATACATATACATAATAATAACACATACATACATATACATATATACACATACATATACATATATACACATACATACATATACATATATACACATACATATACATACATACATACACATACATACATACATATACATACACATACATACACATACATACATATACATATATACACATACATATACATACATATACATACACATACATACATATACATACACATACATACATACATATACATACACATACATACACATACATACATATACATACATATACATACATATACATATATACACATACATACATATACATATATACACATACATATACATATATACACATACATACATATACATATATACACATACATATACATACATACATACACATACATACACATACATACATATACATACATATACATACATATACATATATACACATACATACATATATACACATACATACATATATACACATACATACATATACATACATATACATATATACACATACATACATATATACACATACATACATATACATATATACACATACATACATTACATACATATACATACATATACATATATACACATACATACATATACATACATATACATACATATACATACACATACATACATACATATACATATATACACATACATATACATACATATACATACACATACATACATATACATATATACACATACATATACATACATACATACACATACATACATATACATACATATACATACATATACATATATACACATACATACATATACATACACATACATATATACACATACATACATATACATACATATACATACATATACATATATACACATACATACATATACATACACATACATATATACACATACATACATATACATACATATACATACATATATACACATACATACATATACATATATACACATACATACATATACATACATATACATACATATACATATATACACATACATACATACATATACATACACATACATACACATACATACATATACATACACATACATACATACATATACATACACATACATACACATACATACATACATATACATACACATACATACACATACATACATATACATACACATACATACATATACATATATACACATACATATACATACATATACATACACATACATACATATACATACACATACATACACATACATACATATATACACATACATATATACACATACATACATATACATATATACACATACATATACATATATACACATACATACATATACATACATATACATACATATACATATATACACATACATACATATACATATATACACATATATACACATACATACATATATACACATACATACATATACATATATACACATACATACATATACATACATATACATACATATACATACACATACATACATATACATATATACACATACATACATATACATATATACACATACATACATATATACACATACATACATACACATACATACATATACATACACATACATACATACATATACATACACATACATACACATACATACATATATACACATACATACATATACATACATATACATATATACACATACATACATATACATACATATACATATATACACATACATACATATACATACACATACATATATACACATACATACATATACATACACATACATATATACACATACATACATATATACACATACATACATATACATACATATACATATATACACATACATACATATACATACATATACATATATACACATACATATACATACATATACATACACATACATACATATACATATATACACATACATATACATACATACATACACATACATACACATACATACATATACATACATATACATATATACACATACATACATATACATACACATACATATATACACATACATACATATACATACACATACATACATATACATACATATATACACATACATACATACACATACATACATATACATACACATACATACATACATATACATACACATACATACATATATACACATACATACATATACATATATACACATACATACATATACATACATATACATACATATACATATATACACATACATACATATACATACATATACATATATACACATACATACATATACATATATACACATACATACATATACATACATATACATACATATACATATATACACATACATACATATACATATATACACATACATACATATACATACACATACATACATATACATACATATACATATATACACATACATACATATACATACACATACATATATACACATACATACATATACATACATATACATACATATACATATATACACATACATACATATACATACACATACATATATACACATACATACACATACATACATATACATACATACACATACATACACATACATACATATACATACATATACATATATACACATACATACATATACATACACATACATACATACATATACATACACATACATACACATACATACATATATACACATACATACATATACATACATATACATACATATACATACATATACATACATACACATACATACATATACATACACATACATACACATACATACATACATATATACACATACATACACATACATACACATACTGGTTTCCATGTTTGATGGGGACCAACTTTATAATCATCACATGTGGGGACCACCTAAAGGGTTTCAAAGTCTGAAAAAAATAAGGGACACTAACCACAACTTTGTTAGCCTATACACAGACAACTGAATTGATTAAGTAATGACTAGACCATCCTTTATGGGGACCTCTGAAAAATCAGATGAACATGACTTGCAGGGACCTAATTTGAATATTATATGCATATAATTTGCATAATAAACACACATTGCCATGATTTGTGGGGACCTTGCAACAACAAGTATTACTAATGACAAATAAAACGCAATTATATGAAGTAAATCTTCAGACTGCATTTGTTCATTTGCTCTTAAAATGGGTTTAATCTACAACCAAGTAGAATTAACATGTTTATTAGTAGTACAAAAGTTAAAATTTTGAAATGTAACTTAGATTAGTTTATGTGGTCTGCAAACGGTGCTAGTGATGCAAAGCTTCACTCTTGCATAAAACACCTAGGACCAGTTTCACAGACAGAGATTATCTTAAACCAGGACAAGGCCTTAGTTAAATTAGGGTATTTAAACAGTTTCTATTAAAATGCCTTTGAATGCACACCAGTAATGTTTTTTATTTTTTCTGAGACAAAACAATGGCTGACATATTTTAAGATCTTTCAGTGCAAGTTACTTTCAGTTAGTCTGGGACCAGCCTTAAGCGTGTAATCCATCTCCTTAACATGTAGAGATTTGGTTGGATTGACTGATTGATGGTTCCTAGGTTTGATTGGAATTATCAGTGTGGACTGATGTTGCAGTCAAAAAGTTCTTCATTCACATGCAAAGGATTATATTGGGAGTAGTGAATAATTGCCTGCATATATTCCAACCCATATCATATCCACAAGTCAAACATTTAAACCTTTCCACTTCAAACTATTCTTTCTATAATTGGAATAAAAAAAAAATACAGAAATAAAATAGTGTTCAGCCCCAGCCAACCACCCAGTATCAGGTACTACTCATTCACCGGATACTTATCAATACACTAAACCTACTACTAATTGAACTTAAAGACATTAATTGAGATTAAAATGACTGAATTCAACTTTTATTGACTTAAACTTCACACAAGAACTCAAATGAAGTCAAACCTCAAAAGTCTTATTATATATTAAATCATTTAAAAAAAAAGTAATTATATATACCTTTCACATACATGAATTTCAACAAAAATTACAAAACTTTTTTAGACCAATGCATTTCAGCTTGTGGTCTTTACGCACTGGTTTAACAATAACGTTATTCTATTTCTTTAAGTGTTGCTGTGGCTTTGTTGCAATTTATTAGTTGCAATTAATTATCATTTAACAATAAATATAAGAATTTGATAGCTTTAATGATTTGATTGTTGTTAACCTTCACAATATATTCAAACAAACTACATTTCCCATGAGCAGCAGCGTAGGAGACGAGGAAGCAGAGTATGCTGGGATCGTGAGCCTGCTGCGAGCCATCTATGTTTTTGTTAATGCCTTTTGTCGCCATTTTTTTTTGTTTCTCATAAACCTTGTTCAGTAAAGTTCCAGCAAATCAGAAAGATTACGTCTCATCTTTTGCTTCAAACTACAATATGGTGCCGAAACCCGGGAGTTTGGACTTTATTACCGAACTTTAAAAGGAAGTTTGGAGTTAGCTCGCGGCGACGCGAGTGAGCGAGTAAAAATGACTGAACGCTACGAGCGGATGAGACGGAAGCGCGGAACAATTAGAACTTCCACTACAAAGATTTTGACTCGTATAGAAGAGGAGATCAACAAGGATGACACGGATTGTGAGAAATTACGTGAACTGTTGTCATTGCTGAGTACGAGAGAGGAAAGCTTATCAGAACTGGACAAGGGGATAGAGGATGAAACGCCGATAGACAAACTCGAGGACGAGGTTGGAGGCGCGCAGGAATATCAGGACCGTATTGTGCTGTGGAAAAGACGTGCCACCCGGCTGATTCAGTGCAGCAGAGATTCAACTGCTCGTCAAAGTGACGTAAGTGCCAGTGCTGGCAGATTGCAAGGTAGACAGTCAGTTAAACTGCCAAAGCTGATAATTGACAAATTTGGTGGAGAAATAAGTGCTTGGCAAGAATTTTGGAACCGATATGAGACTGCCATTCACTTAAATGATGCACTGTGTAAGAGAGAAAAGTTCACCTACTTGAAATCCTGAAGGCGGTGGCAGGACTTACATTGAGTGATAGTAACTATGATGCTGCAATTGCATTGCTTAACGACAGATTTGGAAGGAAGGACCTTGTAGTGAATGCACACATGTCCAAATTGCTGAACCTAACTCCTGTGAAAAAATCATATGACATCACAGGATTAAGACAGCTGTATGATGAATGTGAGATACAGATTCGTAGTTTAGAGTCTGCTGGCATTCACTGTGATTCTTATGGCAGTCTTCTTTGCCCAATTCTGATGCAGCTGATCCCAAATGACATTGCACTCGGTTATACACGAAAGGCTGGCACGAATGATGTATGGAGTGTACCTGAGTTCATGGCTTTTTTGAAACTTGAAGTTCAGAGCAGAGAAAGAGCACAGCAACTCACAAGACCGAACTGCGTACAAACGGATGCCGTTCATAAACCATCCAACAAGATAGCACCAGGTAGTGAGTCACGGCCAAAGAGACTGAGTACTCCATCAGCTGCTGCGCTGCACACAGCCTGCCCTACAGTTCCAACAATCTGTGTATTTTGTGACAACACAACCCATAAGTCAGAGTGTTGTCCCGATTACTCAGTATCCGCACGCAAAGAGAAATTGAAAAAATTGGGCAGATGTTTTGTATGTCTTGGTACAAGACACATAGCAAAATTCTGCAGTTAAGGGGGTTACATGTCCACTCTGTAGTCGTCGCCATCATCAGTCTGTGTGTGAACAATATGAAGAAAAACCAGAAACTTCTAGCACGACAGACACTGTGGTTTCATCTGTATCAAGTACAGTAAATATCAAATCAAGAGAACCAAACACAGTGTTATTGCAGACAGCGAAAGCATGGACTGAGGGCCCAGGAGGGAGAAAGATTGTACGGTGTTTGATAGACGGAGGTAGTCAACAAAGTTTTGTTCATGAAAGGCTGGTGAGAAGTTTGCAGCTGCCAGTACTGAGACAAGAGACATTGAACCTCCACACCTTTGGCTCTCCCAATTCTGTGACGACCAAGCGTAACACTGTGAAATTGATCTTGGAAAATGTGTGGAACACACAACAGAAAATCGAGATTGAAGCTATTGAGACCCCACAAGTGTCCTCGGCTGTCATGAAGGTTCCTGATGATCAAATTCAAAACCTGATGCGAGAGACAGGCCTGCAGCTCGCAGATTTTCCGCTTGAGGGTGCTGATCCAGAACTTCTAGTGCTCATTGGAGCAGATTTCTACTGGAAGGTTTTGTCTGGGAAGATCGAGAGATTAACTGATTCCCTTGTGGCTCTGGACAGCGCCTTTGGCTGGGCCATTCAAGGTATTGTTTCAAACTCAAGCGAAATGGAAACCACATGTATGCACATTAGTGTAGCAGAAGATAATCAGATCTCAAAGCAGTTGCATGCGTTTTGGGAAATTGAAGCTCTCGGCATCGTCCACGACAAAACACCTAGTGTAGAAGAAGCCAAAGCGCTAGAGACCTTTGAACGGACAGTGAGCTTTAAAGACGGGCGCTACCTAGTGGAGTTGCCGTGGAAACATGGCAGAGACACATCAGAACTTAAAGACAACTGTCATGTTGCAAGGAAAAGATTTGAAGCTCTCAAGAAAAGATTTAGAACCGACAATGTGCTCTATGAGAGATACAATGATGTGATTCAAGAATATCTGCAGCGAGACATATGTGAAGAGGTGAAGGACACATCAACTGCAGAGCAGGCTAGCACAGTGAAGTATTACATGCCACACCATCCGGTAATCCGAGACGATAAGGAAACAACCAAACTGAGAATTGTGTTTGATGCGTCTTCACGCGAAGAGGGTTCACCCTCCCTCAATGACTGTTTACTTATCGGGCCTAATTTAAACCCAGATTTACTTCATGTGCTTATTAAATTCCGCCTTCACAAGGTGGCTTTCACAGCGGATATTGCAAAGGCTTTTCTGCAAATAGGATTGAAAGAAAAGGATAGAGATGTTGTGAGGTTCTTATGGACATATGATCCCTCATCACAGAACTCTGAAAGGGAGCCTTGCATCATGAGAATGAACAGAGTTGTGTTTGGAGTTGCATCTAGCCCTTTTCTGTTAGCAGCAACAATTAGAACTCATCTTAAACAGTATGGGTCTGAACAGCCGGCAACTGTAGCACTACTCCAGGAATCACTGTATGTGGATGATCTCATTGTGAGCTTGCCTAATGTGGATGAAGCTTGTTTTATCTCAGCACAAGCAAAGGCCATCTTGTCTGCCGCAGGAATGGAGCTACGGAAATGGACAACCAATTCCTCTGACCTAAGAACGAGATGGATAAAAGACCAAATTGAAAGCCCAGCAAATTCACAGACGCACAACACTGCATTGAAAGTGTTGGGACTAATATGGAGGCGTGACCATGATGATTTTGTGTTCGACTTGAGGCAAGTGCTGGATGTTCTGGAAAGGAAGGAGAGTACTAAGAGGAGTGTACTTCAAATCTCATCACGTATCTTTGATCCAATAGGTTTCCTAACACCCTATACTATCCGTGTAAAATGTCTGTTCCAAGAAATGTGGGAGCGAGGTCTCAAGTGGGATGAAGAACTACCCCCAGATATAGCCCACAAGTGGAAGCAGTGGTGTGATGAGTTGCCGCAGCTACACCTCGTGGCCATACCCAGATGGTACAACATATTGACAGACCAGCAAGAGAGAACGAGACTCCGTGTGTTTTGCGATGCAAGTGAAAGAGCTTACGGTGCAGTCGGATATCTACAAGGCAAGAGTGAGACTGCAGAAATTATTTCCACTCTGGTAGCCTCAAAGTCCAGAGTTGCGCCACTAAAGAAAATGACACTTCCTCGACTGGAGCTAATGGGAGCCTTGATAGGAGCCAGGCTAGCTCATAATCTGTTAAAGGCTCTAAAGATTAGAGAAAACCATCTCTATATGTGGACAGACTCAATGATAGTCTTGAACTGGATCCGCAGTTCGGCACAGAAATGGAAGCCCTTTGTGGCAAATCGAGTGATGGAGATTCAAAGCCTCACTAAACCAGAATCATGGTCACACTGCGATGGCAAACATAATCCAGCAGACCTGCCAACAAGAGGACAAGCTGTCAACAGTTTGATTGATAATGTGTTGTGGTGGAATGGACCTGGTTTTCTCCAGTCAGTGAATCCAGTAGTCTCAGCAGACGTAGAGCTTCCAGAAGAAGAGGTAAATGCAGAACTCAGATCTAAATTCCAAGTCGCAGTGCAGTTTAGCAGCACAGAAAAAAGAGAGCCGTTGCTTGATCTATGCAGATACAGTAAACTCAGTACTGTTCTCAGAATAACAGCATGGGTACAGAGATTCGTCACCAATACACGCTCAAGCGTAAAGAACCATGGAGAGCTTTCTGCAGAAGAGTTAATGGCAGCTGAAGTGTATTGGGTTAGAATGACTCAAGAGGAGACATTTGAAAGAGAGATGAATTTGCTTAAGGATGGACAGTGTGTACATAAAGACTCAAAGATCAAAGAACTCAAACCATTCCTTGATGAGAAGGGTCTGATCAGTGTGGGAGGAAGGCTGCAGCTGTCTGATCTCAACTTTAGAGAGCAGCACCCATGGATACTACCTGCTAAACACAGGTATTGTGAACTTTTGATTCAAAAGTGTCATGAGAAGAGTTTGCATTCAGGTACACGAGATACACTCATGCAGGTCAGAGACAGATTCTGGATCTTGAAGGGTAGACAGCTCGTCAAGCAGGTAGTCGGAAGGTGTCCCATCTGCAAGAGGTTTAAGGCTAAACCAGCACAACAGGCTACCGCACCCTTACCGAGAGACAGAGTCATTGAATCTCCCCCATTTGAAACCACTGGTGTAGATTTTGCTGGGCCGCTCATGGTGAAGACCAGTAATGGTACCAGTAAAGCCTACATAGCACTCTTCACTTGTGCGGTCACTAGGGCCATACATTTGGAACTAGTCTCAAATAAAAGTACAGAGAACTTCCTTTTAGCATTAAAGAGGTTCATTGCAAGGAGGGGACTTTGCAAGGTCATATATTCAGATAATGCAAAGACCTTCAAACGAGCAGATCAGGATCTGAAGGAGCTTTGGAAGTCAATCAAAGAGCCTGATCTCCAAATTTTCTTCGCTGAACGGGGAATAACCTGGAAGTACATAGTTGAGCGAGCAGCCTGGTGGGGCGGTTTCTGGGAACGTCTTGTGAGGTCAACAAAGTCGTGCCTTAAGAGAATCTTAGGGAAAGCCTCATTAAATTTTGAAGAGTTAACCACCATCTTAACTGAAGTAGAGGCTGTGCTAAATTCAAGACCTCTCACTTATGTTCACAATGAGCTGAATGAACCACAGCCATTGACTCCTGCTCATTTTCTGGTCGGCAACCGACTTACATCTTTGCCACCAAAAACCATTGCATCTAACATTCCAGCTGCTCAGAGTCGAGAGACCTTGACAAAAAGATGGAAATACAGTCAGAGGCTGTTGAATGAAATTTGGACTCGTTGGCGCAAGGACTACTTGATGAATTTAAGGTCTGCTCACCAATGTGCAAACACCACCGCAGAGGCAATGAAAGTGGGAGAAGTCGTCCTCATAGGAGAGGACAAGATGCCACGACAGACGTGGAAGACAGGAAGGATTGAAGATGTTTTCCTGGGGAGAGATGGATTAATGCGTGCATGTTCTGTGCGCACTTCCCTTGGAACGGTGTTAAGAAGACCAGTACAGTTACTGTATCCTTTGGAAATTAATAAGTAGTAAAGAGTAGAGTGATGAACTATGGTTCATCGGGGGGGGAGGATGTTGCAATTTATTAGTTGCAATTAATTATCATTTAACAATAAATATAAGAATTTGATAGCTTTAATGATTTGATTGTTGTTAACCTTCACAATATATTCAAACAAACTACATTTCCCATGAGCAGCAGCGTAGGAGACGAGGAAGCAGAGTATGCTGGGATCGTGAGCCTGCTGCGAGCCGTCTATGTTTTTGTTAATGCCTTTTGTCGCCATTTTTTTTTGTTTCTCATAAACCTTGTTCAGTAAAGTTCCAGCAAATCAGAAAGATTACGTCTCATCTTTTGCTTCAAACTACAATAGGCTTTAACCTCTTTAAACAAAACCTGCCATGCTAGATAGTTGCATCTTCACAGTATTACCTGCACTGCAATTTCTTTTTATAAGCTATAATGCGATTATAAACATAAAATTTTACGGTCTTCCAATCACGGTTCCTCAGAGCTTCTGGTTCAGCTTTCAAGCATTTCTCACAGTCACTCTTTGATGGTACGGTGCCAGATGTGATGAATCGCTTCAGGTGCCTTTCCACCGCCTGCACCTCTGCCTGCTGCCAGGGAGTTTTCTTCTGGGTAGTTTTACCTTAACGTGATCAGAAAAAAAAAAAAATGATTAAGAGTGTATGGTGGAATTCCAATCCAAAGTTCTGAATCCTATAATCAGTATTTAAATCAGCGTCTATAGACCCTTTTCCTGTTAGTAAATATTGTGATGTTTTTCTGTGGGCATAGCTTAAGTGGAGGCAAAAAGATCCCCCCCTGACCACTTCAATAAAGTCTGTTGGCTTTTTTTTTTTTAAACATTAACTGGAGAAATTCCAATTTAACTTGTCTATGTAAGGTCACTCATTGTCCGGGATCGCAATTTTTATTTGAAAAGTTTAACTTTAACGGGCGAAACCAGATTGGCCAACTTGCACATGCTTTTACTCAAACGATGATCTGACAGGATTCCCTCCGGTTGAGTGACTCACATCTACCTGTATTAAATAAATTCAGTGCACACAGACTAAAGTAGTTTAAGTCTTTGGTTCTTTTAATTGTGATGATTTAGGCTCACATTTAACAAAAACCCACCAATTCACTCTCAACAAATTAGAATACTTCATAAGACCAATAAAATAAACACAGTAAATGAACATACTTTCCAGAAGGCCAACAATTCACTAAAAATATGTACTCAATACTTGGTAGGGGCTCCTTTTGCTTTAATTACTGCCTCAATTCAGCGTGGCATGGAGGTGATCGGTTTGTGGCAATGCTGAGATGGTATGGACGCCCAGGTTGCTTTGATGGTGGCCTTCAGCTCATCTGCATTGTTAGGTCTGGTGTCTCTCATCTTCCTCATAGATTCTCTATGGGGTTCAGGTCAGGCGAGTTTGCTAGTCAATCAAGCACAGTAACACTGTGGTCATTGAACCAGCTTTTGCTACCTTTGGCAGTGTGGACAGGTGCCAAGTCCTGCTGGAAAATGAAATCAGCATCTCCATAAAGCTTGTCAGCAGAAGGAAGCATGAAGTGCTCTAAAATTTCCTGGTAGATGGCTGCGTTGACTGTGGACTTCAGAAAACACAGTGGACCAACAGCAGCAGATGACATGGCAGCCCAAATCATCTCTGACTGTGGAAACTTCACACTGGACTTCAAGCAACATGGATTCTGTGCCTCTCCGCTCTTCCTCCAGACTCTGGGACCTTGATTTCCAAATCAAATGCTAAATTTACTTTCATCTGAAAAGAGGACTTTGGAGCACTGAGCAACAGTCCGGTTATTTTCTCCACAGCCCAGGTAAGACGCTTCTGACGTTGTCTCTGGTTCAGAAGTAGCCCTTTTCCTAAAGACGTCTGAGCGTGGTGACTCTTGATGCACTGACTCCAGCTTCAGTCCGCTCCTTGTGAAGCTCTCACAAGTGTTTGAATCAGCTTTGCTTGACAGTATTCTCAAGCTTGTGGTCATCCCTGTTGCTTGTGCACCTTTTCCTACCCAAATTCGTCCTTCCAGTCAACTTTGCATTTAATATGCTTTGATACAGCACTCTGTAAACTGCCACAGCTTTCAGTAATGACCCTCTGTGACTTACCCTCTTTGTGGAGGGCGTCAATGTTCATCTTCTGGATCATTGCCAAGTCAGCAGTCTTCACCATTATTGTGGTTTCAAAGAACAAGAGATACCCGGAATTTATACTGTATAGATGGCCATTAATTGAAACTCAAATGTAAATATTCTAATATTTTGAGATACTGATTTTGGACTTTCATGAGCTGTAAGCTCTAATCATCAAAATTAAAACAAAAGTTTTTTTTTGAAATAAATAAAATATGAAAATTTCACTTTTTGAAATAACTTACAAGAAAAAATGAACTTTTTCACAACATTCTAATTTATTGAGATGCACCTGTAGTCATCAAGATGATATATAAATGAACATATACATTTCAATTTCAGCAGGCAACTATTTTTATTTATACAAGCTACGCAGTATCGAGTTCATTATCAAAGATATATCGCCTTCGATAATGAACTCGATACTGCGTAGCTTGTCAGTGAACTTCGGCTCCATGTATTAAATGCAGCCGCATTTGAAAACAGGCAATGGAGATTTAACGCTAATCAAGGAACTGGCTTTACTGACAAGATGCGCGTGCATATCGCGTTAGATATATCGCCCAGCCCTAGTAACCAGGCATCTGTAGTTATTTTTTTAAATTGTGGGGAGAGAGAGTGAAGTGAAGTGAAGTGAAGTGACATTCAGCCAAGTATGGTGACCCATACTCGGAATTCGTGCTCTGCATTTAACCCATCCAACGTGCACACACACACCGTGAACACACACCCGGAGCAGTGGGCAGCCATTTATGCTGCGGCGCCCGGGGAGCAGTTGGGGGTTCGGTGCCTTGCTCAAGGGCACCTCAGTCGTGGTATTGAGGGTGGAGAGAGCGCTGGACATTCACTCCCCCCCACCTACAATCCCTGCCAGCCCGAGACTCGAACCCGCAACCTTTGGATCACGAGTCCAACTCTCTAACCATTAGGCCACGACTTCCCCGTGGCAGTGTGTGAGTGTGGCAGTGCAAAAATATTTTTGGCCACGATAACCTTTCTAGTTTATTTTCGTCGTCACTTTGTATGTTAGGGGTGAAGTATTTCAATTAACGGCGGCAGGAAGGAGTATATAAGGAAGTCAGTCTTACCCAGGAATATTGCGTCATCAGTAAGGTTGCATGTGAGAGGGACTTCGAAGTGGAAAGACGGCCGCTTCTGGAACTGTTGCTTTCAGCGAACGATATCTGGTGCGTCGCGGAGGTCAACGTGACTTTTTTAAGCTTTGCACGTCAAGATTATCTGGTTTTAAGGCTGTTCTGAAGACAGGTTCTGGCTGCTCATTCACCTGTCCTGTTGTCTGATGGAACCTAAACTCACTCTCCAGCTTACCTCATGACTGTGAACTGGGTCAGTATCTCTAAGCGCCATTATACATACTCATTTACTCAGTACATATACACGCACTAGCATAACATTCATTCCCGCACGTTCAGTGTGTTTTTCTTTTTTGTTTCTTTTTTTTTTTATGATTGTAAATTGTGGTTTGATGTTATTTCTTAATTAGGAAATGAACAAAATGCTTATTTAATATTTCTTTTTTTTTTCTTTTTCCTTTCCCAATGGACAATTTATGAATGATTGTCGACGTGAATCTGCCACGGGGGGAAACATGAATAGTGACGCAATTACTACACGGATTTCGCACTTGAATTCACCCAAAGTGATATATTTTGTTTTTTGTGTATTTTTGATTATTTTGTTTTCTCTTGTTCCTTGTTTTTCAAACATGGTTTTTTTCCAAGGACATTGAGGAATAAATTTTCCCTTTGTGAAACAGTTTTTCTTTGACTATTTTTGTGATTTTTAATATTGTAACCGGTGGTTTCTGTTTATTTTTGACTATCTTGGGTAATTAAATTTTGTCAGGATAAATCTTGGCTGGCGCCCGTTTTTTTTCTTCTTTCAGACTTTATGCTAGGGTGACCACCACCGTTACAAGAGAACAACAAATATATAGTGATATAATCAGCAAACATAGCTAGAAAAATCAGCAACTTCCATAATATTTTTCAGTTAATTATAGGAAGAAAAGTTTTTTATCCTACCCAGTCTAAAGAAATGGTGTTGATTTTCGTCCCAGAGACCTCTCTAGAGACAATATGCAATGCAAGCAGCAGAGCACATTAAATGTGTGGGCAAAACATTACATGCGTGTCATTTTATTTTTATTTATTTACAGCTGACAGAGGAGGGTAACTGGTGGCTTTGAAATCAAAGACGCATGAATTTATAATTTTTCAGGGATAAAATGACAAACAGATATAAGCTTATCAGTGATTAAAAGGAGTATTTTTTGTTACCCATGTGGCTGCTACTGCAACATTTAGCCATTTCTAGTTTAATTGGTTTAATTCTACAGAAAGCAACAGACATACAAAAGAGAAATGTGTAAAGAGTTCACCTTTGCAAGGCGGCCTCATAGCACTGGCTCCTGAAGGCATCTGCTCATCTGATAATGGTTTGCTTCTCTTGGGCGGTGGTGATATTTTCCTCTCGGTAGGAGGGAGCGCCACCTCGGCTGAAGGTTCTATGGGCAATAATCAAAGTTCAACATTTTCAGAAATGCTGACATGATGTGTTTGTCACTAATGATTTTAAATAGTATGTGCATATACAGTAAGTGCAATTAACCCTAAAGTGTGCAGTTGTTTTCATCCACCTAGCTAAGCAACCTTGCTCTAACCTCAGCAATACAAGGACCTTCGCTTTGCCAACATGTGTTGAACACAGTGGTCTGAATGAAAGTGTACATCTTGTGTAGAATAGTGTTAAAAGTGGTGCCAAAAACAAAGTGTGCCTTAATGAGAATTCTAATTTTTGGTGAACAAACTCATGTCATACCAAACCTATACGACTTTTGTTCATTTTCTGAACACAAATGAAGATATTTGTAATAAAACTGGCAGACTTCTATCCTACATCTTTCAAGGCCCAGAAAGGTGTTAAAGACATCATTAAATTAATCAGTGAGACTCATTAAGCAACATGAGTGCTTTCTTTGCACAAAGGAAAAGAAATATATAAAAATTTGCCGCTTTATGAAAATATTAATCCCTGACAAGCGTACACAAGAGCACGACAGATGAGTGTTTTGTTTGAAATTAAAGCAGACATTTTGTGAATGCATGCATAAAATTAAGGTTAAACCAGTGGAGTCACATTGATTACTTTAATGATGTCATTACTACCTTTCTGGGCCTTGAATGTGCTAGTTGCGTGGACTCTCAATGTAAGGACAGAAATCTCTCAAATTTCATTAAAATATCTTCATTGGTGTTTTGAAGATGAAAGAAAGTCTTACAGGTTTGGAACGACATGAGGGTGAGTAAATGATGACAGTTTTCATTTTTGGGTAAATTAACCCCATTAAACAGTTTGTCAAAGGCATCAAGAGAAGAGATCGACTTGCATGGAATGGCATGCTGATCAAAACTCAAGTACTGGTGAACTGAATAATTCTTTCCTGAGCCAGGAGACAGGGCTGAGCACTTCCAGCAATGTCTTGAATATGCTCCTCAATGCTTGTTCCACTCTGAAAAAAACAAGCAAATTGCAGAGGACTATCACTGATGTGTTAAATTAAAAAAAAAACTACAAAAAATAATAACAAAAATAATAATTAAAAACAAACCTTTTAGAAGATATCCCTACTTGAGACGTAGACACCTTTCCTTGTCTCTTCTGGCCTTGACAAGACACAAACAACAAAGCATTTTAAGATCATCAACAATGCTTAAAGAATACTATACAAAGTCAATCCTTAGTCACAGTTAAAGCAACTCAATGGCTATAAAACTGCTGTGAAAAGTGGCACGATGAGAATTCTCTTTTCATTTTGTACCTTCAAATGATATTCCTCGTTCTTTAGAAATGCCTCTCTGTATAGTTATGATTCCGGTGCTTCTTAGAAAGACAAAAATACAGAAAGAGGAGGAGAAAGTGTTTTAAAATCCAAGAGAAAAATACACCACCTGTATTATGGGCATGTGATCAAAACATTTAATAGTTGTCAACAATGTATTAAAACTAAGACAAAAACAGTGATACTTACGTAGCCATTTTTGAAGAAGGTACAGGAACAAAGGCCCAATTCCTCTGGCACAGTTTTCGTTCACCTTCCTTGGTGGTGATGCACTGCAAAAATTATTATTATTTTTAAATATAAAAATTATATATATATATCATATCGTTATCATACATGTACAGTTATATGAAATATTACCTATTATTTTCTTTAATGTCAGCTGTCAGAACACTTTCTTTTTTCATCGAGAATCGATCAGGCCAGCTTATTAAAAAAAAAAGCAAAGCAAAAACATAAATATGGTATATAAACAAAAAAAGTACTACTTCAAATAATACTTAATTTTAAATACTTGTACCTTATAGAGATCAAATTAATGTTGTGTTTTTAAGTAGATTTATGAGTTTAACAGTCCCCCAAATGCATAAGTAATAAAAACTTCTTGCCCACCTTTCAGCTCCATCATCTAATCTCATTCCTTTACTGGAAGACCTTTCTTCAATAATGAGTGTGTCCTGGAGTCAAAGGATGAAGACAGGGACTGAGTTGACTGCACAGGAGAAGCGTGTTACTTAAAAACAGGAGAAAGATAATACATTAGTTCTGCAATATGTGCCATGTCATGCCAATAACAGTCACTCTTTATAAACAAGCAACATTTTAAAATGCGTTAACGTTACTTGTACCAGTACTTACATGATCAGGCCAACTAACTGTGCATGTCTAATAACAAAATATAAAATAACGAAACACAAAGACGCGTCTGTTTTTAAATGAGACGTTCCGCTTGCCCCATAATTGACTTCTTCGACGCGAGCGTTGAGCAGAGTTACCGCCCTGCTGAAAAAACCAGCTTAAACCAGCCTAAGCTGGCCAGGCTGGTTTTAGCTGGTCTCCCAGCCTGGTCATAGCTGGTTTATCAGGCTGGTTTTAGAGGGGTTTTGACCACATTTTTAGCTGGTCAGGCTGGTTTTAGCTGGTTTCAGCTGGTCAGGCTGGTTTTAGCTGGTCAGGCTGGTCTTGGCTGGTTTTAGCTGGCCAGGCTGGCTGGTCTTGGCTGGTTTCAGCTGGTCAGGCTGGTTTTAGCTTATTTCAGCTGGTCAGGCTGGTTTTAGCTGGTCAGGCTGGTCTTGGCTGGTTTTAGCTGGTCTTGGCTGGTTTTAGCTGGCCAGGCTGGTCTTGGCCGGTTTTAGCTGGTCTTGGCTGGTCAGGCTGGTCTTTGCTGGTTTTAGCTGGTCAGTCAGGCTGGTCTTGGCTGGTTTTAGATGGTCAGTCAGGCTGGTCTTGGCTGGTTTAAGCTGGTCAATCAGGCTAGTCTTGGCTGGTTTTAGCTGGTCAGGCTGGTCTTGGCTGGTTTTAGCTGGTCAGGCTGGTCTTGGCTGGTTTAAGCTGGTCAGTCAGGCTGGTCTTGGCTGGTTTAAGCTGGTCAAAGACCGGCCAGATAGCAGACTGACATGGAATCAGCGTAGTTTCTCGTGGCATCAAAACAATGTTGATTTTCTGCTTTTTAAAAATCTCACATACTTAATAATAGATACATTAGTAATAATTTATTAAACACACCACATTTAGTCATAATATCTTTATTAATACAAAATATACAGTTACAAATACATGTTTAGAGCATACAAACCTTCTGTATACAAAGCTTCTTTATTAGACTAATATAGAAATTAAAATGTTGCAATTAAAACAAAGTTCTTTGCATTATCAGATCAGGGATGTAAACTAATCAGGTCAGGATTGAAAAAGGTGATGAACATGTAACCCACAATTTTAATATCAGTAGACAAAGTTAATTTTCAATAACTCTTTGGGTCTACACGAATCACACAAATGATCTATTTTGTATTCAAAATGAATATTTTCACTTAAAGATAATAAGTTGGCAAGTTGTTTATGTCCCTTTGTTATATTTGCATACAGTGCATCTATTGTATCTAGTATTATTGTAACGAAACTGAGCACTTTTATTTCCCTTAAGAAAATGTTTTAGGAGTTGAAATCTTATATTTTGTTTCTTTCTCTCTCACAAACACAACAAAACAGTTACACCTTCTCAAAATCTCCATTGCAGGTGTATAAATCCTATTCTATAAATCACAAATGAAGAACTTCACAGGCTCAGTTATACCTGATTTATGCAGGGATATATTTCATTTTTTTCAGAATATTCTGTAATATTAATTTCGTCATAATATTTAATTCTTTTTTTCCTGTAATGTGTGTTTATTAGAACTGAACATTTTTTATAGACTTTATTAGAATTTAACTCTGGTATTTTTGTTGTTGTTGTGGTATATCTTTGGTATAAAAAAACAAACTATGAAGTTTGTAAAGAAACATCCATAAAAGTGACTTATATACCTTTAATTTAGTCTAGAATATTGAATGTGAAATAGTAGCACTCAAAAAAAATTGCACAAAAAAAAAATTGCCACTGTACATTTCTTGCCAAAACCATATTTCTACAGTGCAAAGTAATTTCAGGGTGGTGTTGTGTCGATTGAGTAATAATGACACGATCATGTCAGAATTCTGTGTCAAATAAAATGGGTCAAGGGCCACATGCTGTGTTTATCAGTGGATAGAGCGCAGGTATGCATGTGGGATCTCACATACTGATATGTCATGTGAGATCTCGCATATGAGTTCTCATTCTTACAGTCGCGGTCAGAATTATAGGCACCCTTAATAAATAAGATCAAAGAAGCCTATAAAAAATAAATCTATTGTTTATACTTTGCTCTTTCATTAAAAATAAAATAATCACAAAAATCTAACCTTTCAATAAGTAAAAAAAAATAAATAAAATAAAACAGGCATGTGATCAGTTAGAGACAAATAAAAAAAAGCAGGAAAATATCACCACGCCCACAAGCCACGCCCCCGGCACTTATTATTAAAAATATATATTTTAGCACATTAAAAGATATATCTTATATTGTAATACATACTATTGTCCTGTAAAAATAAAAAGCAGCAAAAAAAAATTATTGTTTTAATTACAATTTAAAAAAGTAAAAAAATTGCCTTGACAAAAGGGCACTTTGGGCATCGAGGAGGAAAAGGGGCAGGTGCTCAAGCACCAAACCCCCACCTGCACGTGCCCGACAATGAGTAAAAAAAAGAATATATTTTTTGATATGCAGCAAAAGATTGAAGAGCATCACAAATTGCAAAGTGGCTATAAGAACATTAGCTAAAGCATTGAAAATTCCCATTTCCACCATCAGGGCCATAATTAAAATTTCCAGTCCACAGAAAATGTCACAAATCTGCTTGGAAGAGGATGTGTGTCTATATTGTCTTAATGTTTATTTTCACAGGCCTCTTTTTTCATATTTATCAAAGGTGCCAGTAATTCTGACCACGACTGCATATACAAATGTGCCTAATTTGTTTATGACTTCACATTTTTGATTCGGGTGTATGAATGTGTTTTGCCCCACATTCACTGCAGCAACTCTTTCCTAACTGTGAGCATATGAGTTTCTTAATTTGTGATTTGTAGAATAGGATTTGTGCACCTCAGGATTTGAAATTGTATTACTGTCGTGTTGTGTTTGTGAGAGAGAAAGTGTAAATAAAACATTTGCAACTCCTAAAAAAAAATTTTGTGACTTCGAATTTACTGATACGCATGTGTGACTATTTTTTATAACTGCAAATTCCACTGTCACAGGTGCTCAGTTTTGCTAAAATAATACCTTCATAGAACATGGTAGTAGTCAGCCATCCATGCAAACGCAGAGAGGTCAGTGTGGTGTACTGTTACTGATACAGCTGTCCAGGCCAACATCTGATGTACTGATGTCTTCAACTGGAAACCAAGAAAACATGCAATAAATATAGTACAGTTCAAAATCCATCATACATAACCAATATAACATGGCTGCCTAATCCTGCTCCTGGAGATCTGCCTTCCTAAATTCAGATCTGGACACCCCTGCGTTATGAAGTATCACATCTGGTCTCTGGTATTATAAAGTATCAATCCAAGTTTAATTTAAGATTAGCTAAGTAGAAAATATTTGTGGCATAATACTGGCATTTTCTTTTTCATGCAATTTTCATACAAGATTAACCCTCTACAGTACGCAATATAATATCAACGAGAAAAAAAAAAATATTTGTGATGTTTTTCCTGCTTAAAATTGAACACTATAACAAATTCAATAAACATTTTCATTAATTTTATTTATATTTTAAAAGTGTGTTGCCTCAAGGCAACATTGTACCACAACGGACAAATTAAACATTTGACATTTTTATGCATAAAAAATAAATATATTTATTGTTAACATCATTTTCCATAACCAAACACCTGAACAGTTAGTTTTATCAAGTTTTTAAAGTATTGCATATCTCATATTTAATAAAATGCAATTTCATATCCAGGTCTTGCTCTCAGGCAACATTGTACTATCGTGGATCACAAGTATAATCTAACCATCATATCAGTTATCATATCAAAACATTACAATCAGAGTTCAAGTTAAAAAATTAAGGTAAAAAAATCAGCATAACCTTATCCTAATATGCACTTTATCCTTACAAGCATGCACACACACACACACACACACGCACATGCATGTAAAATCTCCTTCCTCACTAATGACACCTCACTGCTTCTGAGAAAGCAATTCCTCAACAGAAAAATCATAATGTGCAGATATAGTATCTGAATTACTATTTTTACAAATGCATTACAAAATTTTGCAAAAATGCAAATACATTTAGATAATTCTAACTCTTTTCCTTACTAATATCATATACTTGTATTATAACTTAGCAGGCCTGCATGGCCTCATCCGATTCCATTACGGTACAATGTTGAGGCAACATGAAGTTTTAATTTCCTAAAATAAATATGATGATATAAAGAAAAGTTTTTGAAAATACTTCTTAACTTAATAATGAAGGTGACTCATACTTGTTGTAGGCAATTATATGGATGAAAATTGATGATATATGCACTTTTCATTGGAGAAAATAGGGAGTCATGTGACGTGCACATGTCCTGACATTAGGTGCGTTCGACTTGAAGCACGGCTACAGACGGCGATCAACGAGAGTAGCCGCTTGCAGTCAGGGGCGGAGTTGAAAACGGAGTCGTCAAGTCGGACACTTCGGGGCTCTCGTAATTTGCTGCATCTACCTCAGTCATGGCAGATCACGTGGCGTTTGCTTGCTTTATTGCAGACGAACTGGAAGCTATAGAAATGCCGTTATTGTTGTATGAAATTGAGCACAATGAGCAACGAAAGTGAGTAAAGGTTCAATGTAATAAGTATTGTTTTAATAAACCTTTAAGATGTATGTAATATTTTGAAAGGGTGTCATCACGACAGAAACAAGTTTTAAGTAAATAAACAGAACATATTGAAAATTTGACTTGTGCAGTATGATTCATTATGCGTGTTTTTGCTACTGCAACTTAATAAAAATAATAAAAAAGCACATTTTAGTAAGACAAAACACCATGAACATTCATACGTGAACACCATGAACAGGCCTACGGATAAGCCCAATTTATTTGCCTTTCTATTATGATTTATACCAGCTTATGAAAGTGATCTGAATGTTGTATTAAGTTGACATCCAGCCAGAGTTGTTGGCAGTAATCACATGCAAGTGAAGATGGATGAACCCAGTAACTAGACAATTAGTATCAATCAGAATCCATGATGACCACATTATATTAAAAATCTGTAAGATTGACATTTGATTTATTCCATAAAAAAATGATTATCTAAATAGGTTATGCAGCTTAATACTGTAAAGGGTCTGTATGAAAAAGGTCCAAAATAAACCTATGCTATACGAATGAACAAAAAAGTGATTGCAGTAAAAATAATTGTAATCTTTTAATAAACATGATTTACGAGATGAAGATGACATGAAAAGTTAATTTATTTTTATTTTTTTGAAAGTCCGTATATGAGCATTAGTGGGACTGAAGTTGTCAGAATAAACCCGAAATACACGTTGGTGTTGTCATGTGGTGAATTTGGCCAATCGTGAAACAGCTGTGTCGTCATCAGCGCTCCCGCAGTCGCTCTGGAGAAATTGCGCCGGCTGAGTCAGCCGGCTGCTCTCGAAACGCTATCGCGGTACTTTGATGCCACACGTGACAGTGACGTGTGGTCGGCGCCGGTTCAAGTCGGACTAAATTTCTAACCGGCATGCACTGCTTCAAGTCAGCCGCCGATCGGTCTGCTAAGTGCTGCATGAAGTCGAACGCACCTATTGGAAGCAAAATGGACCACTGTGGGTCATGTGACCACTTTTTTGGGGTTTTCATTGATTAGTGTTTGAGTTCTACTACCCTGAGATAGCATTTATCAATTAAATGGGTGTCTCATTTTATTAAAAAATCCTAAAATAAAGTATGTTGCCTGGAGGCAACACAGTACCAAACGATGCTAAATATCAAATTAAATCAGTAAATAAGGAATAAATGTGTACTACAGAGGTGGCACAGAAGAACACAAGTGGCTTGTAGGTGTATTTTCAGATGTTTAATGAGGCTCAGAGGTTGCATAAGTGCAATTAAATTCACTGATTTTATCACTGAATCATTAATTGAATTGATTCGTTCGAACGGCTGATTCATTCAGGAGTGAAGTACATGACTGTCTTTATGAATGGGTAATTGAATCATTGACTCATTAATTTAAAAACGCAGTTCATTCTTAAACGAAACACCGCTGTATTTGAATGAAGATGCACAGCGGCTTGGCTGGACTGAAATGGTCGCACTGTAAAGCCCTGCAAAGGAGCATTAGTTCCTCTTCAAAAGTTATAGTCAGGGTATATACAGCAATCCTTAAGTTAAATTTACTACTTTTTAATACCTTTTTTACTACCTTCAGAATTTTTTTTTAAAACCATCACGACACTGAATTGCAAGTGTTAATCAGCAACCTTTCTATTATTTACACAGATTTTGACATATATAACATACAAAAAAGAATAGATTTAGAGACTGATGTTGACAACATATTGCACATATTTATTTCACTTAGTAAATAAAAATAAAACAAACTACATAAAATGTGCAATGGAGAGAATGGATAGTTCCAGCACACTGGCTGGCATTCACTGCAAGTTGCTGATTCACAAACTGGCATCTTGTATGAACTGTTGCTGATTCACAAACTGGCATCCACTACATGAACTATTGTTTGCACTTGTGCTATAGGCCTAATATGAATTTGTGGGCATAAAATCCTATGGCAAGTGCCTTAATTCCATGGCCTATTCCTCAATAGTTTTGTCCATTTTGACCAGTTCCTCTTTCTTCTCCTTGTGTCTCCTTCTAAGTGTGTTTGATTTGGTGATTAGCTGGGCCATTTTTGACCCAGCTTTCCCCTCTGCCTCCTCGGCCAATTTGTTGGCATCATTTTCAAGGATGGCACAGACTTCGTCCAGACTCTGCGTTGCTGCTTGAGCTCCTGTAGTTCGTCCTCTGCGGCCTTCCTTTTCTGTGTTTGAGCATCACTCTCCCTCTTTTTACGCTCTTGCTCCAGGTAGAGCCTGTACTGGGACCTTGCTGAGGCCACAGAAGCCAGCAGGTCCTTGGTTAAAGGCACCTTGAGGACACCACCACAGCTACTGACATTGTCACAGATTAACCTCAGTGCCTCCAAGGATTCACCGAGAAGGTTACAGGTTTCCACCTCCTTGTTAATGGAGAAGCCCCTCTCCACGGTGGCTTGTCCATGTGAAAGAAGTAAAACGCTCTGGCAGAATCTCAACAGGTCCATGTAGGATGGGCTGAGGGTCAAGTGTAGAAACACATCCACACGTTGCTTGAAAGGCTGGAAAGAGCGGAATTGTTCACCTCTGCCCTCAAGAGACAGCAATGATGTAAACTGCTGAATGATTACATCACCTACAACATAGACAAAGAAATTAAGTTAATTAATAGGTCATTTAAATTTAGTAGTCCCAGTTGGCCTATCAGACCATTTGGCAATACATACATCACAACATCATGTTATAACATCTAAGTAGAGCTAGGAATGTGTAAGGCTTCTTCTGAACTTATTAATTAGATAAAGCATTGACACTTCCTGACTGTTGAGAGGAGAATGCAGAAAACCATCTTGCTAACACACACTTCTCACACAAGGCTTTAATCAATCTGAATAACCTATGCACTTTGACTGTCCCTATACAATATCTTCTGACCAGCTGGGATGCCACCTGCCAAATGTTTGCCCTGGAGGAATGTTTGCACTATTCCCTTCATCTGTCTGATGCACCAATCGGGATCTCTGTGCATTCTTGAAGGGTCCAAGCATGCAATCTGCCTGACCACTTTTAATTTCAGGGGGCTTTTCTCCTGTAGCTTCACAACAACCTTAACCAGGCCCTGTAAACATTCTCGCCTGAAGGTGAGCACAGAAAGCTCACCAACCTTGAATCCTGGTTTGCTCTGAAGTTCCTAACAAATGAGGAACATTAGTGAATGTTCACTGCAAATGCTTTGGAAAATAATTTGTTTTACTTATTTATCCCTATTTCTTTTTCATCTTCTTATTACTATTAATTTGAGTAGTAGTAGTTGTAGTAGCAGCCTATATAGTAGTAGCAGTAGTAGTACTACTAAATGACAGAAGTTAATTTTACAACATACATCCTGGTTCTTTGTGCAGGCAACCCAAAACACATGTGCATCTCTAGGGGGGGAAAAAATAAGAAAATTACCTTGATAGCAGATTCTGCTCCCAGGCCTATGTCTACACTCTTTGGGGAGACCAAGTTCTTTTCATCTGTTAGATCTATTTTGATCAGCTGCAGGGGTGTGAGGTCCTGGGTGAGCTCTCGTTGAACGAACCACTTCAGTAAACTCTTAAAATTACAAAACAAGCAGTTAGTAATCCAACAATTTACACAGATTCACCAAATGCAATCAATTTTATAAAATATTTAATGATCATTACCATCAGCAGCTCAGTCAAATCTTTTGCCAAGAAGGGCAACAATGGCTCATCAGTTTGGAACTTTGTCAAGAAGGGGTTGAAAGTTCTTGCAATTGCCAGAAAAAAAATTGAATTTTGCAGTTAACACCTTTAAAAATTACATAAATGTATTATGTATTTTTATTTAACTTAGTGAGTGTATAAATCAGCAGCAAAAAGTAATTCTTGAAAAAATCTGCAGTCATTTTATTAATCTAAACATGTTAATAAAAACAAATAATATTACTATTAGTGCTCTTATAAAATTCAATCAGGCAATCATACATTTCACAATTTTATATTTATATATGAATGCCAAGAATTCAGAAGTGTGTATATTTATATAGCCTACACTACACTACACAGAAATAATACACAATTAAATTATGCTTATTTTAAATGTATTGAGCAGGTTAAGTATAAAAAATATAGGCTTTTAATAATCTTTCAGTGCGCAAAACCATGATAATATGAAACGCTTCAAAACAGAGCGCACAAAGCGCGTATGCGCATCGCGGGTGCAGAATGATGTGCTCAAAGCAACACGGAGTCACAGCAAGTGCGCATTTAAATGTTCACGGCACAAAGCGAAGAAATGTCGAGCGCACAAATCCTAGTGTATATCTGTCCAACAGTTTATTTATCATTTGTTTCTTCAAGAGTTTTAAATTCCAGTTATTGTGCGTTTGATGCCGATTCATAGTCCTTGTGTGTGTGATCTAACAGTAAATTAGCCAACATCATCCTATAATATACAAAATCTTTGAGAATAAATAACTCTTCAAATGAGTGATCACAGGATACCGCGTAAGTAGGGCTATATAAAAAAGAACTTACCTTTATGTGATGCAACAAATCTTCTGCCCTTCCATGTCCCAAAAACTGAGATCCAAAGTATCTGGATTGGACACGGTCGTCCTCCCAGTATCGAACATGGATGTCAAGCTGTTTTTTCTTTGACGCCTGATTGAGGCACTCATCAAACATCAACACGAATGGCCCAGCCAACTTCTGTGTTCTGAGATGTTGCCGAACGACCACTGAATATGACGTCAGCATCAAACATAAGTTGAGACGGAGACGAAAGATCTTTGATCATGTCCCCAGATATGCTAAAGCCCATATTTAAACGAACTAACGCGAACGCAGATAGAATTTCAATCAGAATAGGACACCTGATAGTCTGAAAAAATAATACCTAATTTGGAAAAAAGAATACCTTTGAGACCACATTTAATACTTTTAATGGCCTTAAATTTGTCAATTTTGATTTATCACTTTTTAATACTTTTTAAAACCCCGCGGATACCCTGTATAGTACACACCACCACACACAAATGAGACGTGCAATCAACCTTTTGCATCATCTGGCAGAGTTTTGCCTACAAATAAATGGTGATATCTCGGTACATGTAATTTAGAGAACAGGTAAACACTGTTCATTTACATATATTACCAACACTGTAACAATACAAATCTGGTTGAAAATCTGTTAACTTACCTTTTAGGGCATTGATTACAATATAAGGATAATATTTGGCAGCTTTGTATGTTCATTTATAGTTGTCATCATCTGAAGTCATCTTGAGATTTGGCGTCTTCTGAAGTCTTCTCAAGTGAGGCTGGATCCAAACTGGAACTTGCATAATCTTTAGTAACCTTGGGCATGGGCATCCCGAGACAGAAACCAAAAGGAGAAAGATTAGCAGAGGTGCTGTTCGTATTATTTCACACAAAAGATGATCCATTTCTTCACATATAACTGTAGTGCACGATTATGATATGTGTTTTGTGTGAATATCTGTTAAACTGTAAATTATTTCTGTGACCAAAGCTGTATTTTCAGCAGGCGTGGTTCAGCAAGGTCTGCAGCAGGAGAGAGATTTGGGAGACGAGCATTGAGTAAAGTGCAAAATGATAAACACCTGTGTCTAATTGCAGTAATTAGCGTGGATAAGGTTATGCTGATTTTAATTTTTTTTACCTTGAAACAACTCTGATTGTAATGTTTTGCTATGATAACTGATATGATGGTTTGGTTATACTTTGTGATCCATGATGGTACATTTGGCTGGATAAAAAGCCACCGGAGAACGGGAAGGTGGAGAGAGAGTCTGGACTGGGAGCTTGTGCGTGCCTCTCCCAAAAACAGTGGGATGAAACAAGCCCCCTCGCCACAGTTTAAAAGTTATTTTAAAAAAGAAAAGAAAAAAGAAATTCATATTTTTATTCAGCAAGGATGCATTAAATTGATCAAAAGTGAGTGTAAAGAATTTTGCTTAAAATAAATGCTGTTCTTTTGAAATTTCTATTCATCAAAGAATCCTAAAGAAAATTAAAAATAAATATTCAGCAGCTCAACTGTTTTCAGAAATGTTTCTTGAGCAGCAAATCAGTATATTATAATGATTTCTGAAGGATCGTGTGACACTGAAGACTGGAGTAATGATGCTGGAAATTCAGCTTTGATCACAGGAATAAATTACATTTTACTATATATTCACACAAAACAGCTATTTTAAATCGTAATATTTTACAATATTACTGGGGGTTTTTTTGTGCGTTTTTTTATCTGATTTGAATTACCCATTGAAAAAAACACCAGCAAAACTATTACAGAACTGTCAAAAGCTCTCATCTACACATACATATGTAATTAAAATCCCAAACTTTCATAAAGAGCTCAGTCTATGGAGTTAGCCTAATGTTACGTCCTCTGAAAACTGCTAAAATGCTAACGGACATGTTCGAAGACATTAAACCATTTATAAATTAATTTCAACAGACAATTACAAGCAAGAGAAGTGTCAGGGACAGTTGTATGTAATATCTGTGTGATTTTAGGGACTAAACTTACCGAAAACAGTCAAAACAGCAGCGAAAGACGGAGCTTCCTGCTAGTCAGTCGTCGTTTCCATGGCAACTCCCTCTACTCCAGTGTTTGAATGAGACTCGAATGTTCAGCACGCGCGCCAATTAAAACACGTCACAGTCACGAAGAATTCACATAAACATTTAAAATTAGAACATTACATAATAAATAAATAAATTAATTATTATTAAATCATCTATTATTTTTCTATTCTTTTTACTTGTTTTATTTTGTGTTCACGGTGTGTGTGTGTGTGTGTGTGTGTGTGTGTGTGTGTGTGTGTGTGTGTGTGTGTACTTGGATGGGTCAAATGCAGAGCACAAATTCTGAGTATGGGACACCATACTTGTCCACCTTTTCTTTTCTTTTCTTTTCTTTTCTTTTCTTTTCTTTTCTTTTCTTTTCTTTTCCTCTAACATTAGTGTTCCCTCTTTCAATCAATCTACTTGTTTAATTTTTATTAATTTTTAATTTATTTTATTTATTTTGTTTTATTTTGTGTTCACTCTGTGTGTGTGTGTGTGTGTGTGTGTATGTTTATGTGGTTTATGAGGACACAAATTTGTATAATGACATGGGTATGACAGAGGTATTATAATATGAAGGTGGTTTATGAGGACACTGCCTATGTCCCCGTAATTCAAAAGGCTTAAAAAACATACTAAATGGTGTTTTTTTGAAAATCTGAAAATGCACAAGGTTTCCTGTGAGAGGTAATTTTAGGTGTAGGATTGGTGTAGGGCAATAGCACACACAGTTTGTTCAGTATAAAAACCATTACGCCTATGGAGAGTCCCCATAAATAATAAACCACAAAAACCAACATGCGTGTGTGTGTGTGTGTGGGGGGGGGGGGGGGGGGGGGGGGGGTCAGTAAGTGCAGGGCACAGGTGGGTATATCGATGTGGGAGAAGTGGATTGGGTGAGAGGTAGTTGATGTGAGGGGTGTGGATGGGTGTAGAGGAGGGTGTATGAGTGTGGGTTGGGTGAGAAAAGTGTGGTGGCAAGAGTTTGTGGGATGTTGGTGTATTGCTATGGGAGGTTTGGGTGAGTGGATGTCGATGAGGAAGAGTGGGTGTGTGTATAGCAGTCTAGGGAGGGGGGATTGTAGATGTAGGTGTGTCACAGTGCAGCTCTTTTCATATAGTGATGCTGTTTCTGTGTGACTGTCAGTCTGTTCTCTCCCCTCACTCGCCCCCAAACCCCACTCCAACACATACAACCTACACTTTCAGATCTTTCAGACTGCTACTGTCAGTCATGCTTTTGAGAATTGTATGTAACAGTAAGTGGGAAACCTAGTTTTGAACAATGGAAGTAGTTGACTTGGGATTACTTTAGCCTGGACATTTGCCAGGAGTCGACAACAACACGTCTTGCCTTAACTTTAAAATTGTCGGAACAGAGAAAAGATGTTAATGAAAAACAAATGTGAGTTTACATTCTCTATAACAAGTAGTGTTTAATTATTTTACAAACATCACACAATTGAATTCCATCCTTGGAAATAACTGAAGTATATTTAAAATAGTACAAAGTGTTACAGAAAACTAAGAAAATGATATTCTGTACATATTAAACGTCCTCAATCAGTCCTCAATGACTCACACATTCCAGAAGTTATATATGCGTTATGCATTTCTTGTCAAAGATATTGTAAAAATTAAATTTTAGTATATTTTAATTACTGATGACACTAAAATTGTTATATATTATATAAATACCAAATTATATTTGGTCATACAACTATGGTGAATGTATTTCATCAGACAATAATTTAATCTGATTTAAGTCAGGGCATGCTACAGATTTATACTGTATTTTATGCTATAATTTATTTGTGAAACCAGTTTTATAATTTTGTTTTAGACTCCTCTCAGATATATTATATCATTAGCAACTAGAATAATTTAAGATGTACCATCTAGCATGCTTGACTATGATACTAAACTACCCTTGAATTTAACCTTGTCAGAAAGTGGAACAATCTAATTAATTTGTAATTAGGTAAAATAGACACCAGCTTGGCCAGGTTCGGAAACCAGCCTAGACAGGCTGGGAGACCAGCTAAAACCAGCCTGACCAGGCTGGGAGACCAGCTAAAACCAGGCTGGCCAGGATGGGAGACCAGCTAAAACCAGCCTGACCAGGCTGGGAGACCAGCTAAAACCAGCCTGACCAGGCTGGGAGACCAGCTAAAACCAGCCTGGCCAGGATGGGAGACCAGCCTGACCAGGCTGGGAGACCAGCTAAAACCAGCCTGACCAGGCTGGGAGACCAGCTAAAACCAGCCCGGCCAGGATGGGAGACCAGCCTGACCAGGCTGGGAGACCAGCTAAAACCAGCCTGGCCAGGATGGGAGACCAGCTAAAACCAGCCTGGCCAGGATGGGAGACCAGCTAAAACCAGCCTGACCAGCCTGGCCAGGCTGGGAGACCAGCTGAAACCAGCCTGGCCAGCCTGACCAGGCTGGGAGACCAGCTAAAACCAGCCTGGCCAGCCTAGACAGGCTGGGAGACCAGTTAAAACCAGCCTGACCAGGCTGGAAGGCCAGCTGACCAACCAGCTAAAACCAGCCTGACCAGCCTAGACAGGCTGGGAGACCAGCTAAAACCAGCCTGACCAGGCTGGAAGGCCAGCTGACCAACCAGCTAAAACCAGCCTGACCAGCCTAGACAGGCTGGGAGACCAGCTAAAACCAGCCTGACCAGGCTGGAAGGCCAGCTGACCAACCAGCTAAAACCAGCCTGACCAGCCTAGACAGGCTGGGAGACCAGCTAAAACCAGCCTGACCAGGCTGGAAGGCCAGCTGACCAACCAGCTAAAACCAGCCTGACCAGCCTGGCCAGGCTGGGAGACCAGCTAAAACCAGCTATTTCCAGCTTAAACCAGCTAAAACCAGCCAACCATCTTAGGCTGGTTTAAGCTGGTTTTTTCAGCAGGGCGCTAATCCCACAGCGCCATCTATGCGGCTTCAGTAAAGATGCAATGGCGGCGTTCGACTAATTTGTCTTCACAGTACTTAATTAATGCCGTTGGACACATTTAGTCTTTCGTGAGCTGAACAGTGAGATGAGTATAAACGGAGGTCGGAGCCATATCTAAATGGGCCCTACCTAGAAGATTTAGACCGTGAAAATGAGTCAGCTTAATGTATTTAACTTACATACATTGTGACGTTACATAATTGAACGTTTAAAAAACAAATGAAGCGGGTACACCAAAGCTAAATACATCTGACAATCTAATCAAGTAAGATTACTGACATCATTTAAACTTTATCATTAACGTTACCACATTGAGATGAAAAAGCACATTTCTCCAACATACTGACTTGCCTATTCGATATTTCCGAGTTTAAACCAATCAAATTACACAAAGTTAAAAAATAACTACAACTTATGCATTAATAGTAGCACAATTATTAACCTCAAATATTAAACTTATGTTTTAACAAATTAATTAAAAGAGCTTACCTTTTGGCGCGAGGCAGAAAAAAATGGCGACGAGACAACTTGTGCTGTGGTCTTCGGGGTAGATTGAGGGGCGGAGCTTAACAGAGTAAAGTTAACAATGCAGAATTCAACTCTGATCATTTTCACCGACACTAGAGGGCATTTTTCACTATTTGTTGTTAAATTAACTCCTTAAGAGTAAACGGAGAGTAACACTGCTTAATTAACACTGACGATTTTACTGTGTAGCATTACACAACACATTTAAATTTCTCTTATGAAACTATAGTATTAGGTTCCTCCAAAAAATGCTTACTATAAAACATGTTGAAGAATAGCTTGGAGGCATTTGATTCGTTACACAAGTTGTTTTGACAAAAAATAAAATGCTTGTTCACTGCACTGAAGGATCTTCTTGAATGTTGGAACAATGTTTTTGCCAGTCACAAGTCACTTGACTGACAACTTTTGATAACTGCAAAATGTAGTCGTGTATTTTGACAGTAATACAAACCGTCAACAGTAGATGAACAGTGTTCCTCCTGTATGCTCCCATCTTCCTCATCACAGTCAATAACTTTTTCTGTGGAAGTTCAAAACACAGCTTTACAGTGTATAATGGTTTGTAAACACATGGTATATGAATAGATGGTTGAAAAAAATATAATAAAATAGCAAACCATCAGGATCTATCCCAATTTCATCCAAGTTCTTGCCATGGAACTCGGCTAATCTTCCTTGCTCAAGAGCCATTAAAACTTTGCTGATCTTGGCAAGTTGCAGGGTCTTCTCAGGCAGTCGATAGAACTCACGGTGGATTCTTATGTCGTGTCCAAGAAAGTTTGCCAGCTGGTCCATCTCGGTGTCGGTCATGTTCAGCGCTGTTGAAAGAGTTGCGGCATGCTTTCGCAGCCTGGTAGATGTCAGTGCCTTGGGACACTTTGCACCACACTCCTTTGCAAAGCCACGGAGGCGGTCTGACCCTCGGAAATGTGTCATGGCTTCTGGTCTAGCAAACATATAGGCATTGTCTTTTAAAACCCCACAAGCCTCTCTCTGCTTAATCAGGAGTTCTAAGGAACACAGCATTTTGGGAGTCAGAAGAATTGGAACTGGCCGACCACGCTTTCCCCTGGTGATAACCCTTGTGAAGTGTCTGCAGAGTTTTTTCTCCAGTTCGGAGAGTGCCCAGTCCATATCCTCATGTGGATCAGAAGTGTCTCTTGATAAAAACGCAGACAAAGGCATGCTCGCCACCTCTCCTTCTCTCCGCCGGTTAAAGAGAATCATCTGGGCTGGACGCACCTTTGCCAGCTCCATCCAGGCTTTAGTAGAGGGACCTACAGAGAGCTGGTTGAACCACTCGTCTTGCACTTGACTGAGAAAAGTATGCATTTTTTGCACATCTTCAGTAAATGGCATGAGAGTGGGCACATTCCACTTTGCTTCCCTGATATTCCTCAATGCTGTAGCCGAGATCATCTCGTTCCACTTATTCTCATGGACTTCTTGAAACTCACTGGCATTCTTCACAAGCTGTTTGTCGTTGGAGATTAAGCCCCGAGCTTTTAAGAGTTTGCTTACTTTAACCAGGGAATTCCCAAGCTTATTTGCAAGTGATGGAACCGTGAATTTGTCGGTTTCGCTGTCATACGCACATGTATGCTTGACGGCTTTGACAGTCTCCGTGTACTTTTTTGGATTTACACAATCTTCCAGTGTTTTTAAGGAGGTGACTCTCCTAGCATTATGAATCGACCTTCCCAATTCTCGCATCTTCTCCCGCACACATTGTTTATTCTTATCTGATAGCCCACCTTTGTTCAACAGGTGCTGCCCAATTTCAGTAATTACTCTGTCATTTTTTATTATATCTGTGATTGGGTCAGGATTCATGGCACCGATTACTCGCCACAGTTGTTTGGTCATGTCTGAAGGCACAGGACCGGTGTAGGTACACATGGACTGAATACGGTTTTTTCCTGGTTTGGGAGGGACTGATTGCGGTTCAAGTCTACAAGTTCGCATATGTCTCCACAGGACCTTTCTTGTAAAAAGTCCTTGACAGTATGCACAATGCATGAAATCTTCTCCCTGTGCTTTTTTACGTGGTCGTTTAAATGGCACTAGTTCCCCCTTTCCTGACTCCATAACAGCAGCGTTGTGAGCATAGTTTCCTCGGTTGCGAATATAATCAAGCTGTTTTTTTCTCTCCTTTGATCCCTTTGGAAAGCTTAGAGCTCTAGCCACATCAGACTTATTTTCATGTGAACTTTCTAGATGCCTTGCCATCTTAGCATAAGGTTTAGAGCAATACAAGCAGTAATGTCTCTTGTTGTACACTCTAGCACCATCTATCTTTTGGTATGCACTAACAACTATGCCGTCTGTTGCGTTCTGACTTGAACTGGGCTCTTCTCCTGTTTCAGATGCTTTGGATGCAAGGCTGTGCATTTTGTCTGATGTTGTTGTGTCACAGTCAGGGGAACTCACTAAGCCAGATTCATCAACATCCAGTTCATCAAGAAGCTGATGTTTTGTCTGGTTTAGTGTAAGGCTAACATCATCGTCACTTTCGGAAGTGGTATCTGGAACATAATCATCTGAACTCTCTGGTGTAGAATCAAAGAGCTCATCAGAATCTTCAAGATTTGTATCTTTCACCTTAAAAAAAAAAAAGGAAAAAGAATTATGTGGAACTGCTGCAATTGATTGATCAATAGATTAACAGATACAGTAAATTGGCAACTACTGTATTGTCAAAATAATAACTTTTTTCCCTCAAGTTACATGTGATGATTTGCTGCTTCTTACAGTGTTATAATAAAGTTCTCAGTGAAAAAGTTACAGGCAGTTGATCTGACAAAAAAAAAAAAAAAAAAAAAGTCTGATTACATAATTTTGGTCTTAAAGTAAAATACAATTTTATTATTCTCTCATTTTTGGCAGTCAATATCACATAAAATATTAATATTACATAAATTTATTTTCCACCACTCTGCTGGGTTACTGATAATGAGAATGATCTGATCAATAATAAAAAAAGACATCAAGTCTCTTGAAAACTTACTATGACACTTTTAGTCCGTCTCAGAGTCACCTGCTGCTCTGCTATCAGCAGCAAAGCTGCTCTTCTGTAGGACACAACATCAAGAATGAGAAGATTTCACAACACGGAAAAAACACACTGACCCAAAAGTCATAATTGTGAGAAATTATATTCATATTTCTAATAGATTCAAAAATGAGCTATTGTTTATACAGTGTGTTGTGCAACTTACTAGAGTTCTCCATGGGCAGTCATCTCCGCCATAATCGTAGGCAATTTCTTCTCCTTCTTTAATGTCTTTCAGCGCAAATAAACACAAGTGCGGCTTTCCATTCACACCTATTTTCTTCATCTTACTATTTGGATGTTGGTGGTCATCGTTAACTAACCGCCCAAATGATCCATCTTCCCCAGATGCATCAATGCTTAAATTTGGGGGGAAAAAATGAAAAGGATAAATGCAAGTGTTACAATATATCACCACAAATCAGTGTCTTGGGCTGTATTTACGCTGCATGGTTCAAGTGACCCAATTCCCTTGTTTTTTTCTTTCATCCCATGTGGTACAGATCAGATAAGAGCCACGGCCGTTTCAGCAAGCAAGAGAAGAGCATGGATTCGGATATTCTCAGAGTGCTTTCAGGCTTCATGTGTGAAAATAAATCAGATACAATTGGATACATGCATTTGAAACATCTCTATTTGAGTAGCAGAGTATTAATTTAGCACTGAACACTGAAACCACAAAATAAAATGCACACAAACATGTCCCTGCCCTTGATGTACAATCACTGATGAACGCATTTGGTTTTAATTAGGAAAAAAAACACCTTTATGGCTGTGATTCAAACGGATTCAGAAGCTGTGACATGCTTAAATAGCTTCCACCTGGGGTCGGTTCCATAAAAGGCTTAGACTAGTTTTAAAAGTTAGTCATCTAATTTTTACATAACTTAGACTAATCTAAGTTGAATCCAAAATATACTAGTTTCACAAGACACTGTCTTAACATAGACCACGTGAGATTGGCCTATTGTAATCGCAAGCTTTCAGCAGAGCTGCATACATAATCCCTGTCCTGAAGAATCTGTACTATATAATTATATTGATGTATGGAAGTAACTATTGCATTAAAAAGGGTGCTATATGAATGACATGTCAGTAAATTAAACTCAATGTACTATTAAAATTGATTTGTGATGTCATACTGTATATGCTATTTTTAGTTTGTGTCACCAAGTGCTGTGTAAAATGCACAAATTGGATAAGTGTTACTCTTAAAAGAAACAAACACGTCGTCCAAAAAAATGGATATAGTCACAAAATCGGAATTGGTCATGAAGACCTGCAGTGTAAATGCAGCCTTATTTACTATAGTATAGCACAAGGAATATAGCTTTGGGGCAGTTTGACTTCTTACCACCACGTTTTCCCTCTCCACTTAAACTCGAACATAAAAACAGCACAGGATGGGTGGTAGAGTCTTTTCCGTCTCTCCAGCTCTGCATAATTTATCATATCGCCTCTGTATTCGACAATAAAATCTCCTTTGCAAATAGTCCACGTCCTGCAAATACAGCAAAAAACATTCAAGCCAAAAAAAACAACAAAAACAATTATATATAAAAATCTTGCAGATAAAGGATGATAATTGCACACAGAACACATCAATAGTAGCTTATTTGAAATATTCTGCAACCAGGTTCCTAATTAATGGGGTGGCCATATGTGCCATTTATACAGGACACGTCCTGGCCAGGATTTGTCTAAAACATCCAAAGTAGTTTGACCAATAACATGAAGGTACTGTACATAATCGACTATTCGTGGCACGTGATGTTTGTTGTTTGAATGACACCAAAGAACCGCGAGAGTGATTTAAGCACAAGGAGTCGTCTGCTCAGCTCTCTATAGCTCTCCTGAAATAATGTCATACAAAGATCGATCTGCACAGTGCAAACAGAAAAACCTGGATATTTTAGGCAATATAGAAATGTGTCCTGTATGGTCACCCTACTAATTAACATACTCAGTTACCAAGTTTTGCATTACATACTTATAAGGTTATGGTTACATACTATAGTAATTATAAACTGATAAATCATACCAGACACCACCTTACCTTTCACTGCGTTGATGTACTTCACCTCTAATTTAGCTTTGTCTGACTTTGTGACAACATGATGCATGGCATCCTTAAGAGGGCTGATTCGTGGTGGCATTTCAATCTGAAAAAAATACACTGTGAATATGGAGATACATGCATAATTAAACTAAGGTGTTTAGTAAGCAGATATGAATGTTATAGTCATGTTACACTGTATTGTACTTTTGTAATGCAACACTATATTACAATGTTATCAATTTATCAATGTGAAAAATCAGAACTGAAGGTTACCTAAATCGGGCACAATTCTAGCGTTTAGGGATCAACTCACTACTTTTATTTCAACTCTAATCGCTCACAAAATGAAAATCTGTTCCTATATAATCCCAGGCCTTGAGAAATACTGATTTGGACCTTAACCAGACTACTCTTTTGGACAATCTCACCTACAAACCCTTGTTTATTTTAACTAATGTTACTGTCGCTACTAAATTTAAGTTTAACGTTAATCATCTAATCATTTAAAGCTACTTAGTTTTTTATTTTACTTAATTTCTCTGTGAAGCACTTTGACATGAACCCGTCAATCAATATGACCCCCCCAAAAAAAGTTTTATTATAGTAAAACCATGTTTTTTGGCGTATTGACTAACATTTATATATCCACACAAATACAATCAAAACCATAGTTAATATTCGTAATGGGTGAGATCCCGCGGAACGCGATTTAAAGCCATGGCCAAACAAAAAATATAACATTTCTTTAATATAAAATAATTCCCTTCCCCCCGCCAGAACTAACGCAAACTTGACAAAACAAACTTAATATGAACCCAATCGCTCCATTAGCAATCAGTCAGGCTAAAGATTTGATAAAGCTTTCCGGTCAAAAATAATTCTTAAACATTCAATTGTATGATTATGCGATCGCCAATTTAAAAACAGAAATATTTCAGGCCACACTTAACTTTAGGCCTTAGCCTCAACGGTTAATTAGAGCTAATGCTAACTAGCTAGCCTACAACTTCAAATCTAATTAGCCTAACGTTAATTGGTTTAAAATGTACTTACCTTGTGTTTCACTTTTTCTTCTTTAACTTTAGCATCTCCTGCGAGTCGGTATCTGCTGTAAACAATCGTCTTGTACTCCGTCCGTGTGAAGTGTTAAGTTAATAGTCATATTTTCATATTGCTGATGATATCGTTCCTAATGAGGACGAGGAAGTGGGCGGGGTTGACCATGTATGGGGAATGTGTGTGTGTGTGTGTGGAGAAGCGCGCGCAGTACCTCTCAGAAATGTTTGGGGACGCAGCTGAGCACGAGCTTCACACTCGCACACTCGCGGATAAACGTGTGCTATGGGCCAATGCTGAAACTCCGCCCAGCACCTTCAGAACAGCTCTTCTATTCATTTATATGGCTTTCCCTTATGGGGACCTGACTTTTGGTCCCCACAACGCAAGAGGTCCCCATGACGTGACTGTGGAAACAGACTCATGTCCCCACAACGTGATGAATACCAGAACACATACATACACACACACACACACACACACATACATACACACACATACACACACACACACACACACACACACACATACATACACACGCATACATACACACACACACACACATACATACACATGCATACATACACGTACACACACAGATGCATACACATACACATGCGCGCGCGTATGTATGTACGTTTGTGTGTGTGTGTATGTATGTATATGTATGCATGTATGTGTATATATATAGAAATGGCCATTAACCGGTTAATAACGTTATTTTATCGTTCCATTTAATATTTTAAATTTGCTGTCAACCAATCACGAATTCAAGTAGTACAGACTATACAAATGTGATGCTGACGCATCCAGCGAGTGAAATGCCCGCCCGTACTCAGCTGTGAACCCTAGTCGCAATGGCAATGAATTCTGCTACCATCTGTTTTAATGGAACATCTGACAGGGACCAAAATCGAGCACAAATCGTCAGAACACCGGCGTTATCTTTTATCCGACGTCAGTGTAAGATGGATTCAACAGATCTTACACACCAGCGGTGCTTCGATGAAAGTAAAAGCCAATAAATAATATTTTAGTAGGCTATACGTCGAGAATATGGAAACATTTGGATTCGTGCCGAGTGAGATAGGTAGGCATAACCCCGCTAGAAATTTTACGTTCCCAGAACGTCCTCAGAACGTCCCCGCTGGTGTCAAGGACGTTGTCTAGTAACGTCCCCAGAACGTTCTGAGATGGTCACAATGTTGAGTTCTTTAAAGGGTTGGGGGACGTTATTTGGAGGACCTTCACAGAACTTTCAGGACATTCTCGGAACGTTTAGGGGACCATTTTTCATTGTTTTCAAGACCTTTGGGGGACCAACCTAGAATGTTATTTTTTGATCCTTTTTAGGCATTTCCATCACATTTACTGAATATTTTCAGAACCTTTAGTAACATTACAGGAAACTTTAGGGGATCAAACTATAATGTTACTGCAACACATCTTTCACACTGGTTCTTGGTCTTAAAAACCTAATCAGGCATAAGCACTGTGTCTTCACGCTTAACATATTCAAAGATAAACATACAAAGCAGGAATTGGTCATTCATTTGCACTGTGAACAAAAACAGATTATAACATAACCTGACAGAACATTCACTCTCCAGAACATTCTCGTTCACCGTTCCTGGCTGGTGGAATAATCTTCCCACCCCTATCCGGAACGCCGGATCCCTGGCAATCTTCAAGCAACAACTGAAAACTCATCTCTTTCGGCAGTACTTGACATCATCCTAAACTCAAAAAACAAAAAAATCTTTCCCTCTATCTTTCTCTCCGCTTACTAGCTTGTACTTATTTGAACAATGACTGAGACTTGGTGTTACGAGCACTTCCTCTGTCTGATTGCCTCTTCAAGATTAATCGCTTTTTGTATTCCCCAATTGTAAGTCGCTTTGGATAAAAGTGTCTGCCAAATGACTAAATGTAAATGTAACATAATATTACATGTGGTCATGCATAGGAAGGGTGGATGAGAGAGAGAGGGGGCAGAGAAAGCTCAATCAATTCAAATGAATTCAAACTGGCTTTACTGCCATGGAAATTTCCATAGCATCAACATGTCAAAACAACGGTAAACAATAACAGTATAACAACTTTATTAATTATTAATTAATTAATTATATACAGTGTGTGTGTGTGTGTGTGTGTGTATGCATGCACGTGTATCAGTCACTGTCTCCATCTTCAGGAGGTGCCCCAAGTTGTTCTTCTGCTGCCTGAAAAAAAAAAGAAGCATACATAACAATATTTACCAATCACTTCAATTACTTTTTAATTACACTTAGGTATATACAGTGGTGCTTGAAAGTCTGCAAACCATTTAGAACAGTGGTCACCAACCTGTCGATCGAGATGGTAGATCTTTATCACTGTCCCAGTAGATCCCAAAAATAATAGTAAAATAAGTACAAGAAGGCTTTACATTTCTCTGCTTTGTTTACAGCAGTAACCAAGGAAATGCTATATCATGGCTGGTTCATAAGTGCTATCTGCTGTTAGAGTGAATTTGAGCCTCATTCAGGCCTGCTGTTTTTGTTTCATGCAGATATGTTTTATGTAGCAAAAAATTTAATAAATAAAATACATAAAATCTAAAGTCAGACCATTTTGTTTTAAATCCTGAAATTATACAATCACATTCAAAAACAACTGCTTGTGCAACATGTGCGTATCATCTTTGTTTGGATCATGATTAAAATGCAGTGGTTGCCTCTAATTTCAAATGGCTACAGGCATTTTTTGTTTTTATTTAAAATAAAATCTGATTTTGAATAAGCTATGATCAGAGCATCACTAAGTAACATACTAAATAAAAGGCCTCAAATTGGAAGTGCAATCTGGGATGTCTTTTTATCAATTCTTCAATAGGTAGATCTTGTCTTTCATAAAGGCAGAGGTCTATGGGATTAATATCCTGCCATGATTCAAAACTGAAAATAAAGTTCTGAAAGGTTGAAACTAAGTGTTCGAACACTCAAAATCTTACAAAAAAAAGTTTTGCAAGATCGAAAAATAAGTTTTGCAAGCTTGCAAAATGTAAAAAAAAAATTTAAATATATCTGCAAACATTGTTGTTTTTGAGATTTCCTTCTTCAGAACTGCAAAAAAAATTTACAATGTTGCGCAAACAATTTTTCAGAGTTTCAAATTTGTCAGTGTTCTCCCACTGTATTAGTTTGTTTTCCAGGTTTGAAACCTTGTAAATGGTGATCTGAAAACTGGTGTGCGAATGTGTGAAAAAAAGTTGTGAAACTCTGAAAACAGAGGTTTGCAGGGTTGCAAAGACATAAATAAAATAAAATCTCTGCAAACGTAATTTTGTTTTTGAGTTTTCCTTCTTCAGAAGTACAACACTCTTTTTTACGGTGTTGTGCAATATTTTTTTCAGAGTTTCGAATTTGTCAGTGTTCTCCCAGTGAATAGTTAGTTTTCCAGATTTGAAACCTTGTAAATGGTGATCTGAAAACTGGTGTGCGAATAGGTGAAAAAAAGTTTTGAAACTCTGAAAACTGAGGTTCGAAAGGGCGAAACTTATTACATTACATTACATTTGCACTCCTATTGCAGACTATTTTTTCAGAGCTGAGTTTACAACACCCACTTTGCGGAGATACGCCCACGCAGTTGCGAGCTTGCGACTCACGTGATTTGTGGCAGCGTTGTCACGCAGCTCTGCTCTGAAACTCTGAAACTCAGACTGAGCGAAAATGAAGCTTCGCAACCTTGCAACTTAAACAAAAAAAGCCTGGAGGGAGGGCCTTCTGCTCTTGGCCAATGCTTTGCTGTCTGCTGACGTACAGTCCAATCACAAGTCATATTTACTGGAAAGGTGGGATTGACCGACTGCTCCGCCCATGACGAAAGCGCAGAGGATACGCAAACAGGATGCACGGCTGTCTGGCCACATGGCGGTCCCGTCTAGAGCTGGGTCCGTGTACCTTTTGATAGTTTGTTTTCCAATTTGAAATGAAATAAGCAGAAACGAGAAAACAGCACCTTTATTCGTTTTTTTGAAAAAAACGAAAAAACGAGATTTCGGCTTGATTTTTCGTTTTTTAGTTCAGAGGCATAAAACGAATAAATGACTTCCAAATTCGTTTCCACATGTGGGCGGTCCTTAGACGCCCCCTTCCGCCGATTGGTCAAGCAAATCTGAGCATGTGACGTCATCAGTAGTCGCTCAGGTCTGTTCAACAAAATAATAGTCCTCTAACGTTACTATGGCTACCGATTCTTAAACTGTACAGGGCAGGTCCTGTTGGGCTTTCTTCTGTGCAACTTTACGCGTTTCACATAAATCTTTACATCAGAAATATTAAATATTAGTCTGCCACCAGCCCGTTTTATTTAGCTGTGCAGAGTTAAATCTGTGTGGTGAAGCTGCGCTAGACAGCGCCGAGCGAGAGAGGTTCACTGACCAGTGTTCAGTCAGCAGTCAGAACTTGGGTACCTATGATGGTGAAATACATTTGTACTGAAAATGACCCGCGAGTATGATTGACAGGACGATAGCGGAGGCAATTAAAAGCGCAATATAACTTCTGTTAACAAAAACATATTTTTTTTTTTTTTTAATATAAGTGGCTTTGTCTTTGTTTTAATCAAATAATTGTGAACCACAAACCGAGCCTTCGTTTTAAAGGGCGATTTCCAAATATATTTTATTTATTTGTTATAATATGGGTATTTTATGTCACCCGTCTTATTAGTTTGATTATAGTAGGCTATCCGCGAGTTTTTTTTGTACTATTTTACTGTTGTTTTTTAATTAACAATATATCATAACAACTTATAAAGATCAAAATCTACAGAAGAGATTAACAAATAACATTGGTGTTGTCATAAGTTAACTAATCAATGGGAAAATTTCCTCACCGGCACAACCCTATATTCTTAATGTTGGCTACATGTTACAGATTTAATGTTGAGCACATAATGTTAAAGGCTTCTTAAATACATTACACTCGGTTGAAGAGTCAAGAAGGATGTGTTAATTTACTGTAGATTTCAATCTGTCATTAGTTGGTGACCCGGTGTAATTATAATAGCATAAATAAAAACAAATACACGTAATAGGCTATGTATGCCAATAGGCAAAACACATCTGCTTTTCCTCTAGATCACTTTATGGAAGCCCGTTTCCGCCAATGAATAAAAAATAAAACAAGGTAATTGCGACTTTTTATCTCGCAATTCTGACTTTTTTTTTTCACAATTCTGACTTTTTTTCTCACAATTGCGAGTTTATATCTCACAACTCTGACTTTCTCGCACCATAACCACTCTCCGTGTAAGGCTTTGCAGTACTTTGTTCAGTTTGCTATAAATGAACTATTGAACTAGATGAATGTTGCGTCCGAATATGATTTTTGAACAAACATAAAAATGACTCATTCTTCTTTATTTCTGTGTTTTGCGCTCGCGGTTGGACAGTAGGCCTACCATCACTGCCGGGCTTTCAGACACAACATTCTTCATTTCTTTATAGTTCTGAGTTTGAGGCAGCTTCTATCACGTTATTTTAATAACAGCTGTCAAGTAAAGCGCGTATTATTGTAACACGAGAGTGGATATATATGAATGCACGCACGTGGATTTCCTTCACTCTCCATAAAGCCCGCTTTCATCTCTATGTTCTTGCTATAGAATTATCTTATCTCCTGTATTTAATGTTGTAAGATATCGACCAAGCAAGGCATCCCCAATGAAAATTATAAATAAAGGATTCATTTAAAAAAAAAAATCAAGCCGAAATCTCGTTTTTTCGTTTTTTTCAAAAAAACGAAAAAACGAATAAAGGTGCTGTTTTCTCGTTTCTGCTTATTTCATTTCAAATTGGAAAACAAACTATCAAAACGTACACGGACCCAGCTCTAGACGGGACCGCCATGTGGCCAGACAGCCGTGCATCCTGTTTGCGTATCCTCTGCGCTTTCGTCATTGGCGGAGCAGTCGGTCAATCCCACCTTTCCAGTAAATATGACTTGTGATTGGACTGTACGTCAGCAGACAGCAAAGCATTGGCCAAGAGCAGAACGCCCTCCCTCCAGGCTTTTTTTGTTTAAGTTGCAAGGTTGCGAAGCTTCATTTTCGCTCAGTCTGAGTTTCAGAGTTTCAGAGCAGAGCTGCGTGACAACGCTGCCACAAATCACGTGAGTCGCAAGCTCGCAACTGTGTGGGCGTATCTCCGCAAAGTGGGTGTTGTAAACTCAGCTCTGAAAAAATAGTCTGCAATAGGAGTGCAAATGTAATGTAATGTAATAAGTTTCGCCCTTTCGAACCTCAGTTTTCAGAGTTTCAAAACTTTTTTTCACCTATTCGCACACCAGTTTTCAGATCACCATTTACAAGGTTTCAAATCTGGAAAACAAACTATTCACTGGGAGAACACTGACAAATTCGAAACTCTGAAAAAAATATTGCACAACACCGTAAAAAAGAGTGTTGTACTTCTGAAGAAGGAAAACTCAAAAACAAAATTATGTTTGCAGAGATTTTATTTTATTTATCTCTTTGCAACCCTGCAAACCTCTGTTTTCAGAGTTTCACAACTTTTTTTCACACATTCGCACACCAGTTTTCAGATCACCATTTACAAGGTTTCAAACCTGGAAAACAAACTAATACAGTGGGAGAACACTGACAAATTTGAAACTCTGAAAAATTGTTTGCGCAACATCGTAAATTTTTTTTGCAGTTCTGAAGGAAATCTCAAAAACAACAATGTTTGCAGAGATATTTTAATTTTTTTTTACATTTTGCAAGCTTGCAAAACTTATTTTTCGATCTTGCAAAACTTTTTTTGTAAGATTTTGAGTGTTCGAACACTTAGTTTCAACCTTTCAGAACTTTATTTTCAGTTTTGAATCATGGCAGGATATTAATCCCATAGAGGTCAGGGATCTTGGGCTTAACAATTTTCAAGTAAAACCAAAAAAGTCCAGAGAAATGCAATGAAAATATATGCTTTCTCATTTATTTATTCAAAGAATGTATCTAATTTTACATATCTGTGACTGGCAAAAGTATGTGAATGTCTACAATTAGTAGTTCATTTGAAGGTGAAATTAGTCCATCTGTTCAGAGGTGTTTTCAAACAATGTGATGACTAAAAGGCGTCAGTGTCTGCTCTGTTTTACTTAAAGAACAGGGATCCATCAAAGTCTGATCAAGTTTGTAGAAGTGAATCATGGCATGAACAAAGGAGATCCTTGAGGACCTCAGAAAAAGAGTTGATGTTGCTCATTAGGCTGGGAAAGGTTATAAAACCATCTCTAATCAGTTTGGACTTCCCAAATCCACAGTCAGACAGATTGTGTACAAATGGAGTATATTCAAGACCACTGTTACCCTCCCCAGGAGTGGTCAACCAACAAAGATCAGTCTGAAAGCAAGAGGTATAATAGTCTGTGAGGTTGCAAAAACAACTAAAGACCTCTCTCGCACTGGCTAATGTTACAGTTTATGAGTACACCATAATGAGAAAGTATATATTTCTGTCTCCTTTGTTTGGTTGGATTTTCTTTGTGTACTTTAAAACAAACAAGCAGACAAAAAAATTGCACTGTTATGGTCACTGGCCATATATTAAACATGCTATTTTCATTCCTCACTGTATAATGCGCCTTCTATTTATACTCACAGTGTAATGCACATTCTGTTTATACTTCCTTTGCACCTTATGTTGTATTTACAGTCATTTGCATTGAGCTGGTCTCTACCCTTCTACCTCATAACTTGTACTATATGCCATAATGCTTAATATACACAATTTATTTTTTATATTTATTATATAATTTGTTATTTGCACTTCAGGATGAATGCTAATTGCATTCCATTGGCCATGTACTTGTACTCTGCACAATGGCAATAAAGTTGAATCTAATCTAAAATAAAAACATAAATAATATTTTAGGTAGGTTTATCACAAACTTTCCAGCACCACTGTATGTACTAAGCAAATAAGTGGAGGGATAAATCAAAGAGTTATGTTATTCTAGAGATAATATAAAATATTCATATATATATATATACACACACACACACACACACACAGTGGGTAAAATAAGTATTGAATACACGTCATAATTTTTCTCAGTAAATATTTTTCTAAAGGTGCTGTTCCACAAAAGTTGTTTGCACCGAGCTCTTCTGTCGCTTGATCTTTCGTTGAGGTGCGTTAATCCGTTAAATCACTGATAATACAAAACCATGATCCGCACTCACATGAAACAGTCTTTTCTTTTTTTTTTATTCTACCTTTATCACCAATGGGACAAATGTTGCGGCTCAAAGTCCTTCGATCCTCAGTGTGTATCTAAAGGTGCTGTTGGCATGAAATATTTACCAGATGTCAATACCGTTTGTTGGTAATGACCGCTTCATTCATTGCTCAGGTGTGATTTTGGCCCATTCCACACAAACAGTCTTCAAATATTCAAGGTTTTGTGGCATCTTCTATGAACTCTGATCTTTAGTTCTTATTTTATATTGGATTCAAGTCAGGTGATTGGCTGGCCGTTCGAGTAGCTTTATTTTCTTTCTCTGAAACCAGTCGAGAGTTTCCTTGGCTGTGTTTGGGATCATTGTCACCCTTGTTTCATCTTCATCATCCTGGTACTGTAGGTGTTGGGACTGAAGCAGCTAATATTCATTTCCACTGACGAGGGGCAGGATTGCTTTCTAATTACTGATAGATTTCAGCTGGTGTCTTGGCTTTCTACATGTTCAATACTTGTTCTCTTTGCCATTACATTTTATTACACAACTTAATTTCTGAACTTATTTGTTTTGTTTTATTATACTATATGTGTATGCATGGATTATGGATTACTCAGGTTGTTACCGACATCTGGTGAAAATTCAAGTCAACAGCACCTTTAGAAATATATTTACTGAGAAAAACTATGACGTGTTCAATAATAATTTTAACCTGCTGTGTGTGTGTATGCATGTAGGGTTAATAATAGCTCAGTGAATAAAACAACTTACAGGTGTTATGACCGCCTTGGCACGGTGAGGTGCATGTTTAAGGGTTTCCCCAATACATGCATCAATTTCCTTTTCGGTGATTTTTGGAAATTGGCTGGCACAAGCACCTAGAAAAAAAGGTACCATAATAAATGTGAAATTCTCAAATAGGTCTATGCAATGTACAGGACAACATTCTATTAAATGTAATTATTCTCATTGATTAAAATGCTAATTCATCCATGTGAAATGGTGATTAAATGATGTTTTTAAAAAGTTAAACATTGCAGCAGTGTATTTGTACAGACATGGTTTATAATTTGCTCTTTACAAGTTGCATGAATAAGTAAGAGACAGAGGCTTTGAAAAGCTTACTTAAAACAATATGGTGGAGGGATGTCCCCATGAAGGGCAGCTTTCCTTTTCGGCCTTTCAGGCTGTAATTTGACCAGGCTTCATTGGTAGCTAGTTTCCGGAGGATTCTTCTCACTGCATCCCCAATGCTGCTGCCTCCCAACAAGCTCAAAAACTGGATCTATGCAACATATAAAAATAAATATTAAGAACAGGGCTCTGAACCAGTTCAACAAAAACAAACAGAATTTTTGACAAGAACAGAACCAGAAAACAAAATAAAACAAATTTTATAGTTCCGAACAGAATCGAAAATGTGAAATGTCCATTAATGTTATTTTATTGTTCCATTTAATAATTAAAATTTACTGTCAACCAATCATGAATTCTAGTAGTGCAGCCTATGCAAATGTGACTCTGACGCATCCAACGAATGAAATGCCTGTGCTCAGCTGTGAACTCGTCATCGGTAGGTCGCAATGGCAATGCACCGGCGACTTTATCCGAGGATAGTGAAAAATAGATTCAACAGATCACACGCACCTGCACACCATTGCAGCCTGTTGATTATCAAAATAAAATATAGTTAAAGAAAAAAAAAAGATATTAAATGTTAAACTGCACTGTTGTACAATCTGTTGATCTGCATGACAAAGGATGATGTTTTATGTCGATGCGAGTTAAGTACAAAGCCTATTACATAATATTTTAGCATCCAGATACGTCGCAAAAATGGAAACAATTTGGATTCATGCCGAATGCGAGAGGTAGGCACCAGTTTCACCTAATTTGTTTTTGGATTGACGTTTTTATAGCCTAAACACATGCAATTTATAATATTTTATTTATTTTCTCTCAAAACGCAATTATATACGAGTAGGGTTTTTTTTTAACCAAAATTTTTAAATGTCTAAAAAATGCTTTGTCTACATTTGGCTTGACTGAGCCTAAGTGCAGCGGGTTAAGAACTGTTTTTTGTTTGTTTGTTTTTTTGAGTAAAGACAATGCTGTACTCTTATTATTATATTATGATTATAGGCAAAAAAAAAAAACATTATTAACTGGTATTTTTTCTACTCAAACCAGGTTCGGAATGATAATAATGCAGAGGAAAGCAGGAACAGAAACGTTAAAATATAGAATTTCTTAAACCGATTGATTTTTTTTTTTCATTTTCAAGCCCTGATTACAAAGCAAGTGTTAGTGTTGAAATTCAACAAATTATCTTAAAAAGCACAATGGGTCTTTAAAGTGCATGTCATATCAACATACCATCCTTTTTTTTCCCTCTGTGTCCTCCAGTTTTAATGTTAATGCTTGCAGCTCCTGGACTGTTTTGCAGGGCTGCTCGATGGTCTCCTGTGGTGGTAATGTGATGGATGCCGGACCAGGACGATTCTGTTGAATAGCCTGGACTAGGCGCTCAATAGAATTTGCAATGTCTGTCTGCATTCTCTCTATTGCGAGCAGCACCCGCTGCTCAGATTGCTCAATGAGTTGCTGCAGATCTGACAAATTAAGATTAAAAAATGTGTATTTTGACATTCAATTATTTGCTTAAGTGGTATTCAGACATGTGTAGTATTCAAAAAACAAACAAAAAATTAAGGTGTTGCCAGATGCATTGCTATGACCTAATGTTGATAGTATACTGTAATGAAAAAAGTGCAACCATACAATTACCTGCACTTACTGCACCCTTTGCATGGCTGGTTTCTTGTGTGTTATGGGTATTTTCTGTTATTGACACAAATTTCAGTGCTATGGTTATTTTCCGTTTCCCAAACATTAGGCATTACACCATATTTTCACTTAGACTTAAGCGTAGGTCATACAGAGGTCTAAAACTACGCAACACTATCGTTTAATTATAGGCTGAGGGCACTTCATATACATTACGCATCCTACGCATCCAGAGGAATCGACCTTCGGAGGACGCAGTCTTCTAAATGAGACACGGCTCATGATTTACAGACTTACAATTTTGGAATCACATGAATTTAGCGGTTTCACCGGTAACGGAAGTACACAAAGCAGTGCAACACCTAACTCATGTTTATTGAATAAAACTATAGCCTTTTGAAGTGTAATGGTCACATTAATCCATACAGCACATTTTTGTTTTTCTGTCCCCAAATGTAAGACCTCTTGCAATCATAATTAGGACTTGCACCATTTAAGATTTTTTTGAGGCCTCAAATTTGATGAAAAATGTAAGACATTTTTTATCAAAGAAACCCTGGTAGTAGGGGTATTTTTATTTCATGGATGGAGCAAAAACAATGTAAGAGTCTACAAGCACAAACAGCTGCATTCAGTCTTAATGGCATTTTAAGACACAACATCGTCAAGTAAGTAACTTTAACGAGTGTTACAGTATTCACTGTAGTTGTCTGCTAGTAAAAACATAGTGTTCCGCCCATTGAGTTATGTACTCTGAGTTTTTGCTTGGGACTCTTATTTTGAAAATTACCTGACTAATCAAGAGAGCAGCCATCTTAGTTCAGCTCTCTCAAGAATTACACTACATGTGACTGCTGCTACAGTTTTCTGTAATGTTCATGCCTTTGAAAGCATTGTCAGTAAGTGAGTTTTGGTAAAATGTCAATTGAGAAAATTTTCTTTAGGAAACTATGCTGTCTTTGTAACAATTAAGAGTTATTATATACACTAATTCTTCTAAATGCTTAAACAGTTAATTTAGCCTTTTCAGGCTTTTTATGTGAATATGTTTTGCATTCTGTTTACTAATACCACTTTATTTCTGTATCGTTTTTGATAGTTTCCCTCTCATTCAATGCACATTGGAGTAAAAGGAGTTTTGGAAACTATACCCTGGCTCCAGTCTTTATTTGAATGGAGTTTGGCTTGCTGCTGAATTGTGTTCACATATATGGAAACACACAAAGAGAGCAGTACAGTGAAATGACATAAACTGGCTGGCTGAACACCCTGGCAGGATCATACAGTAGCGAGCATCATGGCTGAAAGGTATCCAAAAGACAACACACGAGGAAAGATACAAAGTAAAAGTAACAGAACATCTGACACAGCCTCTAAAAGTTCCATAAGAACTTCAAGATCCTCGAGATCTTCAGTTGGTGTTGCTGCAGCACACGCTAGAGCTAAGGCAGAGGCTGCACGAGCTCGAGCTACCTTTGCAGAGAGAGAAATCGCAATTAAGGTGGATAAAGCACGACTACAGGCTAACTTGGAAGCTCTTCATCTAGAAAAAGAGGCTGCAGCTGCTAGTGCAGAAGCAGAGATACTAGAAGCGGCAGCAGAGTTTGAGGATGAAGAGCTGTATGACAGGAAAAATCACTCTTCATCAGCACGAACCACAGAGAAGCGTGTTTGTGATTACATCAAGGATCAAGTTACATATTTCAGCGATCAGGCTGACTTAGCTCCCAATCAAGCTCAGGATTGCAAATCTGAACCAGACCAAGTAACGGAACAAAATATAGTGCATGTGAATGATAGCCAGTATGTCATACTTGATGCATGTTCCTCCTCTTCATCTCTAAGAGAGACAAAAATGCAAAAGGTAAAACTCCCAAGAAACATAAAAGAGGAGTCAACAGAAAGACTAGTCAGTAATAAATGGCAGCAACAGCCCCAGTTCAGTGGTGTATCAAGCTCTTTGCCACAACACACAGACACTACAGGCATGATGGACCTAGTGAAATATCTAGCGCGCCGTGAGCTTGTCAGCAGTGGTTTAACACGCTTTGATGATCGCCCTGAAAGTTACAGAGCCTGGAGGTCCTCATTCATCAATACAACAAAAGACTTGGGTCTTACAGTTGGTGAGGAGTTAGACTTGTTGTCAAAGTGGCTCGGCAGAGAGTCTTCTGAATATGTGAGACGTCTCAGGGCAGTTCACATAGGAAACCCAGAAGCAGCTTTAAAAATGGTCTGGAATAGACTTGATGAATGTTATAGTTCACCCGAAGTTATCGAAAGTGCGCTGTTTAAGAAATTAGACAGTTTTCCCAGGATTTCAGGTAAAGATAACCTCAAACTAAGAGAGCTCGGGGATCTTTTAATGGAGATGCTCTCAGCTAAAGAAGATGGTTATCTGCCAGGCTTAGCCTATTTAGACACTGCTCGAGGCATCAGGCCAATAGTCGAAAAACTGCCATATACTTTACAAGATAAATGGATTTCTCAAGGCTCAAGGTACAAAGAAGAGTTTGGTGTTTCTTACCCTCCTTTCTCATTCTTTACTCAGTTCATTTGCAATCACGCCAAAACACGCAACGATCCCAGCTTTGTTTTTTCCAGTAGTTGTCATACACAGTATGAAAGACTCCCTCAAAGACACACTAATCTCAAGACACCAGTATTGGTACACAAAACTGAAATCTCACACGATGCGCCTCAAGACAAAATGCCTTCTAAAGATGACCCAGCAAAATATTGTCCTATCCACAATAAACCCCACCCTTTAAGGAAATGTAGAGGCTTCAGACTGAAGACAATCGATGAACGAAAAGCTTACTTGAAAGAGCAAGGGATCTGCTTCAGGTGCTGCTCATCATCATCACATTTTGCTCGTGATTGCAAAGCTATTCTAAAGTGTGATGAGTGCAACAGCAACAGTCATAATTCAGCTCTGCATCCCAGTCCACCCTCATGGATGCACAAAATTCAAAGTTTTTCATTACAGCATGGCGGGGAGGACAAAGAATTTCCAGAAACTCAAGAGGTGAGCTCTCTTTGCACTGAAGTGTGCCATGGTCTTTCAATGAGATCTTGTGCTAAAATATGTCTCGTCAAAGTGTTTCCCGAGGGAAAACCCGAGAAGGCTGTTAAGATGTATGCTATGCTTGATGATCAGAGCAACAGATCTCTGGCCAGGTCAAAGTTTTTCGATTTCTTCAACATCAATAGCAAAGCATCTCCTTACAGCCTAAAGACATGTGCTGGATTGATTGATTGTTATGGAAGAAAAGCAACCGGCTATCGGATCGAGGCAGCAAATGGTGGAATTAGTCTCGCACTTCCAACGTTAATTGAATGTGATGAAATACCCGACAACCGTGATGAAATTCCAACACCCGAAGCTGCTCTCCATCAACCTCACCTCAAGCATATTGCATCTGAAATTCCAGCTCTGGACTCTGAAGCCCACATCCTCCTCCTGCTTGGGCGAGACATACTCAGAGCTCATAAGGTGAGAAAACAGATTAATGGCCCACACAACACGCCTTTTGGCCAAAAATTAGATCTAGGATGGGTTCTGGTTGGTGAAGTATGCTTAGGAGATGTGCACAAGCCTACTGTTTCCAGTTTCAAGACACATATTTTGGAAAATGGAAGACCCTCACTGTTTATTCCTTGCACAAGTCATGTACATGTCAAAGAAAAGGTCAATAGCAACTTAACAACTCTGTATGCAGCTCACGACTACGAAATTCACTGGAATATAAGTAAAGACGACCTAGGCAAGACTCTATTTAAAAGAACAGAGAACGACAGTAAGCTTGCACTCTCCATCGAGGATGAAGTCTTTCTAAAGACTATGGAGAGGGAGGTTTTCCAGGATGATTCCAACAGTTGGGTGGCACCTCTTCCTTTTAGGTCTCCAAGGCCAGTTCTTCCAAACAACAGAGATCAAGCTTTAAGCCGCCTCTCTTCCTTGCGACGTACCCTAGAACGGAAGCCAGATATGAAAGAACAGTTTGTAACATTCATGCAAAAACTGTTTGACAACGATCATGCAGAACGTGCAGCTCCACTACCAGAGGGAAAAGAGTGCTGGTACTTACCTCTATTCGGAGTTTATCACCCAAAAAAACCTGATCAAATCAGGGCAGTATTCGACTCCAGTGCACAGCATGAAGGTATCTCTCTCAATAACGTACTCCTCAGTGGACCAGATCTCAATAACAGCCTCATTGGTGTTCTGATGCGTTTCAGGAAAGAGCGCATAGCAGTGACGGCAGACATACAACATATGTTTCATTGTTTTGTTGTGAGAGAAGATCATAGAGATTACCTACGTTTTCTATGGCACCGCGATAACGACCTCAAAAAGGACATCGTTGAATACAGGATGAAAGTCCATGTGTTTGGCAACAGCCCTTCCCCGGCAGTAGCAATTTACTGCCAAAGACGAGCAGCAGAGAAAGGTGCACAACAATATGGCCCAGACACCAGACTATTCGTAGAACGTGAGTTCTATGTGGATGATGCATTAATTTCCTTACCAACTGAAGAGAAAACAATAGATCTGTTAAAGAGAATGCAAGCATCCCTCTCTGAATCAAACCTGCGGCTGCACAAGATTATATCTAATAGTGTACAAGTACTCAAAGCATTCCCAACTGAAGACTACGCAAGAGACATCAAAGACCTTGATCTCAATGCAACAATCATGCCTACACAACGCAGCCTTGGCTTGAATTGGGAAACTGCAACTGACTCATTCACCTTTAAAGTATCAGTCAACGACAAACCATTCACACGCCGCGGTGTCCTATCCATAATCAATAGTCTCTTTGATCCTCTTGGCTTTGTGGCTCCTGTCACCGTACAGGGAAGGTTTCTACTTCGAAAGCTATCTATTGAAGGAACAGATTGGGACGCACCACTGCCACAAGAGAAATATTGTGAGTGGGAATCGTGGAAAGATTCATTAAAAAATTTGCAACACCTTCACATTCCACGTCCTTACACGCCCAACTCCCCTTCAAAAGCAAGCCACAAAGAAATCTGTGTTTTCTCGGATGCATCAACAAAAGCGATAGGAGTTGTAGCCTATCTCAGAACGGTGGATGGAGATGGTCAGATTAACATTGGCTTCATTTTAGGAAAAACAAAACTGACACCAAAAAATGAGCCAACCATACTCAGATTAGAGCTTTGTGCAGCAGTCTTAGCAGTGGAGGTAGCAGAACTCATTGTCCAGGAGATTGACTTCAAACTGGATGCTATCATCTTCTACTGCGACAGCAAAATTGTGCTTGGCTACATCTACAATGAAACTAAACGCTTCTATGTCTACGTCCACAACAGGGTACAGAGAATCAGACAATTTTCAAAACCGAAACAATGGCGATACATACCCACAGACCATAATCCTGCGGACATTGCTTCGAGGTCCATTCATGCATCAAAGCTTGCGGAGTCTACCTGGCTTACAGGTCCAGAATTCCTGCGTAAGCCACGCGAAGATGACTTTGTGACAGGCAATTTCGCACTTGTGGATCCAGATTCAGATATGGATATCAGGCCAACTGTGACAGCTTGTACCACAGGAACGAAGGATGAAGAACTCACTTCCGACAGGTTTCGGAGATTCTCCTCTTGGAAATCCTTACAAAGAGCTATTACATCACTCATTCATGTAGCTCTCTCTTTTGGATCTACCAATGGAATCAACACATGCAGCGGATGGCATTTGTGTTCAAAACCATACAGTGTAAGTGAGCTATTAAAAGCGAAGAACGTGATAATCCGTTCTATGCAAAGGGAATCATTCAACAAGACCATTGAAACTCTCTCTAAGGGAGGAAACATAAGTAGTAAAATAGAGCACCAAGGCCGCATATTCACAGAGGGGGCCATTCGTGCTGCTGGAATATGGCTTATTGGAGGCAAGCGATGCATAAGCAGTATTCTTCATTCATGTGTAACCTGTCGAAAACTTCGTGGCAAACTAGAGTTGCAAAAAATGTCAGACTTGCCACCAGAACGGTTGAGTGTATCACCACCCTTTACTTACACTGGTTTAGATGTCTTCGGCCCCTGGACAGTAGTAGCTCGCCGCACAAGAGGGGGTCAAGCTCACAGTAAACGCTGGGCGGTGCTTTTCACTTGCATGAGCACTCGTGCAGTCCACATCAAAGTCATTATGTCTATGGACTCCTCGAGTTGCATCAATGCACTTCGCAGGTTTTTTGCAATCCGCGGTCCTGCAAAACAGCTGCACTCTGACTGCGGAACTAACTTCATCGGCGCCTGCAATGAGCTTGGATTCAACAAAGTGGCAAAATAATCAAAAGTGCAAAGGTACATCAATGACCAGGGATGCACATGGGTCTTCAATCCACCACACTCCTCCCATATGATTGGTCTGGCTCGCAAAATTCTCAACTCCATGTTGATGCGCGAAGGACTTTCCAACCTTTCCGATGAAGTACTTTGTACTCTCATGGCGGAAGTGTCAGCAATTGTCAACAATAGACCTCTAGTACCGGTCTCCATGGATGCAGACTCACCCCTGATACTTACTCCCGCAATGCTTTTAACACAAAAAGCAAGTGCACCACCCCCAGCAGGAAGCTTCTCAGAGAAAGACATTTACAAACACCAGTGGCGACAAGTACAGAGCCTAGCCAACCAATTCTGGCGTCGCTGGAAACAGGAATACCTTCAAACACTACAAGTGCGTCGCAAATGGCAGGAACCACACCCAAACATTCAGGAGGGTGACATAGTACTACTAAAGGACAAACAAGTAGTCAGAAACGAATGGCCCATGGCACTAGTCACAAGTGTTTTCCCTGGTCAAGACGGAAATGTTCGCAAGGTTGAACTTAAAGTGACTAAAGAAGGGTCCAGCAAAACTTTTCTAAGGCCTGTATCTGAAATCGTTCTCCTGCTAAGAAAATAAGAAAATGCCTTTGAACAGTTGTTACATATGACATCTTTATAGATGTCAGGCGGGGAGTGATCCGCCCATTGAGTTATGTACTCTGAGTTTTTGCTTGGGACTCTTATTTTGAAAATTACCTGACTAATCAAGAGAGCAGCCATCTTAGTTCAGTTTTCTCAGCTCTCTCAAGAATTACACTACATGTAAAGTCGTGACGTATTGTCAAGTATGGTGACCCATACTCGAAATTGGTGCTCTGCGTTTAACCCATCCAAGTGCACACACACAGCAGTGAGTAGTGAACAAATGCACACACACACACACACCGTGAACACACACCCGGAGCAGTGGGCAGCCATGCTGCAGCGCCCGGGGAGCAATTGGGGGTTCGGTGCCTTGCTCAAGGGCACCTCAGTCGTGGTATTGAGGGTGGAGAGAGCGCTGGACATTCCCTCCCCCCACCTACAATTCCTGCCGGCCGGGGGCTCGAACTCGCAACCTTTCGATTACGAGTCCGACTCTCTAACCATTAGGCCACGACTTCCCCCGTGTAGCATGTGACTGCTGCTACAGTTTTCTGTAATGTTCATGCCTTTGAAAGCATTGTCAGTAAGTGAGTTTTGGTAAAATGTCAATTGAGAACATTTTCTTTAGGAAACTATGCTGTCTTTGTAACAATTAAGAGTTATTATATACACTAATTCTTCTAAATGCTTAAACAGTTAATTTAGCCTTTTCAGGCTTTTTATGTGAATATGTTTTGCATTCTGTTTACTAATACCACTTTATTTCTGTATCGTTTTTGATAGTTTCACTCTCATTCAATGCACATTGGAGTAAAAGGAGTTTTGGAAACTATACCCTGGCTCCAGTCTTTATTTGAATGGAGTTTGGCTTGCTGCTGAATTGTGTTCACATATATGGAAACACACAAAGAGAGCAGTACACAGTTTTATCAGTCAATATCCGTGTATGCCATTGTTTTCGTTTACTACAGTTCAGAGGATCAGGAGATGCTGGCTGCTGCGACTGAGTGGAGGCGGGGCTAATCTGCATATTCATAGATCTGCGTATAGTAAATGCACATACCATGGAAAGGATTATCAGCTGAAAGGTTAGGCAGGGATGACACATCTTCCTCAGGTGCATGGGCAGTGACTGTGATGTCAGTAGGTGGCTTGTCTATGAACAAACATTGAAAACATGGGATAAACTTACAGTTCGAGAGTGTTGAGTACTGCAATGCACTGCAACTTACACAAAAAGCCATGACAAAAAATACCAACCTACAACTTAACTGGTCAAAAAAATTTTTAAAATGGGATTCTCATCAGAAATCTGGGGCCAGTTGCATAAACATAGCCACTATGTTAAGATTGTGTCTTTTTGACTCAGACTGGGCAAATCTATCTTTTTATAACAGACTTTAACAAGTTATGACCAGTCTTGAAGAAATCAAATTAGATGACTAGTTTTTAAGACTAGTCTAAGCAGTTTATACAACGGGCCCCTGTTTGTATTATATACAAAGCCTGGAAAGCTATGTTCACACCAGCTGGCACTGCACTTTTATTTTCTTTTGGCCTGTTCACTAATTGACATCGCACAAACCATCATCGAATCAACACAACACAAGAAATCTGTTACTTACAACTCGGAGGCTTAGGGAGACTTGGTAGTGGGTTTTGAGAGGATGTGGACATTTTTTTCTTTTGTTTCTCTGGCTTGTATCTCATATTCTCCTATTAATTAAGGATAAGACAGCGTGTTTGTGAGTGTGAATATAATTTTGAGCTACAGGCAAAAAAGAAAAGTGAACAAAATTTAGATTTTAGCCGAATTTCAGGTTTCCACAAAAATTTGTTCATACAGCCCTCATCTATCGATACCAATGCTCCAAATAGTTACTGAACATCTAAATTTAGCTTTTATTTTAACATAAACAGCAAAAGAGCTTTTATTTTAAAGGAAAACTCCGGCTTCAGTGAAAACAGGCTAACAAAACATGTCTCACTACAAATATAGTGAAATGCTGTAATCATCTGCCGCAAAAATAAAGCCCAACTGGTGGCCGTTGCATTACCAAATGTGCGCTAAAATCACAGTACATGCCATAAACGAGTTGACTGCCTTCGTTCACTGTGACACTGTGTTGTACTGTCATGATGAGTGAATATTGTAGAAAAATTCCACATTAAATAGTGACTAAACACGACCCATTAATAGCCTAAATGTTAACGAGGAGTCCCTCTTATTTATAATCGCAACATCGTCTGATAAAATCAACATGCATCTACACTAAAGAGCGGCTGTGTGGTGGTTTGGCTATATTACTTTTTGTCTCATACAGCGCACTGCCTGCGTCTGAGTAACAAACTAAAAAGTACATAATATTAATAGACAAACTATGCTCATATATATATAATTCCAAACAGTCAATAAGCAACAGGTTTTTGGAAACACTATTTTGTAAATTATTTGTTGACGAATCTGTGCAGCTTAATGTGCTGTTTCTCTGCCACTCACTGCACAGAACAGATGCCGAGAGAGGCAACACTGCGCCGGGAGAGTCAGACCTCACACTAGCGGGGCAGTACTGGAGACATCTTCCAACTGAACGATAGATAAGGTTTATTCAGAAAAGTCGCTAGGTTTGTCAGTATGTATATTATATGGAAAAAAGCCGCTAAAAGGGTCTGAAAGTTGCTAAATCTAGTGCTGAAATCGCGCTGGTGTGTGTGAGATCCCAGCCAACATTGATATGTGGGCCCCATATAGGTTATACCCGGGCAGCATGGGTTCCATGTGGGCATGGGCTGAAAATGGGCAATTTATGTGGGTCCCATATGTTTTTCACAATGTGGGACCCATATAGGTTTGGACATATGGGACCATCGTGGGATCTATGTGGGCAAAATGATTTCACACTTAAAAACATCTTTACACCTCTAAACTTTTGGTTAATGGTCACTTTTTAAACAAGAAATATAACTGTTTAATATTTTATGGATCTGATCAAAATAGCTCATTTTTTTCAAATGAAAATGTGTGAATTATCAATATTACAATGTACCCTGTGCATTTATCAAAATGCACTTTTCTTTTACTGCGCACATTTTAGCAGGGACAATTACAAACACAAACTCTAGAATTTTTTTTATTATTTGTTTTTACAAATTCCAAACTCTGGACTTATATCGGTCTCAAACAGGACCTACACTCTCAAATGATCTTCTGACAAAACCTTCCGCTTGACAAAGTAGTCCTTTTACATTCAGTTTTTAGTTTGGATTTTTTTTTCACATAGTATCATATCATAATATATGTCATTGATCTTGGCTGCAAATAAGCGTACATTTAAATTTATAACTGTAAAGATTTTAAATATTAGAAAAAAATTCCCGCTCTGGCGCAAGGATACAGTCTCTTCTAAGCACAGTGGAGCGACAGCACGACCAGAGTCACTTTTATCAGTTCACAGAGGACCAATCGGAGCGAAAATAAGCAGGTAAAATGCATATTTTCAAGAAATTATTTTATTATCCACGTTTGCAAGTATTGGAAACATTGTTTTGACAGTATAAATTACCTTTAAAGTAATGTAGCCTTTAAAATAATGATGTTGTATTTTTGTTTTTCTGGCCGCGTACTCGCTAAAATGTCTGCATAAGCTTAAAACATGTCTTTTTCGTTGACGGTAAGGTGTAGTTTTGTTTTTCTCAATTGTTGTTTATTTTATGCTTTACTGATGCATTTTGTGGCCGTCTAGCCGCCATTTTTTCATCTGAGGGAAAACGGAATTTCCACACAATTTATTATAATAACCGTGTTTGAATGGCAAAATACTAGTTCTTTTTAAAGTATCTGACATAACTTGCTCCTAAAAGCGGACAAATGCTGCTTTCGAACGCCAGGTAGGGTGGATTTCAAACAGTTTTGAGACCACCGTTCTCTTTAGGCCTTTCTGTGCGCGCGCCTCGCGCATGCGTGAACACCTCAATGAGCCCACAGCTATTTTTCAGCATATTGGCGCTAAATGACTAGCCTAATTAACATCAACACTTCACTTTCTCATTCATGCATGTTTCTTTGAGTAGTACTGTGCTACGCATGTATATGAAAATACAGCAAAATAAACTATATCAAAAGATGACTATCTCTAATAGACGCTTTAAACTGTAATACACACACATACAAATCTTTTTAAGTATTTTAAAAGTAACGTATAAGTTTTCGTGTATGTACTGCAGTTAGAAGTTTGATAGTGCTCTTAAGCAATTTATAAAGGATTATAAATTAATTTATACATTGATGTCAGCCACATTTATACATGATTTTATACATCGATTGCTACAGAACCTGCCGCTCAGAGAGTCACCGCTACAGCACCTGCCGCTCAGAGAGTCACCGCTACAGCACCTGCCGCTCAGAGAGTCACCGCTACAGGACCTGCCGCTCAGAGAGTCACCGCTACAGGACCTGCCGCTCAGAGAGTCACCGCTACAGGACCTGCCGCTCAGAGAGTCACCGCTACAGCACCTGCCGCTCAGAGAGTCACCGCTACAGGACCTGCCGCTACAGCACCTGCCGCTCAGAGAGTCACCGCTACAGGACCTGCCGCTCAGAGAGTCACCGCTACAGCACCTGCCGCTCAGAGAGTCACCGCTACAGCACCTGCCGCTCAGAGAGTCACCGCTGCAGGACCTGCCGCTCAGAGAGTCACCACTACAGGACCTGCCGCTCAGAGAGTCACCGCTACAGGACCTGACGCTCAGAGAGTCACCGCTACAGGACCTGCCGCTCAGAGAGTCACCGCTACAGGACCTGCCTCTACAGCACCTGCCGCTCAGAGAGTCACCGCTGCAGGACCTGCCGCTCAGAGAGTCACCACTACAGGACCTGCCGCTCAGAGAGTCACCACTACAGGACCTGACGCTCAGAGAGTCACCGCTACAGGACCTGCCGCTCAGAGAGTCACCGCTACAGGACCTGCCTCTACAGCACCTGCCGCTCAGAGAGTCACCGCTACAGGACACGATTTCAGCAACTCTCAACACAGTAAATAAAATAAGCGTTTCCTAGCAACGGCTAAACACTGAGACAATTAAATACACTTACGAGCTGACTTGAACTTCCGCTGATAGACTGCATCTCTTAAAGACTATTTCATTACACTGCCTTCTGCTGGCGCTTGAACCCACTTTCCTATTAATCACAAAAAATGGCCAAGCAAGTGCAGACACTGATAAGATACACGATACAGTATGAGACCAAACGCAATTTTTATTTTATTTTTGAATTTTTTAATGAAATTAAGACATTTCTGTCTCTCCATTGAAAGTCTATTCATGACTTTTCAGACCACTTGAATTAAAAAATGAAATAATTTCTTATGGGTTTGGAGTAACACTAGTTTTCTTTTCTTGACTGATTTTTATTTTTTTTTTATTAATAATTTTTTTAATTGTTAAATAAGTTTGGTTATGTGAAATCAACTGTTGGGATAGTATCACCCTGTTTTAAATTAAACTGGTAACGTTGGTGTTTAACACTACAAAAACTTCAGTTTTATTGAAAATGTCTGAATTATAATAAAGTATTTGATATACTGTATTTTTACATTTTAATTTCTGATTTATTTATTTTTTAAATTACACCTTTCATGTGTTGAGATTTTGTAGATTAATAACAGTGGAATATTCAAGCAAAAAAACTGACATTTACCTAACTAAAATACAGATTTTGCTTTTATCAATTATTCAGTTATTTCTTTATTTTTCTTATCACAGGTAAATTAGAATTGATAATTATAAATACTGTTCAGGCTTGATGCGTCAAAAAACCTCATAAGAACAGGCACATATACTGGGTGTATGCCATATGGGTTTCAAAACTTATGTATGTTGCCCAGTTGGGCCCCATTCAGGTTCTATATGAGATTTATGTGGGCTAATTCATAAAGGGCCCAAGTGGAACCCGCGGACAAACCCATCTAGGCCCCATATTGGCCCCACCTTGGATTGTTAGCTGGGTCATAAGTGGGACCAATATGGGTCTTATATGTGTTGCCCAGTTGGGCCCCACATTGGTCCCAGTCAGGCCCCATATGAGATTCATATGGGCTACTTCAGATGGGGCCCACATGGAACCCATGGACAAACCCATGTAGGGCCCATATTTACAGCCCATATGGGGCCCACACGGGACCCGTGATAGAATGTTGGCTGGGATGTGGGAGCTGATGGCAGGGGGTGGGGTATTAGCGGCGGTCAATGTGGATATTGTGGATGAGTTCTTCGGTGTCATCGCATTCTACTAGTTCTACAGCTTCAGTTTAAGAACTTTCTCGTTTAATAATACATACAGCTGTGTCCTCGCCACAGTGCAACAGTGAAAAGAGACCCCTCACAAACAGTGTTGCGTTCCGAACGTGGTTTAAAAGACATACACCGGTATTGCGGTATTTTAAATATTCATATCATGAAATGACTGTACAGTGTTTCTGGTAGGATTCCCTGCAGAACAACTTTGCCTGTGTAGAGCATAAACTGTCTGAATTCAGTGGCCTTCCATCTCTCCAATTCCTCCAAACTGCGTGGCTTCCTGGCAAAAATATGGGGTATCTCACATCTCAAATTCCTTAGCCTCTGATTGACATCCCTCAGCTGAGCTGGTGATAGCCGATGCCCCGACTTGCCCCGTGACCACAGTAGGAGCAATTTTCTCATCACTCCCAGGCAGCACTGGTGCATGTAATCAGCAGGAAAAGACTTGACCATGTCAATTTGGAGATTGCTGAAAGGGGACACAGTATTTTGTTGATGGTGTTCTGGCTGGTGTTGCTCTCTGAATGAGACATCATCCCTCAACATGAGGCCATGCACTTGTTGATACGTCATGCGCCCCTTCCAGTTGCCTTTTTGGGTGCACTTGTCACAGCCATAGTAACCCGAGAATTGTTTGATACACTTCAGCATGGCTTTTGCTGGTGCATCACATGTAATACATCTCAATCTCACATTGACTGTTGTTTCTCCCCATGAGAAGCCATTCATTAAAATCATGTTAAGTTCATCTGATATGACTTTAATGAAGTCCAGTGATTTGGGCTTGGCCTCAGTAAGAGCAATGGCCAAAGGAAATGTGCTTGCTGGTTTTAGATGTACAGTGCAGAGTACAGGCCAGAAAGATTTACCAGTGCTCTTAAAGAGTGGCAGTCCATCTACATTGAGGGAAATCTCAATCTCAGTGATGTCTTTTGCATAATTGTAAGGATACCGATTCAAGCACATGATTAATTGTTCAGTCACTCCAAATTTAACACATTCCACTCCGGACACCATTTGACTTTCAACAGGATCAGTTTTTAACAATGTTTTAGCAGTGGATGGCAGGTGTTGATGCCCTTGATTCCTGATAATTTTAAGCAGTGCGTCTGCAGCATTGTGCTTGATGTTATAGCCACAAATCCACTTCTTTAACTCCTCAGCTAAATTGTCAGTGGGCATATCAATGTTGGCAGAATTCTCAAAAAACACTTCATCTATGTCACTACTGGAAGATTCTGTATCCATATTCCCTGTGTCTACAGCCATTGTATGATGTAGCAGTGTGTCGCCATTGACTGCATTGATGCCAATATTGATAAACGTCATTTCATCATTGTCACTATCAAATTCTCCAGTCCCTGCATTTTTTAGGCCGGAGTCCTGGAGTGGTATAGTGTGTCTGGGATTGTGTGCTTCACTGTCAAGCATAGTACTAGGACCAGCTGCATTTCTGTGCACTTTTCTCTTTTTTCTTTGCACCCTTTGCCATAGTCGTTGGTATTCTCTTTTCCTGGCTTCTGCAGACATCCAGCTGTGTGAAACAGCTCTGTGTTTTCTTCTCTGCAAATGGGTACATTGACGTGTAATTTATGTAGAAAACCTAAAGATCATTAATTTTGTAAGCAAGCATTTTGCTTACACACCAGAAAAAAAGGATCATTATCATGTTATAAAGTTAAAATGTTATTGTTATAACTAGGGCTGGGCGGTATATCGAGTTTATACAATATCAACATATTTTTTTAATAAGCGATATGGTATGAGTCAATACCATTCATATCGATATGCAGAGATTTGATATGAGCACATCTGAATAATAGCAGAGGACACAGAGTGAGCTGCTGCAAGAAAAGTGTATAACACAATTTCTCCTATACATGTATAATATATCCATGTATAATAAAATAGTACAATAAAATAAAATAGTAAACACGATAGCATTGGCTTGCCCCGTCAGATGCTGCTAACAGAGACACTACATGCACTGTTTAATGGGTTTAAGATGTGCTTTTTTCCTCAGTGCTTAACTTACATTTCACAGGTATATTTTCCATCTGTAAATGTTAGCAAGCCATGGAAATATTTAAATTTTTCTGTCAAGTGGATGAGGCTTATGAATGTGATTCTCCACTAAACTTCACAAAGTTCAGAGAATGAGCATTGCTGCATGCCAAACAAGCATAGCGCAAAAGCACAATAATTGTGTCATATGTAGGGCTGTGCGATATGACGATATATATCGGATGGACAAAATAAAAAGTCTATCGTTTCATATTATGTTCTTTTGTTTATTTCGTGGTGTCGCAAAAAAAAATGCATATGTAACAGTATATTGGATCCGGACTTCGGTCTTAAAGGGGAAGCTGTCCAATATTTGTTCTGTCTGCCATTCATATTAATCATAGCACATTGCTAGAAAAACTCTCACTGCTCTTGACTAAATTACTTTTGTAACTTTAATAAGAATAAAAAAAATTATAATGATATATTTTTATATAGGTATAGAATATATACATAATACACGTGTTAATTATATATATCATAGATAGATACAATTAGCATAGTGAAGGCTAATTAATTTACACAATGTATACTAAAAAAATACTATACCGTGATATATATCGTTATCGTGATATAAAATTAGTCATATCGTGATATAACATTTTGGTCATATCGCCCACCCCTAGGGACTCATATGTATAATTTATCCCTAAGTGTATTGTATGATAGCAGATAACTGGGGATTGGTACCGAAACTCGGTATTAAATCGGTCTCGGGGCTAAATTATGAAAGACCAGAGTATCGATAAGCTCTGACGTTATTCGGTAAAAATGAAAGCACTGTTTATTTCATTTCGTTTGTGAGTTTGTTTTATTGTATTTGTCAGTTTGTTTTACTTTGTTCATGTTGTTACTGTACCTTAACACTAAAAATACCTGCACACTGGTGCATTTACAAATTGATGAAGTGCAGGTATTTTTAGTGTTTTATATACATATGATAAGATACAGTAACAACATGAACAAAGAAACAAAGTAAAACAAAAAGTACCGATAAGAATACCGTTAAAGTACCGGATCGATAAGCAGTATCGGTAAGAGTAGTAATACCGTTAAAACCTTAACGATACCCATCCCTACAGATAACAGTAATGGGGTAATCTAAATATAACGCAATTAATCTGTGTTCCTGTTTAGAGAATTGAACTTCTGCTTTAAAAAGTATTTTTGTTTTTAGACTGTAATGTTACGAGAGCATAGCCTACTTTCCCTATTTGTTTTCATTGCCTTTAAAATAAACATAGTTTTATTGGACAAAATTGAGCAGGATGTTAATACATATATAATATATTATATATATATATATATATATAACCAATTATAAAATACAGATGAAGCCCCAGCCCTAGTTATAACAATCATAATTCTAGTTATTACGGCATACAATCGTATCACATTATAACAAGAAACATATCTTGTTAATAACAATATACTATTTATCTAATTAGATGTGAAAATTTGGCACTTTATAACATGATAACTTGGGTGTAACCGGAAACTCATGTTGAAATGGGGAATGTTGCTCTTTTCTTTAAAAAATTAGTTCACCCCAGAATTAAAATTTCCTGATAATTTACTCATGCTCATGCCCTCAAAGATGTTCGTGTCTTTCTTTCTTCAGTTGAAAAGAAATGCGTTTTTGAGGAACCAAATCCAGGATTTTTCATGTGTGACCTTTCCAACATGATAACATATTGGCTGAAATGGTGGACGTGCATTGCAGAGCTAGTGCAAGACAAGCATTTGTGGTTAAAAAGTATATACAGTTTTGCTTTTTTTTTATTTAGAAAATGACCAAATCATTTTATTATTCCTGGGCTGGGATCTTGGGCCCTTTAATGCTGCATTGATACTGCAATTTGGACCTTCAACTCATTGGCCTACACTGAAATAATAAAAACCTTAATTTTCTTTTCGACTGAAGAAAGAATGTATGAACATCTTGGATGACATGGGGGTGAGTAAATTATCAGGAAATTTTCATTCTGAGGTGAACAAATCCTTAAATAGGCAATATAGGCTACACAATTTGATTATTTCAAATAGTTCATGCTTGGATTTAACACAACAGCTATAAACCAATATATCCTCCTAATAATGTAAAAATCTCTTGTTATAACCACCATTTTTCTGCAAGTCAAGCCTACCTTCTGAGATGCCATCACAGCTTGCATGAGAGCAGTGTACAAGGCAGGGTCTGGGAAGCACAGCAAAGGGAATAGTATAGACTTTGTTAGAGCATTGCATTCACTGTAGTACAAAATAAGTGTCCGTTGCTAATCAAAGGGGACAAAACGGGCACAAAAAAAGACAACTGTAAAAGGCTTACATTATAGGAAAAAATGACTAAAAAAGAAACAAAATTCTGATACAACATCTTTTGTTTAAGCTCAGTCTCATTGTTCATACAAAGGTATTAGCTAGTAACGCTTCCAAGGACAACACATACATTTTCAAAATTTGGTTAATGTGTTAAAACATTTAAAACATAACATTTAGATTTTTAGACCCCTTAACCTATCCCCAAACCTAAACTTACCCATTTTACAGCGAATATAAAAAATAAGAAATGCATTAGAATAGACCAAAATTTATTTTGAGCCGCAAATCCCACTCCTACCTTTTAAAGCCATATTTTCTTAAAATATGTACAGTAGGCTATAAATAAAAACATGACAGACAGACAAGTGCAATCACACTAACTATTACTAAAATGAACCGTAGCAAGACATTTTCTTTCTTTTTTTTTGGAGAATTGATTCGAGTGCCTTGCATGTTAAGATTCTTGAAGTTATTTCTGAATGTGCAGCTCATCATCATCAGCGCGGGTTTATATGCTAACGGCCTGCGAGGAAGATGCTTCAAATACACGCAGTTTCATAAGATTTGCATTCAAATTAATTACTTTTGAAATTATTTTGCGTTTTGGTGTGTGTTCAATTGTCAGTCACATCATATCGGAGAAAAGGCCTTTGGTGTCCCACGTACGGCAAACTAAATACATGCAATGATTAAACTAATGCCGAAAATGACATTAATTGTAACGTTAAGTGTTTATAAACAGACTAACGTTATATCTAGTCTTATTGAACTGGATTCGAAACCAGTTAGCAGCAGAAAGTTAAATGAGCAAACTTCACTTATTAAACACAGTTAGAAACATGCCTTGGTATGAAAAATACAATATAATAATGTTAATGACACGATTGCATATTCATATGGATTTAGTTGTAAGACGGTTAAGTTAAGTTGTTCATACATAAATAATTTACGTTTTGTCCTGACGACAGAATTAGTTTAACTTGCTGTTAAAACGTTTCAGTGTCTATACAAACGCAAGTAAATATAAGTTACATCTTGTAGAACCACATTTTACGAAAAATAGAAGCGAATTCTCACGAGATAATGTTGATAACTTAATGCTGACTTTGGTTTCGCAAAGTGTGGTCACAACATTACCTTCATTAACTTCAACGTTTGCTTCATTATCGGAAAAATAGCGTTTCACAAGAAGTTCTTATTAAAATAACTTTACTTGATAGATAATCAAATTAGAGACATATTTATTCACCATAGAAACCGCTGCTAGCCGGGAAAAAAACCGCCAAATGTCCTCAGTCTGGATCAACGGATGCTGGGATAGATGCCCCGCCCCTCCGCTGCCGCTATTGGGGCGTACGCCGCACGTGACCTTTGTTATAGTTTTTTTTTTACATGACCTTTGTTATACGTTCCACAAATATAGGCAAATGACAGATATACTATTTGATTGAATTATTTTTTTGATTATTATTTTCATGAGAACTTGGCTGAAATAAATGCATGTTTAGGAAGATGCAGTTGAGGTCAAAACTTTATAGCCTACACCTTTCAGAATCTGCAATATGTTGATAATTTTTTCCAAAATAAGAGGGATCATACAAAAAGCATTTATTTTGTACTGACCTGAATAAGATATTTCACATAAAAGACGTTTATATAGTTCAAAAGAGAAAATAGTTGAATTTATAAAAATGACCCTGTTCAAACATTTACATACCCTACTGTGTTGCTATGATCCACAGCTGTTTGTTTTTTTGTTTAGTGATAGTTGTTCATGGATCCCAAATTTGTCCTGAACAATTAAACTGCCTGCTTTTCTTCAGAAAAATTATATCTGGTCCCACAAATTATTTGGTTTCCCAGCATTTTGTGTATTTGAACCCTTTCCAACAATGACTTTGATTTTGAGATCCATCTTTCTACACTGAGGACAACTGAGGGACTCATATAAAACTATTACAGAAGAATCAAACTCTCATTGATGCTCCAGAAGGAAAAACATTAAGAGCCAGGTGTGCAAAAAAATGAAGATGTGTCCGTTTTTTTATTTAGGCATACTGCCCTTTAGAAGCTACAGAAGATACTTACATGTTTTCCAGAAGACAAAATTTTGAAAAACCAAAGAATTTGTGGGACCTAAAGGATTTTTCTGAGGAACAGCAGGCTGTTTAACTGTTCAGGACCAACGAGGGACTCGTGAGTAAATATCACTAAACAAACAAAAACAAAACGAAAAAAGCACAGCTGTGGATCCCTCTGGTAACAAAGTATTAAGAATCAAATATGTAAACTTTTGAACTGGGTCATTTTTATAAATTCAACTATTATTTTATGTTGTGGACTATAATGTCTTTTATGTGAAATATCTTATTAAGGTCAGTACTAAATAAAACATAACATGAATTTTGTATGATTCGTCTGATTTTGGTAAAATAAATAACATTCTGCAGATTATGCAAGGTGTATTTTGCATCCAGCGCAGTTCCGAATGAAATGTCCCTATCTAAGTAAAAGGGAACTGTGTGGGAACATTCTGTTAATGTTAATGTTCTCTTTGTAACGTTGTTATGTGACCATAGAATAACCAATACGGGACGTTCCCCTTAAGTCATATCACGAACGTTATTATATGACCAACAGAGGACCATGTGGGAACGTTCTGTTAAAGTCCCAAATGTTCTCTTTGTAACGTTTTTATGTGACCATAGAATAACCAATACGGGACGTTCCCCTTAAGTCATATCACGAACGTTATTATATGAACAACAGAGGACCATGTGGGAACGTTCTGTTAAAGTCCAAAATGTTCTCTTTGTAACGTTTTTATGTGACCATAGAATAACCAATACGGGACGTTCCCCTTAAGTCATATCACGAACGTTATTATATGACCAACAGAGGACCATGTGGGAACGTTCTGTTAAAGTCCAAAATGTTCTCTTTGTAACGTTTTTATGTGACCATAGAATAACCAATACGGGACGTTCCCCTTAAGTCATATCACGAACGTTATTATATGACCAACAGAGGACCATGTGGGAACGTTCTGTTAAAGTCCCAAATGTTCTCTTTGTAACGTTGTTATGTGACCATAGAATAACCAATACGGGACGTTCCCCTTAAGTCATATCGGGAACGTTATTATATGACCAACAGAGGACCATGTGGGAACGTTCTGTTAAAGTCCCAAATGTTCTCTTTGTAACGTTGTTATGTGACCATAGAATAACCAATACAGAACGTCCCCCGTAAGTCATATCGGGAACGTTATTATATGACCAACAGAGGACCATGTGGGAACGTTCTGTTAAAGTCCCAAATGTTCTCTTTGTAACGTTGTTAATGTGACCATAGAATAACCAATAGGCAGTGTTGGGGAGTAGTTAACTACAAGTAGCGACGCTACTAACTTAACTACATTTTTCAGTAGCTTGGCAGTAGCTCAGTTGCTTTTTAAACAGTGTAGCTTTTCCAGTAGCTAACTACTTTTTGCAGCAAGTAGCGGTGTAGCGCGAGCAAAAGCTACATTGCGTTTTGTCGAGCCTGCGCGAATCAGCGCGATGCAAGGATATTCTTCTTGTTAGATTACAAACTCATTTTTTGCCATTACCGCCACCTGTTGTTTAATCACGCATCTTGCGGCTAACAGTTCACTGACGTAAAGAAGTGGGTTGACACACCCATATTATCCATGATGGAGCAAGACGTGGCGGCAGATTTGGAGGATGGAGAGAGAAACAACTAAAGTTAATTACCCATGGCCTTATTTGTCCAAGTTCATGTCTCTCAAAAAACGACAAGTAAAGGTTACACTTTTTGTAACAGTCTGAGATATTTGAGTGTTGTGTGTAATAAAACAATACTCTTTGAAATCATAATAGTATTGCATTGTTTTAAACACTAAATATTTTACTTAAAACATTCCTCAGACACTTATTCAGTTATTTATAATATACGTTGTTCAAAAAAATCTAAAGTAGTTTCAATGTAGCTAGCTACTTTTTGATAGTAACTTGTAGTGTAGCTAACTACTTTTCCAAAAGGGTAGCTTGACTGTAGTTTAACTACTTTAACTTACGAGTAGCTTGTAGCTTGTCAAACTACAGTTTCAGAGTAGCTTCCCCAACACTGCCAATAGGGGACGTTCCCCTTACGTCATATTGGGAACGTTGAACAGCAGCACTTTCAAAACCAAAAGAGGACGTTTTAGGAACGTCCCTAATGTTCTGTAAAGGTTTGGGACTTTCGTCACCTTTACAGGACTTTAAGGGAACGTTACGCAAGGTCGCGAGAACGTCCCCTCCTACCGGGGAAGTTTCACCTTTAATTTGTTTTTGGAATGACGTTTTTATAGCCTATAGGCTATCCTTAAGTTTAGAGGATTTGTTGTGGAGAGAAACTAATTAGCTGTGTTTATTAGGGATGTGCGGGTCTAGTCGACTAGTCGACTAAACGGTACAGCTCCTACTAGTCGACACTGAAAACAATAGTCGATTACACGAGAGAAACCCCCCCCCCCAAAAAAACATTTTATCATTCAAATTACCATCATTTTAACGTTACATTTTAAAACATTTTAAATAAGTTAAAATAAAACTTTTGAAAAAGAATACATATCAAAATATTTAAATATTTTTAAAAGCATATCTGGGCAGAAACTACATTTTTACCTCAGACCTCTCATGCCTTGTCTTCACGTCAGTTGCGCCGAGCTTAGAATGACCACACGAAAGACCTATGCCTTAGCTTGGAGGCTAGCCAAAGCCAGCAATGTCAATCTTTCATACGTCGCTGCGGTCCGTGATCCCATGCACGCGATCTATTCTTTTAAACGAAGACCCACTTCGGTGGTGCTGCGGGATTTCCAGGCTCTTTTCGAAACTCTCTGCATGCCTGTGACTTCAGTTCCTGCCGAGCGAGTTTTTTTGTTTGTTTTTTTTTTCAAGTGCAGAATCGTTTAGTCCAGTCTTTCTAGCATTCTTTTGTTTTTAGACAATATAGCCAACATAAAGTAAATTTTTTAAAGCCATTTTAATGCTATTCCTTGATAAACGTTCCTATTTATTTTTTTTACTTTTGTTTTTATATGTTGGCTAACTTTATATGAAAATGAAGAATTCTGTCAGTCTATTGATTGATTTTCCATTTCTGCATTGCTCCAGCCGATCTGAATAAATAAGCTATGCACCGGTTTATGGGTGTTAGAGCCCTGCAAAATTATTTTTATATTGTAGACATCTATCGATTAGTGATGAAAAAAAAAAACAAGCTTGATGGTGTTTAGTGTCCTGCAGCAGCAGGTGACTTCAGCGCAGCGGAATAGTTCTGTGTTCAAATGCACACAATAGGCTAAAGCTTGCTGCAAAACCCCAGCAAACATAACCATGAATGTGTCTGCGGGAAATAGTAAGGAGATATTTGAACTATTTACTAATAAACTAATGTTTTCTGAGTCCGTGTCGCAAGGATGAAGTTGCTGATCCTGACTCACCGTCTCCTCATTACACGCGCCTTTAGAGAGAAATGCATTTTATTATGATTAAGATTATAATAAAAGAGTTTTTGTTTTCAATTTTTTATTTCGTTAAGTGATAATTTAAAGCTTTCTATAGATATATTTATCATGTCTGTGAGGCATGTATTCGCTCAGCTTCGGTTCATTTTTATGAAGCGCTCCTGTTCAAGATGAGACGGCAGAAAGCACATCATGTTTGTTTTCTTTGTTTTATAAAAGAACTACCTTTTTGTTGGTATTGTGAGTGCGCACAAATACAAGTAGACCCTTTACAGGTCGGAATGATGTATTATTCTTACCTTTATCAAACAAACAAACAAACAAAAAATGACGGCGTAGGCTATTTTAATTTGTTTCCACTGAAAGCAATCCAAGTGTTTGCTGGTGCCTCCATGTCCTGCAGAGCGCGCTTTAGCTTCCACTCTCCGCACAAACTTACATATAGGCTAGCGCACATTATTATTATAGCAGGTTTAACGTTTAAACATTGTTATATACTTGAACTGTTTTAGTATATCTATAGATTTTATTTTAGGCAAGTCGTGATGATATGAGAAGGCTAAATTTATCAAACATAGGCTATGATCAGCTCATGCCGCTGGCCGCTTGGTCGTTACTTTAGGTTAAACGTATAGGCTATTTAATGAACAAAAATACTCCCAACGTTTTTCTAAATTAACTTAATAAAAAAACAAAACAAAATAAAATAGTTCCGTTTTGTGTGTAATGGCAAAATTATTATAATAGCCGAAACGGTAGTATAAACTGTTTTAGGAGAAGGGGGAAAAAAAGGGCTCGGGTCGGAAATTCTGATAAGCTGTCGGACGTGGGCCGGGCCTAGCCTGAGCGTCTCGGGCCAGGGCCGGGCTAGGGCCTAAATTTGAGGGCCGTGCAGGGCTCTGTTGAGTGTATGCTCTTTATTTTTTTCTGTTTAACGACCGCGTAATATTAAATGATGATAACGCGAGGCAAGCATAATCATGACCTATTTTTAGCAGAATTAATTGAGGGATTTGACAGTGTGATTCAAAGATTTAAGTATTTCAAGTGTAGGCTGTTATATAGACACACGCACTTTTTTTTGCCATTTTTTGGGGGTTTCTAGCTTTTAGACTAGTCGGATACAAAACTTCAGTTTAAACGACAGTCAAATTAGTCGTAGCGCACATCCCTAGTGTTTATAATGTTTGTAAAAAATGTTGATTTACCGGCATTTTAGCCTACATTTCTGAATAATAGGCTAATAAAATGCAGGCTTAGCCTATGTTTTTTTTCCCTCAAAACATTTTATGCAAGTAGCGGTTTTTTGTTTTTTTTACAATTTGCAGCAAACATCTTAAAAAAAAATCTATTAATGCTTTAAAGACATTAAAGAATTTTTTAATTTTGTTTAGTAGCCTACATTTAGAAATGTAAAAATCAAAAGATGATGCTGTATAGCCTATTAGCGCAGCGGGTTAAGATACCATCTCTTTCTGTATTTTTTTTTTTTGTGTAAAGAAAACTCAGTACTTTGCCTATAATAATAATAATAATAAAGACAATTTTAAAAATAACGGTATTAACCATTATTTTTTCTACTCAAACCGGTTTCCGAACGGTAATAATACAGAGGAACGCAGGAACGGAAATGTTAAAATATCGATTCTGCTCGGAGTGAACCGATTGACATTTTTTTTCGTTTTCAAGCCCTGGATAGAAGTATCTCTTTTTATTTTAGTTTTTCCATTTATTTGTTTATTATTGAAATATTATATGCATGTGTCAATTTAATTTCTTTATTTTCTTAAATATGTAAGTATATAGTATTTATAGAGTTGTAACTTTTACTTTTAGTTACTTTTTCTTATTTGTAAGTCGCTTTGGACAAAAGCGTCTGCTAAATGACAAAAGTAAAAGTAAGTATATATATGTATATATATATATATATATATGTGTGTGTGTGCGTATGTGCACATATGTGTGTATCTATGTGTATGTGTATATGCATGTATGCATGTATGTATGTGTATATATGCATGTATGTGTATGTATGTGTATGTGTGTATGTATGTATGTGTATTGTTACGTCTGGGGACGTAGTTCTTTCTCTCTCTCTTTTTCTCTTTCTCTTGCTCTTAGGTGACTCCGCCCTAATTGGACGTGAAAGACGCACCTGCTGATTCCTCCCTGGGAAATCCAGCGTCTTTTGAAATAGTGGGACGTTGGAAGTGGAAGGGAGATTGAGAGAGAGTTGTTGGCATTGTTGTGTGTTGTGAATTGACCTTCGTGGTGACATAGTATTGATCTTTTTTTTGTGTGTTGATAAGTGAGTAGTGTGTACCTTGATCTGTTTAGACCTTTGTTATATTACTGTCCTGTGGTTTCAACTTTATAGTTAATCTTACTTTCTTTGCTTTAAGCTGGCGAGTGTGCCACTATTCTTTTTGTATGTTATTGTAAATATTGTGTGTGTGTGTATATATATATATATATGTGTGTGTGTGTGTGTGTGTGTGTGTGTGTATCTCATATATATATATATATATATATATATATATATATATATATATATATATATGAGATTGAAATCTCTCTCTATTCCCCAAAAAAAACAACCCTTACCTATGGCAACATCTTATTGCATCACCTTATTGCTATAACACCATCAGCATTGACGTATATTGGTTTAAAGTATTATTTATGTTAATAAAAACTATTTGTTACTCTAAGGCTCTCTGCTCAATTGATAGTAATTGATCCTCACAGGTGGACGTGAGGAAGTTATCATCAGGCTGAATTAATAGCTGGTGTTTTCTCTGAGCTGCCAGGACGGAATGAAAAATGAACAGAGAGAGGTTCCACATCAGCTAAATGCCACCAGGAAGCAGCACACACACATATATGATGGATTTAGTGAGAAGAGATTGGTCCCACTGGGAGCCAACCACACACACACTCTCTCACCTGTCTCGCATGATGGTCCCGTCCACCCCGCCAGACATTCGCACTCATCCGGTGATGCACACTTCCCGCCGTTTTGACAGTGACGGTTGCACACCACTGTGTAAATGAAACCAAAACAGATGCAATTTGTACCATCTGTGACCACTAGGGGTGCAAGAGATTACGTTTAACATCCACATGCGCATGAATTCCAAGCAAACAAATTTTATCAGGACTCACTGGTTTCACATCTGGGCCCAACAAAGCCATAGGGACATGAGCAGGTGTCTCGACCCATGCAGGTGCCTCCGTGCAGGCAAGGCAAACTGCAGAGAGCTGCGGGAATATTCATACGACCAAATGCACATAAAATAAAGTCATATATCACAAAAAGCAAACCGCTAATGCATTGCTCATCAAGTCTGTGCAGATTATTTGGCTCTTGCCGCTTTATAGAAAGCACAAATGGTGCAGATTTGCAAAATGGTACCAAAAACATAATACTTGAGGCCATCTGCTTGCTATTTGACACAAAATTAACCAGATATAAAATGGACAATCATTTTCCTGAACATAAAATGTGTATGCAAACATTTGTCAAATTAAATGCTCTCAAAACAATGTCGTCTCCTATTAAATTTATAAAAAAAACACTCCAACTTGTAATCATGGTTCATAAATTAAAGGCTGTGATGTAAAAAAAAGGCTATTGACCATTAAAAAAAGAAGCAAATCACGGTTCATAAACGAAAGGCTGTGACAAACAAAAAGCTTTTGACAATAAAAAAAGACCACTTGTGAAGCCATTCCATAAAGACATTAATTTAAAAACACCTTCAAACTGCAAAATTGGAAAAATTCACTTTTTTCACATTATTTACACTAGTGCTGAATGGCAATGAAATTTAAGCTCTCTTACTGTTTTCACGAGCCTCTCCATGGTAACCTGACATGCAATCGCATACATCTGGCCCCACACATTTCCCTCCGTTCAGGCAGGCTGGACTGCAGATTGCTGTGAGAATCCAAAATTACATATTTCAACAATTACGTTATTTCAAAAATGAGTCCTTGTGTATGTGATTGTACCTATGACCATATTTAAAACATTATAAATATTGGTGTGTGTTTATTTGTGACCCGTTTCAAAATTGGGACCAATGAATCCCTTCTTGCAGCGACACGTGTTGGGGGCCGCACACTCCATGTTTCTACCGCAGGCATGTCTGCACACGGCTGAAGGCACAAATGGCATGCAAACACAAATAACACATGGTCAGATTCACTCCGTCAAAAGGCAAACACATATTTGCCTCCATCTGCGGCCCTGAAGCGCAGGAAGCGAAAACGTATACAGATTCTGTAAACTATACCTATTTTAAATGTGTACCTTTCACTTTTAATTAAAGCAAGTTGTTGTAAAAGTGCAGGTGACGCTAGTGTTATATTTTTAGATCATTATTACCATGCTTGCTATTTAAGATTCACCCTAAGTTCTTCCTTCAAGCGTTCTGAAAAATACAGGGCTGATTTGAATAGTTGGGTAACTTTTGCCACATAAAATTTCATCCAGTTAATGAAAGACTGGATCCACTGCCTGTGCAGTGTTTTGTGCATGTTCTCGCTATATTCATACCTTGAAAATGATCCATAATCCATGAATGCATAAATAATCATTGTCCTGAGTGAATTTGAACATAGTAATGCAATATCATGGGATTACAATAGCAAACGTATTTCTAGTGATTCTTCCACCCACTGCTCCTAATTTTCTCAGGTTCACGAACCCATGGGATGGAGCTCAAGGAATGCATTTATTCCTTATGCCTAGAGCATGCTTGGGGAATAAGCTTATTGTTTACACCAGTTACTGTCAGTTGTCAGTCTTAAATTCCACATGCTGCATGCTTTTCCGTAGCCTAGACCTCAAAAGACATGCCCGCAATTTGTTCACTGACCTATTGCAAATAAAATAGGCAATTACTATACAAATATTGGTTCAAATCAGACTAGATGGCTTTGCACCATTTCGCCTGGAAACCTAATCAGGAATTTACCAGTTTGATACAATGAGCCACATTTATTCAGTTAGTAGCATCTAATATTATGGTAACTACCTCACATAAACCATCCCTCAAAACAACATATGGTTGACCATACTTGTCGATACTCTTAGAAAAAAAGTGCAACATTTGTCACTAGGGACAATTTTGTACCTTATTTACCTTCTAAAAAGTTCTTAGTAGCACCTTAACGGTACATATTACTGGTCGAAGGTACTAATATGCACATTTTAGGGGTGGGTGAGATACAAAGATGTAGGGTACTGCCCCAGTGACAAGATGTTATACCCTTAAAGGTATAATACAGTGTTTCCCAAAGGTGTGAAGGCAATGTGTGGTGGTCAGCCCGGGGGGGTGGGGGGGGGGGGTTCATGTTTGTCCGGGGGGGGGGGGGGGGGGTGGCGGTTGCAGATGAAAAGAACGATTGGATAGGGGATACGATTGGATCCCCTAAAGGACAACATTCGGTGTAACAGTAAAGAAGCGACAATTTATCATACGTTTATTTGATTCACAGCTGCTACATATAGTGTTTTGACCTCGACAACCCAACTAGGCTAGCCTACATTTTACCGCAAACTTGCGACTAGTTAACTTTCTAAAGAAGGCGCAATCGCGTTTGCTAAGGGTCGGGACTTACAGTAACATCAACACACTGAAACTATTGTATTCAGAATATAAAATATTTTATAGCACTTTTTAATCTGTGATTGTGTGTTAAAAGTGTTCACGAGATACCAACCTTTCGCCAGCCGTCTTCTCTCCACAGATGATCCAGACAGATGTAGTGATGGGTCGTTCTTGAACGATTCGTTCATTTTGAACGAATCTTTAATTTGACTCGAGAAGAACGAGTCGTCTCGGGGAGTGATTCGTTCAGTCGCGCATGCGCATTGCACCGCATTGTCGGGTTTGAGTCGTTCGTTCATCACGTGACAGCCCCATACGCTTAACCAATGCAGCGTGAGCCGGAAAGAGAATTGATTAGTTCTTGTATATCGAGTCTCGGGTTTGAGTCGTTCGTTCTTTTGTCACGTGACGTGACAGTTTTGGACAGAGAAATTAGTTAATTTACAACCTTCCTTACAAACGGGTGCATTGTCATTATTATTATTATTAGAATTATTAGTATTATTATTTACTCTTACAGTTAGGTGATGCTTTTCTGGTCTCAAATTATTGCTTTTAATTTCTGTCACATGGTTCTTTTCCATAACACCATGTGGTAAAAAAAGATAATAACGAGTTGGTTAACCTCTTCTTGCACTACACATATACCTGCACATTTAGTTTTGTTTTATTTAACTGGTTTGCACTCTATCTATTCTGCCATGCGCCTTATGCCACTTTATCTCTTTCTTTATTTTTCTACAAACGTCCTCATTTGTATATCTGTATAGTTGTATGTACATATGTTTAAACTGTATTTATCTGTATTTGAACGTCTACTGTCAGTGTCTTAAATGTTAACTTTATGCACCAAGGGTCTGAGAGTAACGCAATTTCAGTTCTCTGTATGTATGTACTGTACATGTGAAAGAATTGACAATAAAGCAGACTTGACTTGTTATGCTTTGTTTTTATTTTTTTTTTTTTAGTCTAATCTTCATAAAATACAATACCTTGTTGTATTTATGTCTTTTGAGTTAACCCTTTAGATTGGACTATAGTGTTACTTACTATACTTTTGTAACATATGACACTTTAGACATTAACACTCTGTACACACTCCTGAATTGTTTTTTATTGTTTATTTTTGTGCCAGAAAAAGCTATAGCAAAGAAGATGACTATTCCAAAATGAATTTAAACTATTTAAATACAAAATACAAGAAAATTAAAATAAACTAAAGCCACAGAGCCTTAAAAAACTAAAACAAAATACTGCACAACAAGCTAGGCCTTTTTTAAATAAATAAAAAATAAATAAGCTTTAAAATAACACTGTGGCTATATTTTAGAACATGCTTTAAGGCATGTTTGCATTCAAAAAAATGAACAGACCATTTTTATTTCTAGGAAAATGCTTATTACACATATTTTGATAATTTTATGATAATTCTTAAATATGATCCAACATACAAAAAATACAGTTTTACTTTATGGTAGCCTATTTGATATGTACTGATCCGGCAAGTGGTCACGTGACAAAAGAACAAACGACTCAAACCCGAGACTCGATATAGAAGAACTAATCAATTCTCTTTCCGGCTCAGGCTGCATTGGTTAAGCGTATGGGGCTGTCACGTGATGAACGAACGACTCAAACCCGAGACTCGATATACAAGAACTAATCAATTCTCTTTCCGGCTCAGGCTGCATTGGTTAAGCGTATGGGGCTGTCACGTGATGAACGAACGACTCAAACCCGAGACTCCATATACAAGAACTAATCAATTCTCTTTCCGGCTCACGCTGCATTGGTTAAGCGTATGGGGCTGTCACGTGATGAACGAACGACTCAAACCCGAGACTCGATATACAAGAACTAATCAATTCTCTTTCCGGCTCACGCTGCATTGGTTAAGCGTATGGGGCTGTCACGTGATGAACGAACGACTCAAATCCGAACACTTGTCAGATAAGAGGTGGTGCGCTAATCATAGACTAAAGACCCAGGTAAACAATTAAGTAATATTTTCTGTTTCTTATAGCATAGTTTTGTATTGTTTGTAGTGTGATAAACGTTTGCATAAGTAGTAGATGTGTTTGGAAAGTAACACATAACATTTGAATTATATTTTGCTAAAATGAACGAAATGAACGAAATGACTCGAAAAAAGATTCGTTCATTTTGCTGAACGAGACTCAAAGGTCCGAGTCGGTAAAATGATCCGAACTTCCCATCACTAGACAGATGTGGTGTGCACGGAGGGGAGGGGCTGTGTGCGTGTGTGTGTGTGTGTGAGGGAGAGACGCGTGAGTGACAGAGAGATGAAGAGAGAGCAGGGAAAGGAAATGCAGTTGAACGAATTCGCTGCGTGTTTTAAATAGCGTACAAAAGAATAACGAAACGCAATATGTGACGGTCGGTATTGATTTATTTTTTTGGTCAGTGTTGAATCTGTGGCGGTCGGAATTTAATCTGTGGCGCATTCGTCTATGTGTGGGAAACACTGTAATAGTTGCACATTTTGCAGTGTAATTAGGCCATTTTTGCTCAGATATTTATGTCATGGATAAGTAAGTGTCTAATGTTGGACTTGCAGGACTCATCAATAAATAAAGAAAAGTCATCTTGTACATCAAAAATTACCTCTGCACATTCGCCCATCTCCAGTGTACCCCAAAGGACACTGTCCACATCTAGGTTGCCCGTCCCCTGCAAGCTCACAGTGGACTCCTGGGAAGCAAGGGACATCTGCACAGGTGAAACTTCTCTCCTCTAAGAGAACCACATTTTTGCTCTTGCTTTGAGGTCTACCATTCTGAAGAGTTGGTTGGTTGTCCAGGATTTTGGTTTGGCTTTGCTCACCAAGGTAGGTGAAACTCTCCTGAGGCAGTGGTTGCGTCTCATAGGGGTCTTGGATTCCAGCTCCAAGGCCTCCATCTGCAGAGAACTCAGACTCCGGAAAGGAGAAAGAAAGGGAGGTTAGGGCTGCTGTTAGGGGTTTCTGGGAGTCTGGAGGTGTCCAAGGTCAAGGTCGGATAATTGTGACCAGACTGGATTGCTGTGGAGACTTCCTCAGTGTCTCAACATTCCTCGAAGTGTGAGGTAATGTGACTTTTCCAGGCGTGACGCCTGCAAATTAAATGAAGCAACTCGCTCCTCTTGACTCGGAATAATGTTAAGTTGATTGTGGTGGAAAGGTTGGTGGGAGGGGGATGCGAGTGGTGGCCTGATTGTGTGGGACCCTCGCTGGTGAGGATAGGCGTCTCTGAGGTTTTCTGAATGGAGGTACGGGGATGTGCAGATGGGGAAAGCCGTGGGAGACATGGGGTAGGTTGTTCTTGGCTTGGGTCAGTTGTGGTGAGTAGCGGGGTGCTAGATGAGAGGACAAGCTTATTATGCAAGATGAAAAGCAGCATGTCAAGCTTATGAACAGTAAATACTTTTAATCCAACTTTAAAAAGTTTACTTGTCGGCCACAACAAAGCTCATTACATTAAGGACACCAAAACGAAAAGAAGAGATTGATTGATAGTGTATTTTGCAGTTATGATTCATCAACATCCTCTGGATATCTTGAACAGACCTTTGGAAGATTGTACACAATGAGACCACCAAAAGTGCAGTTATGATGCAATGGTGCTCAGTACTAGTTTAAAACATCATCGTGGTGCTGGTATATTTACTCATAAACAACAGATAGTCGCTGTGGCTGCTTGACTAGATTTATTTTGTCCCCCATCCACATGTGAGGAACAAAGACACAATACAACAAAATGCAATCCCAACAGAAACAAACAGTTATTTCTGAGTATGTAAGAATCTGGGATGCATGTGGCGACAATAAGGGAATTAGCTTGCAAAATGAAGCTGTTTCTTTTCTAGTTCCCACTGTGGCTGCTCATGGATTCCCTCCTGATAACAGCACTATTAGGAATGATTCCAGCAGTGGCCCATTCACAGGGAAAAATGCATTAATAGTCATTATCCCGTGCTGCGATACTGCAACCAAGGAAAATGTATTCGAGGGATTTTTCAAGCAAAGGAACAGATTAAGAAGTCTAACAACATTTCCATTGAGTGAAATGTAACATACTGTATGGGGATAAGAAGGGATAATATGCAGTCTGGTAGTTTTGCTTTTTTAAAATATAAAAGGATATTCAAAGACAAAAAAAAAAGAAACAAGAAAAAAACCCTGCTACTCTGCTGAAAACCCGGTTTTCTGTTCACTCTTCTTCACTGTCTTCACCCATCCTCATCCCCATATCTAAATGAGTTTACACATTCTTTCCCTAATTCCTTTCAGTCTTTTTTCGTTCCCCAAACTCGTCAGCCAAAAACACATTGTGGGTCAGCAACCACCGAGCCGCAGCCTGTGCATGACTAAGCATTAGACATTTCCAGGTCTCACTTATCAACCGTATCAAAGCATCTGTCGCGTTTTGAGGATTACGGCAGGCTTGTTTCCTGTTCGTTATGTTTTCTCTAATTACTGGAGCTCTGCGCTTTCAGGAGATGAAACAATGAGGATTAAGAAAGGATTGAAGAGGAAAACAGCGACATACTCATTTTTAAACAAAGCTAAAAATGTAAGTTAAGTCTTCATGATGATGCAACAACTTGTTGAAAAAGTTGTATTGTTTAGTTTTGTGTTGATAAAAAGGTGTTTGTGCTTGTGCGTGCATTTATATATTTCTATACAGCTTTGAAAGACTGATTGCAATGTTGTCAAGTTCAAAAAGTACTTACTGCTTTGCTTTGATTGTTTTGTGCAGGTGCGCCCATTGCCCTGGTATCCTGGAGGACATCGTCCACAGACGTAGCCAGTGTAGGGCGGCCGGAGGTCAAAGCACTGAACACCTGGGAAACATGGCCTACTTGCACACTTGGATGTCACGTTTAGTCCTTTGGGAAAACCTGCACCGTAAAGAAATACTGCCTTTTAAATTTGCCATTAATATATACAAGTAATGTTCCGTTAGCATTTACTCATTAGCATCTTAATAGAAGATTGATGTGAATTTAGGGTCAGAAACCCTCTGGGTTCTGTGTCCTCTCATCATTTAACCTTCAACTCCTACCAACAATTTCACACTCCTACGTGGCCTCCGCAGCCTACAACAGTTACCCAACCGCAACATGCTGGTGAAGGATTAGCTATGCAGGGAAAATGAGGTCTCGCACATACACTGGGGAAGATGTGCTGATGTCAGAAGGTGTGAAGCAACACCCTGAAATTTTTACCTCATTTCCTGTGACTAAAAATTACCCCACTGTTTTATACACCACTGAACGAACCGGTGTCCTTTTTACTCCACCACATAAAGGCTACAGGATCCATCTGAGCGCTTTTGGAGCACGCAGGAAATTATTTTTGCAGCAGTATATGGGGTCACATCATCATATTTTATTGAATAAGTACGCCCTCATCTTGCTCACAATCACCCAGACGCACGCACCTGTTCTGTCGAGCGTCACGTGCCATGTCAAATAAAACAAGAAGCCTGCCCTCTGCCAGCGGAGCAGAGAAAGATGAAAAAGTTAGCAGCTGTCTTCCATTAAAAATAGATTTATCGGCGCTGTGATTACACATATCAAGGGTTATTGCCTGGACTTTTTGTCCCATTTCCGCAAGGTCAGCGCAAATACCTTAGACAACGATGGGATTTATCGGCCGAGGTGGATGACAGCTTGCATCCCCTCTGCTTGCCTTCTCATCTTCCTACATAAGTGTGATGGCAGGCAATTTGCAAGCCGGCAAGACTGTATTAGCAAGAGATGAGGTGCTCCCAAGGATGATAGTGGCTTTACAGAGCGGGCTATTTGTCCCTGTTCCTCAAACTCTGGCCTTATCTACCTTTCAGAAAAGATGATTCGTGGGATAGCTAATCTCTGTGGACTTTACAAATCCCCCCTAGTCCTCCATCTCAATCCTTTTGTTTCCTTTCCCACATTAGTTATGACAGACACAAGAAAGGTAAGTGTGAATGAGGGTTTGACAAAATAAAAGGAGACGTATTGTTTGAATTGCTTCTAGTGCAGTCTGGGGACAAATGGCCATCGGGGAAACACTGTCTAATTTAATTTTCAATTAGTATTTACAAAAGAACGACCAGGGTACCTGAGAACGACATGAATTAATTTAACCTTTGGGGTTGTAGCACACAGTAACTCAAATGTAGGAGTTTTGGGATCCTATTAATGGATGTTTCTACACTGGTAATAACCTCTAAAACAGACAGCAAAACAATTACAAGGGGTCCCCCATCCACAGCGACCCTCTTTGTTTGTAAAATTAAAATGTTCTTCGCATCGAGTGAGAGAACCATTGTGCTGAATCATTCAATTATGAGACAATCAACACCTTTCCATAGGAAAGAACAATCCCAAATGAGATCTCATGAATATCTCATGAGTGGTTTCTCTAGGATTGAAATTAGAATTCAGTGGGGATCAAAATAAGATACTTCCTACATACGGTTTCTCATATTTTTTGTCGATGTGCATTTGTCTGCATTTATTTCTCCAAAATAATTTTCAAAGAAAATGAAACAAAATGTTGAGGCAAATATTGAAAGATGATGTTGTGGTAATAAAATAAAAAAGGCTTCAAAGATGTCTTTGCAAAGCTGGTTAGAGTACAAATATTCCCTGGGAAATTCTCAAGTCTCTCTGGTTGATGTCTCATCTTTCTTCCTTTCCATTTTATTCCCAGAGGACGTAACCTGAGGGAGTGAAAGGAAAAAGAGAGGGAAGATGAGGGGAGGGAATGGGGCCATAAAGCCAATTTACATTCCCCATCCTGATGTCTCCCAGGGGCCTGTTGTGCCAGTCCCAGCAAATATTGTTAGGCCCCTGAGCTATTTGCAACAAAGTGCCATAAACATAGGTCTCATGATTTGTGTGCTCTATTCTTTGTGTCTTTGTCTTTGACAGGCAGGTTGTGAGGAAAATAACAACATTCTAATTGAAAATAATTGTTTTCCAAATCATGTTTAGGTCAGATTTGTCTTATTAAGATGAAACACACCTGGTTTAACATAAGTTTTGCATAGCTCAAATTGTTTATTTTTTAAAGAATGTGATGAGACATTTTAGAGTTGATATTACGATCTTGAGATTTCGATTTCAGACTACCTTGATATTCAGACATTGTTGAGATCTCCTCCAAAGCTCAGAGAACATGTGTAAGATTATGGCCTTTTTTCCCCACAGGAGATCCCTTTAAAACTCAGTTGTTTCTCCTTCAGGGGGGAAAAGTCTCAGTAATCTTACACATGTCTCTAAAATTAAAAAGATGGCAACAAGAATTTGGTGAGCAATACCGGAGCTCATACTGGATTCTTTGACTTTTGATTGCAAACCTATATCTTGGCAAATGTGAGGGCAATTTGATATATTGTTGAGATCTCTTTACAAACTCTTAAGACAGTTTTATTTTTCTCAGGAGCTCTCTTTAATAACTTGTTTTTTTCTCCTAGATACCAGTGAGGGATCAGGGGAAAATATTGCATTTATTTCACTAGAGCTTAAGATGTCAACAAGAATTTACTGAGTTCATATTGAGAACATATTGATCAGAGACTCTGGTGTCTTGGCAAATGTAAGCACAGTTTGAGACATCAGATTGTTTCCAAAACTCTAGAGACAACTACTAAAAAGATTATCTTAGGAAATCTTTAACATCACAGTTATTTCTCCTAGACAACAGATTTGATGGGATCAAATTGAGATTAGTTTTCTCCTGAGAAAAAGATGCCAGTATTAATTTTCAGAGTTTTTCCTCTAAAATGCAAAAGAATGAGAAATCTGAGATTTAACAGAAAATAGTATAGAGATATTACAGGATTTGTCATTTCAGTTTCCTATGGGATTATACATGCAATACCAAACAGATTTGACTATGTGTCTCTCAACTATTACTCTTCCAAATAGAGAGTGAGAGACGTCCTTTACTTAACCTTAAGTCTGAATGCCTGGCATGGCTAATTAGAATCGCTAATTTCAGGCATTATACCAAGATGAGAGGGTAAGAGGTGCGAGCACAAAGGCACGCCAGCAGGCCTTGTCTTGCTTTGTGCTTAGCAGCTGGAGGAAAGTCATTTCCTGGGAACATCGCACACACAAAAAACCTAGTGCAGGAAATGACTCTAGGGGGATTTAAGGGACATCAAGCTGCGTCAGGGAAAGACAAAGTATCGTTTTCTGCAATGTCATGACACCAGCAGTGGGCGATTTGGCTCCGAACGAAACCCTCACGGTTTTGTTTCCTGGCCATCTATGGACATGTAGAGACAGAACAATGGAAACAACAACTTGCCAGTTCTCTGACTCGTGCTGGTGGTGGTTTTGCTGACCGAGGTCTTGCTTGGAGCTTCGTTGGACTCCGGTGGGAGGTGAGTGGAGGTCGTTTTAGAAAGGGGGACGGGCATTTTGCTGATGGGCTGCACTGCGGGTGGCACGCATGAGGTGGCAGTGTGAGAGGTGATGGGACGAGATGTGACCAATCTTGCTGGTACTGATGAAAAAGAGAGAAATAAATTATTCAAAATCAACTCGACAGCTTTTGCTACTGATGCCTCAAGTGCAGAATAAAGGATGAGAGAGTGGGGTATGATGTGTCGCACCCTTAATTTCGCTAACTGTCGACAGTTTTGGTCACATGACCATATGTTTCCGAAGGACCCATCAAAAAAAATAAAAGACTAATTGAAGAGTTAGCTCAGTTAAATACTTTTGGTCCTTCTAAATGACATTGCAACATTTGTTCTGTTCCCTCATGGGTAAAAACAAAGATAAACTATTTTGTTGCTGCTTAGCATTAAGGTTATGATATAATTAGAAAAAAACTAATTGCCTATCACAGCTATGCTGATGATACCCAGATTTACCTTGCCTTATCTCCAAATGACTACAGCCCCATTGACTCCCTCTGCCAATGCATTAATGAAATTAACAGCTGGATGTGCCAGAACTTTCTTCAGTTAAACAAGGAGAAAACTGAAGTTATTGCATTTGGAAACAAAGATGAAGTTCTCAAGGTGAATGCATACCTTGACTCTAGGGGTCAAACAACTAAAAATCAAGTCAAATATCTTGGGGTGATTCTGGAGACAGACCTTAGTTTCAGTAGTCATGTCAAAGCAGTAACTAAATCAGCATACGATCATCTCAAAAACATTGCAATAATTAGTTGTTTTGTTTCCAGTCAAGACATGGAGAAACTTGTTCATGCCTTTATCAATAGCAGGATGGATTATTGTAATGGTCTCCTCACCGGCCTTCCCAAGAAGACCATTAGACCGCTGCAGCTCATCCAGAACGCTGCTGCCAGGATTCTAACTAGAACCAGCAAATCTGAGCATATCGCACCAGTCCTCGGGCCCTTACACTGGCTTCCAGTTACATTTAGGATTGATTTTAAAGTACTTTTACTCATTTATAAATCTCTCAATGGCCTAGGACCTAAATACATTACAGATATGCTCACTGAATCCTGTTAACGTTCACCAGAGCGACGTCGCACTGAACGCTCTTTGTTTGCATGTGTCATTGTTTCTAATAGAATAAATGAAACGGGACAAAGTTAATCTTGACAAACTATATATCATTCTGAGGGTCTAAGCCTCAAACATCGACGACAGATCGCTGTTTTTCGATGGAAAGCTTATAAGGAATGTATTTGCTACATTTGTGTAAGCAGTACACATCCAAACACGCAGAGTAAAAAAGCCGTACGTACCTTTATCATTGTAATAACGAGCCACAAACGCGTCACTGCTGAAATCCCAGTTTAGTTAGAGAGGTAAGGGTCCACAGAACAACATCCCAGCGAGCACTTTTAGTCCAGCGAAACAATAACGTTGTAATAAGGATGAATATTCCTTTGTTTACGTTTCATTTCTTCAGAGAGTTATTGTTCGCGTCCGTTATGGAATAAATTAAGCTCAAAAACAGCGTCTTGGTGGTAAAAAAAAACAACACGGTGTTGCAGCATACGGTTTTACAAACATAATGAGACCGTCCACGGAAAAAAAAAGGCTCAGAAAAGCGGAATATAGATTATTTGAATTTGGCGCTCCCTCCTGCCAGCTCTGACGCGGGCTATGACGCAACTGTCATCTGAGCGGGGCGTAATTTAGCGATCTGCTTTATCCATAAAAAACTGTTTTTTTTTTTCTTCTACATTTTTTATATGCGTGTGTGTGTATTGTGTGGGGAATGTGGCCGTGTCTGCATGATTATAATCTGTATGGACGGACATCAGCGTGTTTATTAGCGACTCTATGACAGCTATCATTGTGATTCATTGATCAGCTATTATTGATTATATGGCCCATCTGTATGATTATCATCTGAATGGAAGCACATCAGCGTGTGTTTACTGACTCTATGACCATGTCTGGCAATATCACTTCATGTCTGGCAATCAGAATACTTCAGTATACATACAAAGCAGTTTTTTTCTATTTTTTTTCCTTTTTTATTACTCAAATAATTATTTTTGTATTTTTTAGTGCTCAAATAAATCTGTCTATTATTTTATAATTGAAAAACTATGCAGGGACATGTATAATGACTAAAATAGCTTGTATAATTCTGCAATCCATTTGGTGGTTATTTTTCCTCAAACAGGGGGCTGGGGGGACTATAAATAGTTTCAGAAAAAATATTGCAGGAATCTCATTTTTAATGGTATCTTCTTCAAATTTGAAATATGAACTCATGAGACACATGGCTTTCGATCCATTACTTTTCTGGATTGCTCCAGGACTTATTTCATGTATTTGTATATGAAATAAAAAAAAACATTCAGTCTGGAAAAATATTTTTCAAGGCACGTCAGTGCCTATAACTTTTTATCTTTTTGAGCATTATCAACTCTGGATGATACATAGTAAAGCCCAGAGTCTCTTCTTTCCAAAGATACCTAATTTGTTTGTGTAAGCACACTTTGTCACAAACTGTTACCATTTTAATTTAGGTAGGTTATTTTCACCTGCGAGGCCCCAAATGGGGGTAAAGGTTAACAGGATAAACCTAACAGACCACTCAGATCATTAGGATCGAGTCAGTTAGAAATACCAAGGGTTCACACAGAACAAAGGGAGTCTGCTTTTAGCTATTATGACGCCCGCAGTTGGAACCAGCTTCCAGAAGAGATCAGATGTGCTAAAACATTAGCCACATTTAAATCCAGACTCAAAACTCATCTGTTTAGCTGTGCATTTGTTGAATGAGCACTGTGCTATGTCCGAACTGACTGCAATTAAGTTTAAGGATAATCATTTTCTACTCTTAACTGTTTTAAATTCATTTTAAATAAATTTTTACTATTTTTTAATTCTATATTTTTATTATTGTGATATTTTTAATGACTATTTCACTTCCTTTTATGTAAAGCACTTTGAATTACCACGGTGTATGAAATGTGCTATATAAATAAACTTGCCTTGCCTAGGGCTGTCACGATATTAGATTTTTCACGCCACGGTTATTAAAGAATTCACAATATCGATATATCGCGATATCTATAGAAACCTTGGGGAATCAGCCAAATTATTTTTTTTACTTTATTTAGTTTTTCTTTTTACCCAATGAACATAAGCATACTGATAAACACAGGGCACATGCATTTTCACTTCTTCAGGTCACAGCTGACCTGTACTCTGGCTTTCTCTGTCTTCTTTGATGCTCCCTATGAAATAACAAGTTCAAAAAGTATGATTAATAAATATTAACATCAAAACTAATACTTTAACCTGTTAACTTGTGTAAGTTACCCGTATTTTAATCTCTTTAACCTATATTTGCATCGGTGCCAATGAAGCCATGCAGTTAACTTTTTCTAATTCAGTATTAATGTGCGTCTAGAACGACCAAAGATGAGTGAAGTGTGCCCAAGTATGGTGACCCATACTCAGAATTTGTGCTCTGCATTTAACCCATCCAAGTGCACACACACAGCAGTGAACACACTCACACCGTGAACACACACCCGGAGCAGTGGGCAGCCAAGTTGGGGGTTCAGTGCCTTGCTCAAGGGTCTCACCTCAGACCCCAGAGCACTGTACATTCACTCCCCCCACCTACAATCTCTGCCGGACCTGAGATTCGAACCCGCAACCTTCGGGTTACAAATCCGACTCTCTATCCATTAGGCCACGACTGAGCGACCACATTGCTTCATTAAACTCTACCCCCGTTTCGCGGGGCACTGCGACCAAAATAACATTTTAGAGAAATGTTAAAAGCAAAATAACACATTGCTTAATGTAGCAATGTGGTCGCTCCGTTTTTCTAGATTTGTTTTAATCGTGCAAAAAAGATTTGGACAAAGAAATCAAGTGCTACGCACATGTATTGGCCATGACTTGATTGCAAATACAAATACAAAATTTAGACGAGTAAAGAAAATGCGGTACTTATTTAAAAGAATCACCCCTTTATTTAAATATATGAACACAGGAAACCGCTGTTAACAGGTTAATGTAACGTTTCCCATTTCATGACTAGTAAAATAATGACAACTTACTGTCTGTATAAGATTGAACATGGTTCTTCTCAGAGTAGCGCGTCAGTATAAGTTTGTTGGCGTGGCCGCGAGCTGCGTCTTCTTGTTTGACAGGTGTCAGTGTTAAGGCGCAATACTGCCACCTGGGAGTAACAGAACAAACATGAACAAACATTTGTTCAATAACAGAACAAACATGTTTTTTAAAAATGTGTTCATATTATTGTTCAATGAAAAAAAAGTTTTTTTTCAAAATGTTCCTATTAAAATATTAACCTTACTAATAAGACTTGTGTTTTCTAAAACAATATATTCTGAGTAATACAGCATTGGCTGTCTCTTCACAAACTTGTGGTTAAACTTTCACTTTGGTTTCTGCTGAAGAAAATCCTAAAGAATGAAAAGATTAAGACTGAAGATCTTTTTGGCTCTTTTGCCGACTTCCACCTTGCGTGCTGTGAACATCTTGTGCCGTACTCGGCCTGATACAACAACTGCCTAACCATTTCTCTAGCTCTCAAATGTTCAAGGAACAGTTTCAGAGTTGAGGCTGTCGTCTCCTCAGCTTGTCAGTAAAACCGCACAACAGAGACGTGAGAATTTCACTTCCTCGCTGTCTCTCTCTCTCAACACGGAAACTACCGAGGAGCTGTTTTACCAATTATCTCTGGACAAGCGCAGTATCTGGCATGGAGTTTGTGTGTGCACAAGGTGGATAACTATCTTGTGCCATCTGGATTGTATTGCTCTCCCTCCCGCGGTTCTGCTGGTCATAATCAAAGCACAGTGGCAGATCCAGCTCTCGCTGCTCTGTTGTATTTCTGTATCCTGCAATCAGACAGATTGTGTTTGTAATAGAGGCCCAGGCCTGGATGAAGGAGTCATCAAATCTCTGTCCCTCTGATGGAGGAAACTGTGAACACAGAGCTCCCCTGAAACGAGGGTTTATCGCTTGCAGATTATGGTCAAAAGACATTTGCAGAACATTTGTCAAGGCGCATACAGGAAGATGGAAAACAGCTGTGAGGAGCCCCTTGAGCAACAATGCAGAGAAAAAGACAATGTTTCGTAAAACACAAATAACTAATCACTGAGCTTTAAGGACCTAGGTTTATAGGCTCAGTGACAATGGATGTCTGATTTGATGCACACAATGTTTCAGAAATCAACTATTCTGTAGTCATATTCAACAAAATGCATTATCAAAAAACAATTCCATTTAATTATTTTAATGTAAATGTAAAGTGGTAAGTCTTCCCAATTTCATTTTTCCTGGCTGATGCTGTGGATAACGATATTGTTAATGAATAAATAATAAATATAAAAATTATCTTTACATACACCTTAAATATATTTGAGTGTGCACACGCCTGATGATTGTTTCCCTGTATTTTGAGGTTGTATTTGTGTTAATTTGAAAAACCCTGAACTAACCATTTTTTTTTTAAACCAAGACTTTATTATATAATTTTAAAAAGACTTTATATAAAAACACTTTTTATTATAAAAAGTCTTTATTATATAATTTTGTCAAACAATTGGTTTTTTTAGACTTTCCCCCTTACATCATGTGAATGAATACACAGCATAAACATTTGTTTTTAAATAAATACATTTCAAATTCATATCTCATCACAGGTTTATTCATTCATCTGTATTGTTGATCTGTCTGGTTAATGTTTAAAAGCTGTTTTAGTAATTGCATTTAATCATTTAAATTATTTAAAACATATTACACATTATTTTTTGATAAATTTATTTTTTAAATCTTAAATCATAAATACTATTATTATTATTTATTTATTTATTTAAATATGAAGTTAAAAAGAAATGCTTTTTGTTTTTTCAATTCAAAATGTAAAATGTAGCCATTATTTTATTTTGACTCCTGTTTGGCAATTCTGTGAGCATATTATACAAGGATACTCTGAGACTTTGATGCTTTGAAATGAAAAGCCCAGCATTCCCTAAAGTAAACTCTGGGCAGAACTGCAGGATTGTGATGCTTTGGCATCTGCGGGTGAACGTGAAACAAGAAAAGAAAACAGTTTTCCCCTATACCGTGTGTACAACAAAACGGGTCGTATTTTGTTTGGGACTGTTTAACTTCTCAGCAAAAGCCTCTTTTTCAGAAGTAGATGTGCTTTGGGAGGAATCTTTGTTTTCTTACCTTGTTGCAATTTATTAGTTGCAATTAATTATCATTTAACAATAAATATAAGAATTTGATAGCTTTAATGATTTGATTGTTGTTAACCTTCACAATATATTCAAACGAACTACATTTCCCATGAGCAGCAGCGTAGGAGACGAGGAAGCAGAGTATGCTGGGATCGTGAGCCTGCTGCGAGCCGTCTATGTTTTTGTTAATGCCTTTTGTCGCCATTTTTTTTTGTTTCTCATAAACTTTGTTCAGTAAAGTTCCAGCAAATCAGAAAGATTACGTCTCATCTTTTGCTTCAAACTACAATATGGTGCCGAAACCCGGGAGTTTGGACTTTATTACCGAACTTTAAAAGGAAGTTTGGAGTTAGCTCGCGGCGACGCGAGTGAGTGAGTAAAAATGACTGAACGCTACGAGCGGATGAGACGGAAGCGCGGAACAATTAGAACTTCCACTACAAAGATTTTGACTCGTATAGAAGAGGAGATCAACAAGGATGACACGGATTGTGAGAAATTACGTGAACTGTTGTCATTGCTGAGTACGACAGAGGAAAGCTTATCAGAACTGGACAAGGGGATAGAGGATGAAACGCCGATAGACGAACTCGAGGACGAGGTTGGAGGCGCGCAGGAATATCAGGACCGTATTGTGCTGTGGAAAAGACGTGCCACCCGGCTGATTCAGTGCAGCAGAGATTCAACTGCTCGTCAAAGTGACGTAAGTGCCAGTGCTGGCAGATTGCAAGGTAGACAGTCAGTTAAACTGCCAAAGCTGATAATTGACAAATTTGGTGGCGAAATAAGTGCTTGGCAAGAATTCTGGAACCAATATGAGACTGCCATTCACTTAAATGATGCACTGTGTAAGAGAGAAAAGTTCACCTACCTGAAATCCTACTTAACTGGAACCGCAGCTAAGGCGGTGGCAGGACTTACATTGAGTGATAGTAACTATGATGCTGCAATTGCATTGCTTAACGACAGATTTGGAAGGAAGGATCTTGTAGTGAATGCACACATGTCCAAATTGCTGAACCTAACTCCTGTGAAAAAATCATATGACATCACAGGATTAAGACAGCTGTATGATGAATGTGAGATACAGATTCGCAGTTTAGAGTCTGCTGGCATTCACTGTGATTCTTATGGCAGTCTTCTTTGCCCAATTCTGATGCAGCTGATCCCAAATGACATTGCACTCGGTTATACACGAAAGGCTGGCACGAATGATGTATGGAGTGTACCTGAGTTCATGGCTTTTTTGAAACTTGAAGTTCAGAGCAGAGAAAGAGCACAGCAACTCACAAGACCGAACTGCGTACAAACGGATGCCGTTCATAAACCATCCAACAAGATAGCACCAGGTAGTGAGTCACGGCCAAAGAGACTGAGTACTCCATCAGCTGCTGCGCTGCACACAGCCTGCCCTACAGTTCCAACAATCTGTGTATTTTGTGACAACACAACCCATAAGTCAGAGTGTTGTCCCGATTACTCAGTATCCGCACGCAAAGAGAAATTGAAAAAATTGGGCAGATGTTTTGTATGTCTTGGTACAAGACACATAGCAAAATTCTGTAGAGTTAAGGGGGTTACATGTCCACTCTGTAGTCGTCGCCATCATCAGTCTGTGTGTGAACAATATGAAGAAAAACCAGAAACTTCTAGCACGACAGACACTGTGGTTTCATCTGTATCAAGTACAGTAAATATCAAATCAAGAGAACCAAACACAGTGTTATTGCAGACAGCGAAAGCATGGACTGAGGGCCCAGGAGGGAGAAAGATTGTACGGTGTTTGATAGACGGAGGTAGTCAACAAAGTTTTGTTCATGAAAGGCTGGTGAGAAGTTTGCAGCTGCCAGTACTGAGACAAGAGACATTGAACCTCCACACCTTTGGCTCTCCCAATTCTGTGACGACCAAGCGTAACACTGTGAAAATGATCTTGGAAAATGTGTGGAACACACAACAGAAAATCGAGATTGAAGCTATTGAGACCCCACAAGTGTCCTCGGCTGTCATGAAGGTTCCTGATGATCAAATTCAAAACCTGATGCGAGAGAGAGGCCTGCAGCTCGCAGATTTTCCACTTGAGGGTGCTGACCCAGAACTTCTAGTGCTCATTGGAGCAGATTTCTACTGGAAGGTTTTGTCTGGGAAGATCGAGAGATTAACTGATTCCCTTGTGGCTCTGGACAGCGCCTTTGGCTGGGCCATTCAAGGTATTGTTTCAAACTCAAGCGAAATGGAAACCACATGTATGCACATTAGTGTAGCAGAAGATAATCAGATCTCAAAGCAGTTACATGCGTTTTGGGAAATTGAAGCTCTCGGCATCGTCCACGACAAAACACCTAGTGTAGAAGAAGCCGAAGCGCTAGAGACCTTTGAACGGACAGTGAGCTTTAAAGACGGGCGCTACCTAGTGGAGTTGCCGTGGAAACATGGCAGAGACACATCAGAACTTAAAGACAACTGTAATGTTGCAAGGAAAAGATTTGAAGCTCTCAAGAAAAGATTTAGAACCGACAATGTGCTCTATGAGAGATACAATGATGTGATTCAAGAATATCTGCAGCAAGACATATGTGAAGAGGTGAAGGACACATCAACTGCAGAGCAGGCTAGCACAGTGAAGTATTACATGCCACACCATCCGGTAATCCGAGACGATAAGGAAACAACCAAACTGAGAATTGTGTTTGATGCGTCTTCACACGAAGAGGGTTCACCCTCTCTCAATGACTGTTTACTTATCGGGCCTAATTTAAACCCAGATTTACTTCATGTGCTTATTAAATTCCGCCTTCACAAGGTGGCTTTCACAGCGGATATTGCAAAGGCTTTTCTGCAAATAGGATTGAAAGAAAAGGATAGAGACGTTGTGAGGTTCTTATGGACCTATGATCCCTCATCACAGAACTCTGAAAGGAAGCCTTGCATCATGAGAATGAACAGAGTTGTGTTTGGAGTTGCATCTAGCCCTTTTCTGTTAGCAGCAACAATTAGAACTCATCTTAAACAGTATGGGTCTGAACAGCCGGCAACTGTAGCACTACTCCAGGAATCACTGTATGTGGATGATCTCATTGTGAGCTTGCCTAATGTGGATGAAGCTTGTTTTATCTCAGCACAAGCAAAGGCCATCTTGTCTGCCGCAGGAATGGAGCTACGGAAATGGACAACCAATTCCTCTGACCTACGAACGAGATGGATAAAAGACCAAATTGAAAGCCCAGCAAATTCACAGACACACAACACTGCATTGAAAGTGTTGGGACTAATATGGAGGCATGACCATGATGATTTTGTGTTCGACTTGAGGCAAGTGCTGGATGTTCTGGAAAGGAAGGAGAGTACTAAGAGGAGTGTACTTCAAATCTCATCACGTATCTTTGATCCAATAGGTTTCCTAACACCCTATACTATCCGTGTAAAATGTCTGTTCCAAGAAATGTGGGAGCGAGGTCTCAAGTGGGATGAAGAACTACCCCCAGATATAGCCCACAAGTGGAAGCAGTGGTGTGATGAGTTGCCACAGCTACACCTCGTGGCCATACCCAGATGGTACAACATATTGACAGACCAGCAAGAGAGAACGAGACTCCATGTGTTTTGCGATGCAAGTGAAAGAGCTTACGGTGCAGTCGGATATCTACAAGGCAAGAGTGAGACTGCAGAAATTATTTCCACTCTGGTAGCCTCAAAGTCCAGAGTTGCGCCACTAAAGAAAATGACACTTCCTCGACTGGAACTAATGGGAGCCTTGATAGGAGCCAGGCTAGCTCATAATCTGTTAAAGGCTCTAAAGATTAGAGAAAACCATCTCTATATGTGGACAGACTCAATGATAGTCTTGAACTGGATCCGCAGTTCGGCACAGAAATGGAAGCCCTTTGTGGCAAATCGAGTGATGGAGATTCAAAGCCTCACTAAACCAGAATCATGGTCACACTGCGATGGCAAACATAATCCAGCAGACCTGCCAACAAGAGGACAAGCTGTCAACAGTTTGATTGATAATATGTTGTGGTGGAATGGACCTGGTTTTCTCCAGTCAGTGAATCCAGTAGTCTCAGCAGACGTAGAGCTTCCAGAAGAAGAGGTAAATGCAGAACTCAGATCTAAATTCCAAGTCGCAGTGCAGTTTAGCAGCACAGAAAAAAGAGAGCCGTTGCTTGATCTATGCAGATACAGTAAACTCAGTACTGTTCTCAGAATAACAGCATGGGTACAGAGATTCGTCACCAATACACGCTCAAGCGTAAAGAACCATGGAGAGCTTTCTGCAGAAGAGTTAATGGCAGCTGAAGTGTATTGGGTTAGAATGACTCAAGAGGAGACATTTGAAAGAGAGATGAATTTGCTTAAGGATGGACAGTGTGTACATAAAGACTCAAAGATCAAAGAACTCAAACCATTCCTTGATGAGAAGGGTCTGATCAGTGTGGGAGGAAGGCTGCAGCTGTCTGATCTCAACTTTAGAGAGCAGCACCCATGGATACTACCTGCTAAACACAGGTATTGTGAACTTTTGATTCAAAAGTGTCATGAGAAGTGTTTGCATTCAGGTACACGAGATACACTCATGCAGGTCAGAGACAGATTCTGGATCTTGAAGGGTAGACAGCTCGTCAAGCAGGTAGTCGGAAGGTGTCCCATCTGCAAGAGGTTTAAGGCTAAACCAGCACAACAGGCTACCGCACCCTTACCGAGAGACAGAGTCATTGAATCTCCCCCATTTGAAACCACTGGTGTAGATTTTGCTGGGCCGCTCATGGTGAAGACCAGTAATGGTACCAGTAAAGCCTACATAGCACTCTTCACTTGTGCGGTCACTAGGGCCATACATTTGGAACTAGTCTCAAATCAAAGTACAGAGAACTTCCTTTTAGCATTAAAGAGGTTCATTGCAAGGAGGGGACTTTGCAAGGTCATATATTCAGATAATGCAAAGACCTTCAAACGAGCAGATCAGGATCTGAAGGAGCTTTGGAAGTCAATCAAAGAGCCTGATCTCCAAATTTTCTTCGCTGAACGGGGAATAACCTGGAAGTACATAGTTGAGCGAGCAGCCTGGTGGGGCGGTTTCTGGGAACGTCTTGTGAGGTCAACAAAGTCGTGCCTTAAGAGAATCTTAGGGAAAGCCTCATTAAATTTCGAAGAGTTAACCACCATCTTAACTGAAGTAGAGGCTGTGCTAAATTCAAGACCTCTCACTTATGTTCACAATGAGCTGAATGAACCACAGCCATTGACTCCTGCTCATTTTCTGGTCGGCAACCGACTTACATCTTTGCCACCAAAACCCATTGCATCTAACATTCCAGCTGCTCAGAGTCGAGAGACCTTGACAAAAAGATGGAAATACAGTCAGAGGCTGTTGAATGAAATTTGGACTCGTTGGCGCAAGGACTACTTGATGAATTTAAGGTCTGCTCACCAATGTGCAAACACCACCGCAGAGGCAATGAAAGTGGGAGAAGTCGTCCTCATAGGAGAGGACAAGATGCCACGACAGACGTGGAAGACAGGAAGGATTGAAGATGTTTTCCTGGGGAGAGATGGATTAATACGTGCATGTTCTGTGCGCACTTCCCTTGGAACGGTGTTAAGAAGACCAGTACAGTTACTGTATCCTTTGGAAATTAATAAGTAGTAAAGAGTAGAGTGATGAACTATGGTTCATCGGGGGGGGGGAGGATGTTGCAATTTATTAGTTGCAATTAATTATCATTTAACAATAAATATAAGAATTTGATAGCTTTAATGATTTGATTGTTGTTAACCTTCACAATATATTCAAACGAACTACATTTCCCATGAGCAGCAGCATAGGAGACGAGGAAGCAGAGTATGCTGGGATCGTGAGCCTGCTGCGAGCCGTCTATGTTTTTGTTAATGCCCTTTGTCGCCATTTTTTTTTGTTTCTCATAAACTTTGTTCAGTAAAGTTCCAGCAAATCAGAAAGATTATGTCTAATCTTTTGCTTCAAACTACAATATACCTTTGCAGGAGATCCCATCTCCCTCCAGGCCCCGAGGGCAGATGGGACCTGAAGGAGCCGAAGCCGTTCACACACCTGACGCCAGGAAAACATGGCTGTCTCTCACACTCATTCACATCGTCCTGACACGTGGCACCTGTGGACATTAAACAAATAAGCATTATTACAGAATGAATTTATTTCACATGCAAAAAAATGAAATGTGACCGCAACTTTAATGCAGTAATTAATAAATCATTCACGCAAACTATTTGTACAAAACACTAATTCTTTCAGAAACAAATAATGCCACTGTCTTAGAAGTTCGAATCAAGTGACTGTCTTATGAGTTTACAGGGATTTCTATAGAAATGAATGGATTTCATATGCAAAAACTGTAAACGTGACTGCACCTTTAATGAGGTAATCAATGGATCAGTCACTCAAACAATTTCCTAAAAACACTGATTCTTTCAGAAACAAATCAAGCAACAGTATTATAAGAAATTGAATCATTCACTCAAACAATTCGCTCAAAACACTGATTCTTTCAGAAACAAATTAAGCTACAGTCTTATAATTGAATCACTCACTCAAATGATTCATTCAAACAAAATAATTTTCTCAGGAACAAAATTCCACTACTGTGTGTTGCTCAGAGATGTGTTTCTACTCAGTCTTTGGAACTATTTTTCATTGGCGGGAGCACAAATACACAAGGCAATACTGCATTTAAAAGGTAAGTTATGCATCAATTGTTTACTAGTCAGAAAGTGGGACTAGTAACTTGTTGGCCAATATATTGATTCATTATGCATGCAGGTATGTTTATTATTATTATTATTATTATTATTATTATTGTCACTGCCTGTGAAAAACAATAGCATTTAGAGGCAATATTATGCTTCAAACCTCTGAAAAAAAAAAAAAAAACTTTATTTCATTTTTATCAAATAACTGTTATTCAAAGTTAAGTGAAGTGACATTCAGCCAAGTATGGTGACCCATACTCGGAATTCGTGCTCTGCATTTAACCCATCCAACGTGCACACACACAGCAGTGAACACACACACACCGTGAACACACACCCGGAGCAGTGGGCAGCCATTTTATGCTGCGGCGCCCGGGGAGCAGTTGGGGGTTCGATGCCTTGCTCAAGGGCACCTCAGTCGTGGTATTGAGGGTGGAGAGAGCGCTGGACATTCACTCCCCCCACCTACAATCCCTGCCGGCCCGAGACTCGAACCCGCAACCTTCGGATTACAAGTCCGACTCTCTAACCATTAGGCCACGACTTCCCTGGACTTTAAACTTTACGTGTTTAAACACTTCTCAGACACAGAACTTTGAGGCGGCAGCACATTTGAAATTCAAATAATAGGAAAACTCTAAAATGGTGGTGAAGCATTGTTTATAGAGAAAGATAATAAATTCCTCCACTTCTTTCCTCTGCTAAAACATCAAGTGGCCACAACAAACACTGCTTTCAGCAAAGATAAAACATCTCTGCGCTGATTCATCACTGTGTTTTGGCCAATTTACTACTCCCAGCAGCATAATAGTGTATAGATACTCTTTCCGCTGTGTGGGTTCAGTAGCTGCTGGGCATTTGTCCATTTTTTTTATTTATTTGTATTTGTGTTGTTTGTGGCTTCTCTTTGGAATGTGTTTGAAGGAGATCTTTAATAATGTCCAAACCATCTGCAAAGGCCCAAAGCATTACGAGCCGCAGCAAAACACAAACTTTTATCCAATCAGCAGTGTCGGTTTATCTCACGCAAGCATTGCCATTAGTGGAAATAGACAAACTCTTCTGACCCGGTTCATCCTTAGATATTAAACATAGAAAACACTATGGTAAAAAGCTTCAGTCTTGACAGGAAAGCTTCGCATTTCAACTTCAAGCAACAACAGGCATTGCATTCAGCCAGGAAAGACTAATTCGCACATCAGCAGCGAAAAGATTTCACCCACCGATCTCAGAGTAGACACTGTGAAAACATCAAGTGTTCAGCTTTTGTTTGAAAATCCCAAGGAGGAGCGGTTGTCGCTTTTGAGTCTTTTTTGTTTTCACCTTCATACACTTGGTTGATTTCAAGCTTGGAGAAACTAAATGAGCTGATATTCTTGGTCATAACTAGGAATGGGTTTTGGCAAAATATGACTTTGTAATTGGATCAAGAATGAAACTGAGCCAAGAGTTTGTGCTTATTTTTTATTCGTAATCAATAAAAAAAGAAGAAAAATGCACACATAAACAAATAAATAGAAAATATTGATCTAAAGATGAAATACCGGAGTGATAATGTGAGAAAAACAATAAAACCTTAGTCATAACTCTTAAATGTTCCATGTGGATTTATACCAGTGTCAATATAATGCATTAACATACACCTATACTCCAATTAAGGCATTTTAAAGGCTTTTTTTTTTTTATGTGAAGAGAAGGTAAATTAATTACATATGTTAACATATACCCCACAACCCTGTTAATCCTAATATATACATATTAAATAAATAATAAAATGTAATAAAATAAATTAATAATCAAAATAATGATATACACACAATAAAATGTTTTAAAGTTTTACTTATTTCTAAAAAAAAATAAGTAATGTGAAGAGAAGGTAAAAAGTTATTTAATTCATTACTTTGTATAATAATTATTTACATTAACAAATATACTAAATGGTGTAAAATATAAGATATTATGATATATTAATAAGAAATAAATATATGAAACATAATATTAAATATGAATAAAAGTTCATAAATAATAATCAATACAGAAACAAGTGTAGGCTATACAACAGTTCTTTCTGGTTCTCAAATCTGATTGGCAGAGAGTTTTTCCAGCGGTGTGATATTCCTGTGATGACAGAATCAAAGAATTGTGTCATTGAATGTAGTTTTAAGAGTTTTTTTAGGTGAGAATGTTGTTATAGACAAATATGCGGTTTGTTAATAAAGATTATATCTATTTGAAAATGTGTTTTGACATTTTTTTCACATCACTTCTGGAATTTGCCGCTGGCTCTGATGTCTCTATAGTGGTTAAACAGGAGATATATTTTGTTTTGGGCAGAGGTGGAAAGTAACGAATTACATTTACTCTCATTACTGTAATTGAGTAGCTTTTTTGTCTAAAATATAAGAAGAATGAGAAGCCAAAAACATCTAATGGTGTGTGCTTGTGATGGTGACTTTAGTTACATTATTCTGCCATTATATGGCGACGAGACTGTTTTTATGAGTGAGTCAGCAGTAAAGACTTTTAGATTGAAAGAAACCGAAATGGGTTTGTAAACAATGAAGTTATTTTGTCTTGTAAGACACAGCCAACAAATTCACTAAGCAGCACTGTAATCAGAAATCACTATTAACAGATGAAAGGATAGTACAACAAAGATACCGCTTTCCTCAGCGTATATTCAAACTAATGTTTTATTGTGAATATGAGACTGATCTGAAGAATGAATGCTGTATCAGATG
>NC_136727.1:8126966-8389466 GCF_936440315.1 Barbus barbus
ATCAAATAAAGATATCAAAACCAGCCTCCCCAACACACTCGACCCGCTCCAGTTTGCATACCGTCCAAACCGCTCTACGGACGATGCAATTTCCTCCACCCTCCACCTGGCTCTTACCCACCTAGAAAATAAAGACTCCTATGTTAGAATGCTGTTCATTGACTTCAGCTCGGCATTCAACACAATAATCGCACGTTTATAATTTTGTTCAGTATATATATATATTTATAAATACAAAAAATGGCTCATCTTACTTAGTCAAAATATCTAAAAATTCTTAAAATCAAGATACTTTTACTAGATAAGCAAAATGACAGCAAAAAAAAAAATAATAAAAAAAACAATTAAGTGCATTTTACTTAAAACAAGTACAATTATCTGCCAGTGGGGTAAGTGTTTTTTTTACATTAATTTTAATATGTAAAAAAAAAAAAAAAACTATTATAATTATTATTATTACTGATAGAGTGTGAAGAATGTTTTAGGATATAACTAAACAACAATGCATAATAATTAATGTTATTATTAAAAATACTTATTAAACTATTATTATTATTATGAAGAACAACAAATAATAATCACATTATTATCAGCATTAAGCATAATACAGTAATTACTAAAAAAAGTATTATTAGGAAATAGGTTTAATGTTAATATTATATAATATTATACTGTATATTATTATATTAATATTAAAAATAAAAACATTTGTAACAAAACTACATTTCTTTAGTGCTAAATTATTTGTAGAAATGTAGTTGTTACAAATGTTTTTTTTTTAATATTAATATAATAATATACAGTATAATATTAATATTAAAAATAAAAACATTTGTAACAAAACTACATTTCTTTAGTGCTAAATTATTTATCGCCATTGTAGAATCAACTACGGTGGCCGAGTGAGCTCAACGCGCTGCATATAGAAAAAAAAAACCTGCAAATTAAGAAAACGACTTCGTCAATTTGACAACATACACGCTGCAAATACTCACAACACAACCAAATAAAGAAACGCACTGCAAACACTCACAACACAACCAAACAAAGTTCAAAATAAAATTCTTTATTTGGTTGTGTTGTGAGCATTTGCAGTGCGTTTCTTTATTTGTTTGTGTTGTGAGCATTTGCAGCACCTGTTGTCAAATTGATCAAGATGTTTTCTGAAGTTGCAGCACGTTGAGCTCTCTCGGCCACCGTAATCAACTGACATATACTGGCATATAAAAATCAACAAGACACAAGGGTGTGCATCAATGTGTTTTTACCACAGTAAAGGGACATTAATATTTATGCCACTTTGCATTGCATCATGGTCAACAACACATCTGAACTGTGGTAAATTCACTACAGTTCTCTTTGCCATACTTAATCATCCCCAGACAGTCCAGTACTTCATCCATATCCTATAAAAGTCTCCAAAGACACACATTACTGAAATCACACATCACTACAGACCCAGAGTCTTCTCAGGGTGCTAATAATCCCAAAAATAAAGTTTATTACCAAGTGCTTTGCTTCATTTTTTGCAAGGCTGTAAAATCCAAAAATGTAACATCAGCTAATTGAAATTCACAGCGAGCGTTTTCCAGCTGACTCTCCATATAACGTCTCTATTTAGCTGCTGTAATAAGGTCTGTTAGTTAAGCTGTGGGCTTTTAACTTCAAACATACTCAAAGTAGTAGCAAGACAGCGTGTCTTTTCAGATCTACCCTATTTCCTTTTACAGATTGAATATAACCGACAAAACAAATGGGAAGAATGGGATTCGAACCCACATCTGCCACATGAACATTAACTATTATGAATATTAAATATTAAGAATACACCTTGTATTTTGTGTCTTTATGTTAATGCCATTATCTTTATTTGCTTTAAATTAGATTGTGCTGCAGAAGGTTGTTGGGTCGAGTCCCAAAGCTGCTAAAACGTATTACTAATGTGTAGCTTAATGCTGTGCTGTGTGAGTGTCTACAGGTTCAGATAATGTTCAATATTGTGTGCTAATGCCATCAGATCTCAGTTTGCTTTCATGTTGACTGTGTTTACCTTGATTAATGGACCAGGTGTATTTGGAGACCGTGGAGTTACACAGGAGACATGGTACGGAAGGGCTGGAATCTCCCTCGGCAAAACACATCCCATCTATATTACACATCCTCTCCTGAGAAAGAGAGAGAAAGAGAGGTGTAATGATCAGTAATGAAAACTAAATACAAATGTTGAAACAATGTAAAGTAAACTGCATTGAATTTAACCAAAAAAAAGAATATAAAATAATGAAACTTTGATTTTACTACAAAACAAAGCAAGCTAAATTACATTAAACAAAACTAAACATTTGAACACAAAATAAATTGACTAATAAAAACATGAATAAGTAAAAAGTAACCTAAATTATTAAACTAATTTAACTAAACTAAAAAGAAAGCTGAATAGAAAATATTATTTATAATCTAAAAGTAAACTATCACATTATCATGACTCCAGGACTAACTTAAACTCACAAATTAATTTTAGTTTTATTTTTTGATACATGGTATACAGAAATTTTGAAACCTTTAGAACCCCAGTGTTTTTTTAATTAGTATTTCTATTATAGTATTTATTAATATTGTAAATTAGCTTTTATTTTTATATTTTAAGTTTGCATATTCAATTTGTTTTAGCATTTTTGTTATGCCCTGTTTGCTTTGCCTTTGTGATTTGTAATTTTTTTTTCTTTTTTTTTATATTTATATTTAGGTTTTATTTATGCATTTCCGTTTTAGTAATTGTATTACTTCAACGCGTTTCATTTTATTTTAGCTGCCAAGACAACATTTCTAATTTTCATTTGATTTTTTATTTATATTTTTGTTTGTTTAAGATTTGCATATAATGTTTATATAATTATTTTTTATTTAAATTAATGATTATTTTATTACATTTTTTTGTTTGTTTGTTTTATTAGTTTTAGCAATAATCCCGTACAACCCACCTATATTAAACATGGAAAAAGTTTTAAAAAACTTTCAAATTATACTAAATTAAACTAAAACTAACTAAATAAAGAAACTAGAAAACTAAAACTTACAATGAGACAGTGAAAACAAATAAAAACTAAATTTAAAAATACAACAAAACAAATAAATTCATTATAAAATCAAAAACTATTATAGCCCTAAATCTACAAATAAATATATATTAAAAACAAACAAACAAAATAAATATAATACAACAAACAAAACAAAACTAATTATTAACTAAATAAAAAAAATACAAGTAGAATACATAAGTAAAACTCACAATTATAGAGTGAATAAAAAGTAAACTAAATTGAAAAGACAATTTGGGAATGAACAAACAAACAAACAAACTAATTATATTAAACTAATAATTAATCCTGCACACATTTTTATACATATTGACTTTCAATTTGTGCTTTCCCTGGGAATCGAACTCACAACCTTATTGTTGTTCATGCTAAAGTTTAAGAAAGAACTCCAAGACAGAGAGAGAAAAGAAAGAAGGAAAGACGTAATTGTGTGTGTAATTGAACTGTGTCGTTGAGCGCTCCAGCGGTATCAACCAGCGTGGAGAGGTTTTGCTACAGCTCACAGTTACACTGTGGCTCAAGCCAACTTCCTCTGTCAAACCTTTGAGATAAACCTCAGCCGTCTTTGCTATAAATCACCAAAGCATAAAGCCTGGCACTGATACAATCTCTATATTTCAAGTTTTTAATATCCAGCGGGATGTGTAAGTCGCAACGCCCGGAGGACATCCCCAGCAAAGCAGAGAAGATAAACACAGACCAAACGGATCCACCTAGATAACTCATCTCTCACTCTGAGATTACACGCTATGTGGCAGCTGAAAAAGCAGAGAAAGAAAGCGAGAAAAGGGGAGGACATCAGGTGCTCAAGAGATCGGTTACGCTGTCAGTCTCTGGTTTCGATGTCGGGAATAATATTGTCTGTTTTCCACATCCACGCTCCGGGTTTTTCCAGTGCACACCCCAGTGGCCTCACGTATCGCTGTTGTCCTGAGAATAGTTTAGACACTAAGCGGCTATGACAGACTTTTTGCCTTTTGAGTCAATAAACTCCGATCCTCTGCAACTTATTTTCCGGTGGAGAATCCAGGCTATTAGTTTAGGAAGTGTGATTGTGCACAGTGAATATAAAGTGCAGCATGATGGACAGATGGGCCATGAGGGAAGTTGAACAATTGTGGGGAACAATTATAGATATTTTTAAACACAGTTCTACAAATAACCTTCATTCAAAAGCAATTTAGAATCTGTTTATATAAAACAGCGGTTTCTGAACAATTGCTGTATTGAATTCTTTATATTGTTCTCCACATTATTTTGTAATTAATTCAGATCAAACTAAATGCATCTCAAAATTAAGATAATAAAAAGTGGATATTTTTTATATTTAATGAATTAATACATATTATTAATAAATTATATTGCTTTTATTTAATTATATATATATATATATATATATATATATATATATATATAGAGAGAGAGAGAGAGAGAGAGAGAGAGAGAGAGAGAGAGAGAGAAAGAGAGCGAGAGAGAGAAAGTAACCACTGTTTCTTGCATTTTTTGCATAAATGGTTAATTTATCAATAATATAACAATGATAATAATATTGTTATTTATTATCAGTTTTATATTATTATACTATTATATATATTAATACATAAATATGCAAAATATAATTATAAATATTATTTATTAATTATATTAGTGTGTGTGTATAATTAATATTTATAATTATATATTACAGTCATATAATATACATTATCATTATTATTATTAAACATTGTTATTATTATTATTATTATTTTTAAGAATAGTATTATATATTAATATATTGTTGTACATTAAAATGTATGAAAATTATAGAAATATATATTCATAAATTGTAATACAAAATCAAACCATCAGCAGTACTGTCACTGTTTCTTGCATTTTTACATAAATTAAATTAATTTAATTTATAAATAATAAAATAAAATAAATATAATTATTATTAAGATATGCTTGCAAAATATAATTAGGAATATTATTTATTAATAACATTAGTGTGTGTGTGTGTGAGATTAATATTATTCATAATTATATTTACATTCATATAATAGACACCTTATTTATTTATTCATTTATTCTGACAATGCAAATATAGTTACAATATAAGCTGTGAGAAATGCTATGTGCATATGTGTATATGTATTTTTCTTTCACATTTTTCTGTGCTAATTGTGAGCAAAATATGAGAAACAAAGGACCATTCAAAATCTATAGGTCTATTTACGCATGTATTACTAATAAGTGTTTGAATATCATTACCTTCAGCTTGCAAAGTCCAGATGCAGTCACGCAGAGCTGGCAAATACCATCATAAAGGGTTAAAAATTTGCCCTCGCTGTATTGACGACCATCATTAGTCACCTAAAGAAGAAAAATATAATTACAGGTTTAGATATCTATCCTGAGTAAATATAACACTACTAATAAATTGTATTGTTTAATGCCTAATGTGCAGTCAACCAACTATTATTTATCCCAAAATAAACCCTGACAACGTAAAATTGTGTGGTTGATTCCACATAAAGCTGTTTATTACATAGCTTCTTACCAAAAACCTCATTAATTTGACATGAACACTGATTTGAGTCATAATGTGAGGAAAAAAGAGACAAAAACACTAACAACAACCAGAAAAAAAAACTAAAAAAAAAAAAAAAGCTAAATATTAGGACTACCATATCAATCAAAAGAAATGTGTAATAAAGATAATACGAAATGCATATTAAGAAATATTTATGGTTAGTAAACCTTCTCAGCTCATTCGCCACTGGCAGGTGATGCCAGAAAGTACATCATCTTGTAATACCTCAGACTTCAGTCTCTTTAGCAGCACAAGTTTGTGTAAATCCAAAAGTGAACATAATTTTTCACCCCCTCAGTGAGTGTTAATCCCACGAGCCTTTGAGATTAATGCGAGCAGGAGTTTAGGTGGATTTCGAGATGTAATACCTCACGGATACGACTTTGCGCTGACCTTCAGAGAAACCCTGTGGCTCTTTCAACATTTAAATTTATGTTAATGATTCTCCTCATCACAGGCCATCCATTTTTTACATCAGTAAACACACTCATTAACACGTACACACATAGATCAAGCCTCACTTTGGGATTGAGCTCCGAGGTCAATGATAGCAAGACCTGAATTGAGTTTACGAACTTTTTAATGTTTATGTTAGCCATATACTTAAAGATAAAGCCAAATTGGTTTCCTATATGGGCCGTCAAAGCATAAAAATGATTAAAATGATTGTGTTGCCTTTATGGCTGTCATTTGGAATGGAAAAGCTCTCTTCCATCTCACGGTTCGGCGATTTCGGAGTGATATAATATTTTAAAGCGCCCGGTACGCGTCATTTAGCTTGGCCTCAAACAGCGCGTGCGGCCGGCATAAATTCAAACTGATTTTAAACGTTAAAACCCACAACTGTGAAGGAGACTTCCTGCGTAATTGCATTTTGCCAACATTCTCAATTCAATGGTCGCTTCATCTTTCAATCACAATGGAAAGTTTCAAAAAAGATGGCCTGCTTTTATCTGAATGATGACATTTTGATTCATTCAGTCACCGCAAAAAGAGGCAGTGGAAAATCAATCACATGAACCCTCGGACAGATCCCTGTCCCTGAGATTGATGGACAGGTACCTTAATCTCCCATCTGGCATAGTGCTGCTCGCTGGCTGTGAAGTCCATCGTGTCGACGGCCATGTTGCCGAGTCTCGGGACAGAGCAATCCACCGCTTTAGAGCTCAGGAAGGATGCTTTGGTTCTGCCTTCCTCTTCAGGGATCCAAACTCCATTCAAGTGCTAAAAAAAAAGAAAATTAATTATTTATTCTTGAAAGGGACACCCAAAAAGAAGTACATTATAATGTAGAAATAATATTTTAAATAATATAAGTGTGAACTGAATGTAATGTTTTTGGATACTTAATTGCTATGTACAATTAAATGTAAATGTATTATTATAGTTTAAATACATATGCAGTCCAATCAGTTAAAATTAAAAGTGTTTTTTTGACTCACTTAAGTAGGACTGGAGTACATCTTCATTTTCAATCTCAAAACTACTTCTACTGCTGAATGTACTGGTATTAATAAAAGTTCATAATAAACTAAAATATATATTTGTAATTTCTGTTGAACATATGTCATGCATTTAAATATACTTGTAATGATCAGGGTTAGGCTAAAAAAAAATAAAAAAAAATAAATACAAATTGGAACTAAAATTAATATTAATAAATAAATATATATATATATATATATATATATATATATATATATATACACACACGTTTATTAAAACATAATGACTTAAAATGTAGGGCTACTTCAATAGCTTTTCATTTGACATTGACAAAGTGCAATTCATAAAAGAGTACTTAAAGAGTGTTCATTGTCATGACTATCTCTTAACATGCTTAAGTAGACTTAAGTGGATTTTATTTTGCTAATATACTATACAATATACTACTAAAATACCCATTTTTCTTTATTTTTAAAATTGTGTTATTATTTTTAATAAATTAATTTATTTTTTAAACAAGTGCAGGCCAAAAAATGCATAGTTTCATCTCAAGCTGAAAATCCTGTCAATTTACTCACATTCAAGTAATTCCAAACCTTTCTTACGTGCAACATTTTATTTTATTTTTTTACATATTAGAATGTTCTGGCTACTCTTTACCATAATAAAAGTCAACTAAATACAGACAATTTTTAAGCAACATTAGAGTGAGTAAAAGGTAAAATTTTAATTTTAGGTGGACGTTTTCTTTAAAATTCAACCCACATTTATCGGAAGATATGCTAAAACTTTAGTATGGGCATATGTGCTTCAGTTGTTCACAACTGTTTGAGATAAAACGGCAAATTAGAGCAATCTTCACCTCTGGGCCTTCTTTCTTTGAGAAAAACAGAAACAGCTAGAATAATGACTGTCAAACCAATTTGCTCAAATGGGATGACCTCACACAGCAGGCGAAACACCCCCTGAGAAAAGACGGCGAGAAAAGTGGTCGGCTTGCAAATATCTGAGCGGTGGAATTCAAATGAGAGGAAAGCAGCATGTTCAGATTTACATGGTGGGATTCGTTAGTTACATTTGCTTTTTAACCATGATGTTTGCAGGTCCCAAAGACTCCAAAGCTGTATTTGCAAAACTAACAATATTAATTTCAAAATGACCCTTTTGTTTGCCATCATATGCATTTAATATGTTCCTCTGGCTTATTCAAAACCAACTACTAAGATGTAATAGAAGTCAAATAAAAGTAGATATGAACTTTTCAAAATTTCTAAAGTATTCAAGGTTAAAAGTATGTTTTCGAGATATATAAAGGGCTCTAGGTTCTTTGGACCATGAATGTTAAACTCGGCTCTGCAGGTTATGGATTTGACATCTTGAAATTAACTTTGAGCCCAAAACTTTTAAGTAAAACAGACAATTTAATAAAGGAATCAGCAGCCGATATAAATCCTCAGATAATTACAGCATATTATGTGTTTTGCATATTGTTTACTGGCCTTATTGTGGGGTGTTTTCTTTGTATGTGCTCTGCTGTGTTGACTGATTACTGTTTTTATTGCTTTGGTTATCTCGTCAGATATCCCCTATGCCTTTTCCCCCCTCATTCTTCTAATTAAATATACAAACAGATGGCAAGCAGGTATAAAAAATAAAAAAAAATGCATAAAGACTCCTTGATGAAATATTAAAGGAGACTGGCTTAGAAGAGTTGAACGTGATCTTATAATCATTATAAAAAACAAAACAAAAAAAACAACAAATTGCAATTAAAGATGGGTAGATTGGTGTACTATATGTAGGTTGTATGTAGAAATTGAGCATATGCTTATAAACTGTTTCATTTATTTTCATTTTCTTATTTTTTTATGACTAAGATCATGTTTGATACACACACACACGAACACACAGTATTAAATAAATGTATTATAGAATAATAAATTTTATAATATAATGTTGTGTATTATACCAAATATATTTTGTATAAAAAACTCTATAGTAATAAAAAATAAAATCATTATTATAATATTAAATTATTCCAATTATTTAATTGTTTATATATTTTATTAAGGCTTTTTGTATATATATATATGTATGTATGTATGTATGTATATATATATATATATATATATATATATATATATATATATTTATATTTATATATATATATGATTATTCTGTTATTTTTTATGTATTATAATAAATATTATTGTAATACATTATTATTATTCATATTTTAATAAATAGTATATATATATATGTATATATACACATATATACACATACACACAATTAAAATACTATAATAAATTATAATTATTTAATGATACTAAAACGTTTTCTCAAATACTAAATTTGTCTCTATACAATTTTCCTAATAAACAAGTGACATAATTTGTGTCTCACCTTTAGTCTCGTTACAAGACACGCAAGGTCAGGTGAGTCGATGAAACCCAACCCAAAAACCCTCATGCTGTCACAGTCAAACTCACGTATGTCACACAAACCGCCGTTCTCCAGATCGGTGATTTCTATTGGCTGACCTGAGGAAACCAAAGAAAACAGACAAATTTATCATGAAGGTCACATTGTTAGGGTTTATTCACATAACCTTAAAAAGACCATAAGTAACAGTAGTGGTGGTTGCTTTAGCAACTTCTCCTTTAAATTATACGAGGGCATGGCCTAATCAAGGTGTGTGGTCTATTCAATGGGCGTGGTCTGTTAAGGGCATGTCCTTGACACTGCAGTTTTACTCCTCAAGACAACCAAACACACATACACACACATAAATACACACACTTGGTCGGTAGAAAGCAATTTTGGGAGTAAATGGGAAAAAGTACAGACTTTTCTGGGTCTCAGGGTCAAATCCAATGTGTTCTTTGTCATTCAACTCAACATCCTCATAGAAAAAGTCTTTCATTCGAATGAGCCTGCAAAAATGACAGTCTGCCGTCTACTCATTGTTGATTCATTGAAAAGCCACTCTGGGAGTCTTGTTAAACCCAAAAACTCCATTGTAAATTTATATGAAGTCATTAATAATGTGCACTCCCCATCCTTTCCAAAAACCACCAGTGAATACAGTTTACGAGACTCAAATGGAAAAATGCAACACCGGCAGTTTGAAAGACGCAGTTAAACCAAACGAAAGTCATTTCCAAGTACACCACCGCTAACAAACAAACAAACAAAACAATACCGGCTTTAAGCTATACAGTACATCACTAAATATTCAGACTGCTGTATTCTGACCTTGCCAGCCTGCGTTTGTCATTAAACAGGGAACGGATTCATTCAGCAAACATTACAGTATAATTAGAGCTGGGAAAAATTATGTTCTTCATAACTGAGGTTCTTAAATAATGCAAACGAGTAAATACGAGCTTGTTTGGGCGTCTCTCAGGCCTTATAAAACACAACAACATTTAATATAGTTTCAGCGACAGGCTGAAATGACTGTACCGTGGCTGCATTATGCTTGATTAATGCCATTATCGCTCCCATCTCGGCTCATTTCAAATCAGTGTTTTTATTACCAGAGCATAACCTTACGTTCGGATCTCCACGGGGCGGAAGTCTATTTGAATCACATATCTGAGACGCAAACGAAAATGGATGTACTGGGACGGGATGCTCAACTAAGCCAGAAGTGTAATGAATATCTAAAAATGGAGAAGGAAAACAATGAGAGATATCAGAGAAAATGGTCTTCGGAGGAGAACAATTAAGCACAGAGTGAGTGCTAATGAATTTGAGCCTCATCAAAGAACCTCCTCCAGATGGTCTCATTTTGTGTAATTTTAAACTGGGTAAAAAAAAAGTGAAAATAAAATAATTACAAAAACAAATCACCCCTCTAACACTGTTTAGAAAAGATATACTACCATCAATATTATATATACATATATATATATATATATAAAATGTTTAAAATCATGTAGAAATTTACTTTACCTGTTCAAAATGCATAAGGCCCGTTTCCCCATTTCAATGATTCTTGTAACTTCTGAGTCAAACAATTAGCATGTTATGTGCCATCATGTGCTAATCGATTAGCTAACCATTAAAAAGATATTAGCAGTTGAAACTAGGATCATTATGGCTTCAAAACAAGCCACAAAATCTAGGACCTTAAAAAAAGCTTCACTCTCACTGCACGAGTACCACACATATACCTTCCTAATTGTCTTGGAGATCAAAAATCTCCAGCTCAGCAGGTCAGTGAGGTGATTTTCAGATTTTCCCATGATTCACTCTGCTCCCGAGCTCCCAAAATGCAGATCTGAACCAGACAAGCCTCGAGCACTGTGTAGACACACACGCATACACACTCTCACACACTGTCCCTGACCGGCCAGGAAGGGAGCGTTAGAGATATTCAGGAGTTTTTAATCTCTGCCACAAGGGCGAATGCTGGTGCTTTATGTTTGAAGAGAAATGATAAATGAGGAGCGATCGGGATGACTCACTGAACCTGCTGTAAAAAATAAAAAGTCAGAGATGAATCTAAGAGGAGTCCTTTCTACAGAATGTGACCCCTGCCTCACAGCTGAATAAAGGCAAAAGGGAGGTTTTCCAGATTGTTCCACTATTGAAGGAAACCCAGATATGCACACGTATTGAATCCAGTCTGATTGCCCTTTCTTTAGACTTGATTTTCGCTCTACCTGGAATTATGTGAAATAAAGAGTAGTGCAGCTTCATTCCGGACACCCTTCATGTTGGCAGTAATAGCATAAAATGTGCCACAAGACTAAGGAGAATATGTGATGTGAAGTTTTCCGGCATGTGCAAAATTGAAATGGAATCCCTTTAGTTCCTTTTCCTCCTCATTTTCAAATCTTGAGGTGAATCTACTGCAAATGTAGCAAGGATGCACCATTTTTATACTACAGGAATTATTCAGGGAAAACAAAAACAAACTCATATGGTGTTATTTTGGTGTTATCAAGCTTGAAAGATCACTTCGAGCTCTCATTGTACGAGAAGAGCTGTGTAATCTTCAAAATATTAGCTTATTCTGTTTCACATGCAGAAAAAATTGCATTATACGATATTGGAACGATGTGGGAGTAAATAATGACAGAAATCACATTTTGGGATGCACTGTTTCTTTAAAAGGTTCATGAATCTGCATTAGTCCAGCATTTGCTATTCTCAATATTATTTTTTTTTCCTCATTTCAATTTTTATTTGTAGCACAGTAAAGAAAAGAGCAAAAAATGGATTGCTAGACATCATAAGCCACATTCGAATTCACATTGTCCAAATGATCAGCACAGTTCTGTGTATTAGAGCATATGTGCTAACTACGAAACTACGACACTAGAAAAAAATAACATTGTAAATAATTTTATATAAAAAAAAAAAAAAAACTAAGTGGTGTGCAGTTGTCATCTTAAAATAAAAATGGTTATTTATTCAACTTTTTTGGCTGCCCAATCAACAAGCGATGAACATGTAGCAAGTTATCTCAAGTTTATTCATTAATCTGGAAATGGAAGGTCAGATTGAGCACAATGCATTGTGGGATACAGTGTGCTCTGTGGTATACTCCACTCTTTGTAGTATGTCACCAAGATAAATAAAAAATTGCATACAGTACACAGTATGCTGTATTCATCAGAAATAAATGTAGCATGTTAGCATGCTAATATATTCACAAATCATGAGGCCAAATGTGAGCACAAACAAAATAAAGCCCTGCCAAAATCCAAAATGACAGGGTTTTTGACTAGATGAAGTGGAAATAAAGTCAACCGAAAATGCTTAGGCATAAACATGTCACGGGCTTCCAAAAAAAAACAACTAATGGATGGTGATCCCAGATGTGGAAGAGGCATCAGCCGATGATCAGTTGGGCAATTAAGCAGATTTATTTAGCCGTCCTCCCTGTGCTACCTTGCACTTGATCCTAGCGCGGTTACCATAAATCAGAGTTAGCTCTCTGAGAGGTTGAAAAACATCAGTCTGTGATAAACAGCCCTCTCTAGCGCTCCTAATCTGTTCGCTAATTTGTGTTAAAACCCCCATTTCGTCACCACGGCAGCCCCAGGGAGCATGCGAAAAACGTTGAGGGAGATAACGGCTTAGCGAAGATCCCAATGCTAATCAGAGAGCCGGCATGGGTGTCTGGCACAGAGCCAGGCGTTAGCATACCTGCATAACAATATCTCATTGATATGAAGGTTGGCTGAGAAAGCTAATGGCACTTTTGAGCCTCGCCGCTATTGCCAGAAACAATCAGTCGATAAACACGCTCAATGACTTTGCCGTTTGAAAAGGAGTTCCATACAACAATTCAAATAATTCACATAATCAATAAAAAACACACTTGCCATCTGCAGTTTCTTTGAAGACATGCTTGAGGGAGTAAGACAATTATTATTTTCCGAGTGCAAGGGCAAGGAATGCAGAGCAACAACATTCAAAGCAAAATATAATTAAAAGGAATTGAAAGCATACAACAAACAACAAGACCCTACAAATACATACTTGATGAAAAGAGCTGGCACAGGAAAAAATTTAATCTAAAGCCACAGAAATGCTCTGACACCTTGGCCACCATCTGGTAATGGCATCTGTAGTGAACACTGTACTTGTGCCAATGTACAGGATTTTAATTACACACATTTGGCCAAAAGAGCAGCGAAAGTACTGACCCATAGAGATGCAACATCACATCACACTAGACAGTCATCTACTTACAGACCAATGCTTGTAAATGCATTGATAAATTGCTGAATTTGGAACGTCAACTACTATCACACAAGACATATTTCCGGAGCCCTAGAGTTATCTGTAGAGGAAATAATAATAATAATATGTTCAGCAACATTTCCTTCAAAATGTGGTGTACTGCTCACATTGCACCCGGTTTATCTCCAGGAGCAGGACGTGATGTGGCCTTTAAACAGGAATTGATATTGCAAGAATTTGGAAACTTCTCCTGTTCTTCTAAGAAAAATACCCTTATAATCTCACTGGAGTCTCAAAAATCTCACAGATTTGTGCTCTGATCTACTGAGACACTATAAACACTATAAAAGTAACAGATATCAATCCGCAAGACCAAACTACTTAAGACAATACTACAGTGCATCTGACTTTTGAATTTATAGCTTTGCTCTCTTAATATGTCAACAATTTTTTTTTTTGTACAACAATTGCAGTTTTTGTACATATATCTGAACATTTTCATAGTTTTTACCTGCATAATAGCTCTATATTTCTGACCAGGGCCATTAGTTAAATCTACAGGTATACCTTAGAGAAGGGCACTTCAACTCCAGTCTTGTGGGGCGAGTGTCCCTCCTGAGTTTAATTCTTACTCTAACCGAACACACCCGAGCAAGCTAAATAAGGTGTTCAGAATTAATTGCAGATTACAAAAAGGTGGGTTAAATTGGGATTGGTAATAAAGTCTTCAGGACACCCCAGGAATGAATTGAAGAGTCTTAGAGGACCTAAGTGGCCCACTTCATGATAGCTGTGGTTCTGACTAGATTTATTACCCATCTTAAACTCAACAGTTCAATGAATACAATTAACAATTGTCTCACTTGTGTTTCAACTTTAGCAGACACATCTTAGATTCTTAAAAGAGACATGAAAAAGTAATTTGAGATATGAATGAATAACCTCTGATCAATAAATCTCCTCTCAGACCACACATCTTATGTAGAAAACGTTCAATGACTCCATCATGTCCAGAGAAGGTGAGAACAAAAGTGGACCTTCCGCAGTCATCCGAACAAAGCCTCAAAGATAACTTTGATCCTCAACTATGTTCCCTGTTCAAATCTCACAGCCCCCTGCAGGCTTGTCACACAAAACATGTTGTAGTACCCCATATGGCTTCTTATTAATAGCTATTTTGCCATAAGTTCAGCTTAGAGTGTTTCTGATCATCGAGGATCCCTGTGGATCACATTTGAAGCAACAGATATATGTCAAAACGATCACTTACTGATAGTGAGACTGCAGTCGTAAAAGCTGTAGCCCGGATAGCACTGACATCCCCACTCTACACATTCCCCATTCCCATTGCAGAAATTCGGACAACGTAGGGCTGTTGCGATATCCGCCAACGGTCTAGAAGCTTCCCGAGTACGCTGGGTCCGGTTCTCCAACCACTTCCGTTCACATTCGCTCTCCAAGAAGGGCACAAGGGCGTCCTCCCAGGCCAAATCATCTTTCAACTGAAGATCCAGGATGCAGAGATCCACAGCTTCTTCCAGGCGCCGGCCCAGCAGACTCTTGCATACTGTGCCCACGGTTGAGTTCGCCAAGGCCAGTTGGCAGACCTCCAAAGCTTTGGCAGAAGTGAGGCCACTTGGTATCGGCCAGGAAGGGTGGGCAGCTTGGCGGCTGGAAGAGCGGTGGTCATCTGGAAAGAAGTAGGCGAAACTTTGGAGGTCAGTCTGGCTTAGGGCCTGGACGGTGTAAACGGGCAAAAAGTCAAGGGGTTGTCTTCCACCTGTGCTTGGTAAGGGCACCTTAGATTCATTCAGGCGAGGAGCACCAACTTTAAATGAGTCTAATTCTAACTCCTCTATAGAAGGAGAGTTCTCTGCCAGACCTTGGGACACTTGAGACTTCAGTTTAACACCTAATTCTGACACTTCAGCCCACGCCTCCCGCTTCTGGACGTTACGGGTGGAGACAGGTTTAACGGCGTACTCGGTAGTGGCATCTTTGAAAGGGAACAAGGATGTGTAATATGTGTCGTCGTTAGATAGGCAGCGAGAGATTGGAGGCAGGTTTAATAGGCCTTCGGATGCACGTGCTGAATGGAGGGACAGGCTGTATCCCTTTTGACAAGCACAGAAATTCCACTTTATCTCCTCATCCACGGCAGGTGGTATGCTGTCAAACAGGCTCTCCCCAGGCGTGATCCTGACACGGAGAAATAAAACAAAAATATGACTGTCTCAAATCAGCCTTTGAATTAAGCCCTCAAGCACTGCGTCAAGAGAGGATTTAGAGTTTGAGAAAGGTTAGCCCATTAGATTAGCGACTTTCCTCTGCTTTAATTATATTTGACATTAAAACGAGCAAATCAAGGTTAAATGGTGATGCAAACTTTAATCTGAAACTGAACTGCTATCCAAGTCTCCTACTTATTTGGCATCTTTTGGAAGTTTGCAGCTTGTAAATGTGTGGCAATTTTTGTACATATATCTGAACATTTTCATAGTTCTTACCTGCATAACAGATCCATATTTCTGACCAGGACCATTAGTTAAATATACAGGTATACCTTGGAGAAGGGCACTTCAACTCCAGTCTTGTGGGGCCAGTGTCCTTCCTGTGTTTAAAACTTACCCTAACCGAACACACCCGAGCAAGCTAATTAAGGTGTTCAGAATTAATTGCAAATTACAGAAAGGTGGGTTAAATTGGGATTGGTAATAAAGTCTGCAGGACACCCCAGGAATGGAGTGGCACACCTCCATTCCTGGACCTTAGTCCAGGAATGGAGGACCTTAGTGGCACACCTCATGACAGCTTTGATTCTGACTAGATTTATTACCAGTCTTAAACTCAATAGTTCAATTCAAGATTCAAGATTCAAGATTCAAGAGTTTTATTTGTCACATATACAATTATACAGAGTATAACCAGCAGTGAAATGTAGGTCAGGTCCGCTCCAAGGACAGTGCAATTATAAAGTATACAAATATTAAGAAGAAGTACAAACATAAAATAAAAGATAAGATAAAATAAGATAAGATAGGATAAAAAATATAAATATAAATGTGTAGGTCAGTATGTTGTTGACAAATAGTAATGAGAGGAATGCGCAAAAAATAATGTGCAAAAAGTTGTACAGGGTATTTGAATAGCAGCAATATGAGGTAGAGAAAAATTATGAATAGCTTATTGATATATGATATTTACATGGAGAAAAAATTATTAATAACTTGTTGATATGGTGATATTACATGGAGTCAAGTGATATTATGACACAGAGTTAGAGTTTAGAGTTTAGGAGCCTGATGGCCTGGGGGAAGAAGCTCCTCCTAAGTCTCTCAGTTTTTGCCATCAGGCTACGGAAGCGCTTACCAGATGGAAGCAAAGTGAATAGACAGTTACCAGGGTGATTAGAGTCCTTGAAGATTTTAACAGCTCTACTTTTGCAGCGTTTGAGGTAGATGTCCTGCAGAGAGGGGAGAGCAGACCCTGAGATGCGCTCAGCTAAGCGCACAACTCTCTGTAGTGCTTTGCAGTCCTGATTGGAGCTGTTTCCATACCACACTGAGATGCACTGAGTCAATACACTTTCTATGGTCCCTGAATAGAAAGTTTTCAGGATTGCTGGTGAGACCCTGAATTTCCTCAGCTGTCGCAGATGGTACAGTCTTTGCCTGGCTTTCTTAACCTGTGATTGGATGTGTGTAGTCCAAGTCAGGTTCTCGGAGATGTTTACGCCGAGGTACTTGAAGCTACTCACCCTCTCCACAGGGGTCCCACTGATCCTGAGAGGAGAGTAGGGCTGCTGCTGTCTCTTCCTAAAGAGAAATTAAGTGCCATATATTGTTTCTAGTGAAATATAGACTACATAGACATTGAAAAAGCATTTCTTACCTCCACCCCTGAATGAATTCCTCTAGGTCTTTGTCACGGTAGCGTGTGCCTGCAAGATGATGGAGGTCGTTGTGGCTGTTCCGGTCAAATAACCCACACAGGACTCTGGTGGCATTAAAGTCCTGACTTGGAGCCCTGACTGACAGACTCATTCCCCAATCACTGACGTCTGCTCGCACAAACGCCCCTGAGGCAAAAACGATCTGCAGGGGTCAAATGAAAATCACCTAAATTCTTAGATAATTAATGTTAAACATTAAATCATCATGCTGACCTTTAAATATGCAAGGCAAGTGTTTGGATAGTGTCAAGTACAAATTTTTATTAAAATGTCATATTATGCATTAAAAAAAAACGATGGAGAAAAACATATACAAAGAGAAAAACCTGTTCATTTCTATTTCTAATTATTATTCATATATATACATTTTTAATATTTGACAAAATTATTATTTATAATATATTATTAATTTATATACATACAAATATTTGTTTTTCACTGTCTGTCCATGAATTCACTGGGTCTATCCAACATCTGAAATCATTACTTCATCAATTTCCTAAACTAAACTTCAGCTCCAACTTCAATCATAAACTAAATGCACATGCTAGTAAAAGATCCCATTTCCCTGCCAGCTGGTTATGAGGACATTAGTGGCAATTTGTCACGAGTCTGCATCAGAATATTACAAATCTAGATAAATTTAGCCATCACAAAACACTTGCTCATTCAAACTGTGTCACAATGCAACAATGACAACATCTGCTGCACTGACATACCAATGGTCTGTGGAGACCGAGCGCTTTAAAATCTTTTTGCAGGGAAAAAAAAGCCTCTTTTCCAAACAGATGAGGTATGTGTTTACTTTTCAAACAATTTCGCCAAGAAATTGAAACTTGAACTGCATACATTTCACAGCGAGCATGACTGAAATTTCCTGAGTTTGCATGTCAACGTGGTATCATGTGGTCTATCGTGTATTCAGTCAAATCCAATGTATTTTACATTGTAAGCAGTGTTGAGGAAAGTTACTTTTAAGAGTCATGCATTATAATATTGCATTACTCCATGAAAGAAAGTAACTAATTGCGTTACTTAGTTACTTTTTATAGAAAGTAATGTATTACATTAAATTTGTGTGTGCTTTTTTAAATAAAAAAAAGACAAATAAACAAACCCAGCCCAGGTGACAAAAAGTAACTCAAAAGTTATTTTTTTGACAAATGTAAAGGCCCTTTGACACCATAAGTGAAATTAATAAGCCTCAGGCTCAGGCCATTCCCAATTTCTCATTTTTAAAACCAAGCCTTATTTTTAAAACCTATCCATATTAATTAATAATTATTAGTTACCACAGCACTGGATTGTAACTGTACCGTGACTTTCTTCCCTTGATGCGTCTCGTGGATCTTGATCTGATTGGTCACGGATGGTCTCAAGGCTTTGACGGACAAGTGCGGACGTGTTTCCTGCAGCTGCCCATTGCACATGTCAAAGGTCACAACCTCGTTGCCCTCTCGAGCCGCCACTCCACAGGTACACGCCACAGAGTAATGTCGACTCCCACAATCCCATTGCCTCGTATGGACCTTGAATACGCGCTTTGTGCTCTTATAAAGCAAAAATGTGCCTGTTTGCTGGTTCTCGTAGTGCCTGAGTGAAATAGGGTTATAATAAGATTAATAGATATAAATTTTAAAATGAATGAAATGTAATTAATTAAGATACACAGAAAGAGGTACACAGACTGATAGTTATCTTTTCCGAGTTCCATTTTGCTGTGCTAAAAGTCAAGGTGATTCAAATAAATGAAATTTAGAAACCACTGTGTGCACTCTATAAACAACCTTTAAAGACTAGACAGCTGAATACAACTTCTCAGAGGACTACTTGAACTTAATGGCAAAGTGGAGGAGAGGCAGGAAGAAAGAGTCTTTTTAAAAACAACTGTAAGATAGAACAAAAGCAAGAAATTGAGGGAGAGAAACCAAGGCAGTAATTTTCAAAGGACAGTTTCAGTATCATTTACTTTGATGGTAACCGTGACACTTTGCAGTTATTGCTCTGTGCGTTGACATTGCTGTAAACACACATTGCTCAATACATCTCACTATAGTGTGTGTTTAAATCCATATCTATTGTCCATCCGGGCCATGTGTGCTTCTATACTGGAGGAAACTGTGGCACAGGGCCGGCGTCTGTCAAGGACAATCCACTAATGAGGACAGTTCCTGTACACTTTCATGAAGATCCCTCCTTCTGAGCCAAATTCAAAGAGTACAAGTGATAAATCTGCGCCACACAAATCTGAAATCCAAAGTGACCTTTACGTTTCTGCCTCATTACCTGAAAAAGTAGCATTTGAGCATATGTCATGTAAAAGTCACATAACTTATGTCGAAATAATCACAGGCAATCTAGAACATTCAAATTGTCCTTTGCAAATGCCAAATAAAGAAATAAAAAGCCTTCAGTAAATTATTTGTGCTACTTGGGAATTGAACCCACGTCCTTGGCATTGTTCGTTGTTCATTGTTCGCGCAACGCTTTACCAGATGAGCTCCAAAAAACAACAACAACGGCGAAAAAAAAAATATTGTCTATCAACTTGTACATATTTTACTTGCCATCAAATCAAATTTAAGAGTACAAATGATATATCTGTGCCACACAAATCTGAAATCCAAAGTAACCTTTATGTTTGTGCCTCATTACCTGAAAATGTACCATTTGAGAATCTGCCATGTAAAAGTCACACAACTTAAGTCTTCAGTAAATTCCTTGTGCTCAGTTTTGGGAATCAAACCCACAACCTTGGAGGTGTTAGGCTTTACCAGTTAAGCTTCCAAAACAACTTTTTTACCTACCCTTAAATCAAAAGAAGAGTATAAGTGATAAATCTGTACCACACAAATCTAAAATCCAAAGTGACTTTTATGTTTCTGGCTCGTACCCTGAAAATGTACCTGGGCATAAAAGTCACATAACTTATGTCAAAATAATCACAGGCGATCTAGAACATTTAAACCGTCCTTTTCAAATGCCAAAGAATGAAATAGAAAGCCTTCAGTACATTGGCCGAGAGAGCTCAACGCGCTGCAACTTCAGAAAACACATGCAAATAGAAAAAGCACCAGCAAAGTGGAAAGGTCTGAAAGACATCACCAATTACAAGACACCCAGCACTGTGGAGAATCAACAACTGGCAGACGATCTGAATGAGTTCTACTGCAGGTTTGAAAAAACACCATTCACACCTCCTGCAACCCCCCTCTCCCCCACACCTGAACTGCAGATAAGAGAAGATGACGTGCACCAGGCCTTCAAAAAGAACAAGAGAAGGAAGGCTGGAAGGAAAGGGAAGGCTGTCTGAAATCCTGTGCTGGCCAGCTGGCCCCCATCTTCACACAGATCTTCAACAGATCACTGGAGCTGTGTAAAGTCCCCTCATGCTTCAAACGCTCCACCATCATCCCCGTCCCAGAGGAACACAAGATAACAGGACTTAACGACTACAGACCTGTGGCTCTAACATCTGTGGTCATGAAGTCATTTGAAAAACTGGTTTTGGCTTATCTGAAGGACATCACTGGACCCCCTGCAGTTTGCCTACAGAGCAATCAGGTTTGTGGATGATGCAGTCAACATGGGACTGCACTTCATCCTGCAGCATCTGGACAGACCAGGGACTTATGTGAGGATCCTGTTTGTGGACTTCAGCTCGGCCTTTAACACTATCATTCCAGACCTCCTCCTGTTCAAACTAACTCAGCTCTCTGTCCCCACCTCTGTCTGTCAGTGAAATAACAGCTTCATGAAAGACAGGTAGCAGCTAGTGAGGCTGGGAAAATACACATCCAGCACCCCTACGATCAGCACTGGAGCTCCTCAAGGCTGTGTTCTCTCCCCATTGCTCTTCTCTCTGTACACCAATGACTGCACATCTAAAGACCCCTCTGTCAAGCTCCTGAAGTTTGCAGATGACACCACACTGATCGGCCTCATCCAGGACGGTGACGAGTCTGCTTACAGACAGGAGGTTAAGGAGCTTGCTGTCTGGTTCAGTCTTAACAACCTGGAGCTTAACACGCTCAAAACTGTGGAGATGATCGTGGACTTCAGGAGAAACCCTCCTGCACTCCCCCCACTCATCATCATGAACAGCACTGTGACTGCAGTGGAGTCATTCAGATTCCTGGGCAGCACCATCTCTCAGGACCTGAAGTGGGACATTCACATTGACTCTATTGTCAAAAAGGCCCAGCAGAGGTTGTACTTCCTTTGCCAGCTGAGGAAGTTCAACCTGCCACAGGAGCTGCTGAAACAGTTCTACTCTGCACTTCATTAACTGTCATTAACTTGTATATGTTTTACCTACCATCAAAGTGAATTTAGGTCTACAAGTGTTAAATCTGTACCTCACTGAAATCCAAAGTGACCTTTATGTTTGTGCCTCATTACCTCAAAATGTACCATTTAAGCATCTGCCATGTAAAACTCACATAACTTGTTAATCACAGGCTTTCTAGAAAAATTCATATTGTCCATTGAAAATGCCAATAAATAAATAAAAAATATTTTACCTGCCATCAAATGTAATGACATGAGGGTCAGTTAGGGAGTAACAGGTCTCCGTTGGAACATCTTGAACTGTGATCTGCATTCAGAAAAAATTTCATGAGTGTAAAGTGCTTTGGGTGTACGGTAATACACAATAAAAGCCTATATAAATGCATCTTTCATTCATTCATTCATTCATTCATTCATTCATTCAAGTAATTGGTAATGAATCATTCATTCTGGAAGCTATTTGCACTACAAATTTATCTATTACTTACACAGAAAAATGACTCATAATAAAGTAGCGAAACCATCTCTGGGAATCAACTTTTCACAATTTAGATGCCATTGATAGGGATAATAACTGCGGAGCTATGCTGGCTCTTGTCTAATTATAATGCAGAAGAGTACAGTCTCTTCCCATTATTAAAGGGCACTGAGCAGCTTTCATGTTTACAGATAACACAGATGGTGGTCTGGGGCCGGCGGTGACACATTATTTAAGAAGACTGGCGGTTTATGTGTGTTTACGTTTCTTTCCTTCTGAATTACCACATTCTTGTCTGTCCTTTCAGTGTCGGCCTTATTAGAGGCTCTTTCTTCCTTTCAGCAGGGGTCAATTATGAGGGCTGCAAGGCCGAGTCACAGTATATTTCAAACCTGGAGTGTTACGAAAAAATAACAGGATCTCTCAGGATCAGTGGGACCCCTGTGGAGAGGGTGAGTAGCTTCAAGTACCTCGGTGTAAACATCTCCGAGAACCTGACTTGGACTACACACATCCAAACACAGGTTAAGAAAGCCAGGCAAAGACTGTACCATCTGCGACAGCTGAGGAAATTCAGGGTCTCACCAGCAATCCTGAAAACTTTCTATTCAGGGACCATAGAAAGTGTATTGACTCAGTGCATCTCAGTGTGGTATGGAAACAGCTCCAATCAGGACTGCAAAGCACTACAGAGAGTTGTGCGCTTAGCTGAGCGCATCTCAGGGTCTGCTCTCCCCTCTCTGCAGGACATCTATCTCAAACGCTGCAAAAATAGAGCTGTTAAAATCTTCAAGGACTCAAATCACCCTGGTAACCGTCTATTCACTTTGCTTCCATCTGATAAGCGCTTCCGTAGCCTGATGGCAAAAACTGAGAGACTTAGGAGGAGCTTCTTCCCCCAGGCCATCAGGCTCCTAAACTCTAACTCTGTGTCATAATATCACTTGACTCCATGTAAATATCACCATATCAATAAGCTATTCATAATTTTTCTCCATGTACATATCATATCAATAAGCTTCATAATTTTTCTCTACCTCATATTGCTGCTATTCAAATACCCTGTACAACTTTTTGCACATTATTTTTTGCACATTCCTCTCATTACTATTTGTCAACAACATACTGACCTGCACATTTATATTTATATTTTTTTATCTTATCTTATCTTATTTTATCTTATCTTTTATTTTATTTTATGTTTGTACTTCTTCTTAATATTTGTATTCTTTATAATTGCACTGTCCTTGGAGCGGACCTGACCTACATTTCACTGCTGGTTATACTCTGTATAATTGTGTATGTGACAAATAAAACTCTTGAATCTCTTGAATCTTGAAATCTAACCGTTGCTGAACTCTACTAGTCCATACAACAGAGAGAGAGAAAAAAAGAAAATGCTCAAAAAATGTCTGTCAAACTGTCTCTCAAAATTTTACATGGGCTGTTTTATTTTCTTCTTTACTTTCTACTTATTTGATGCAAGGTTTTCTTTTTGTTTCAACCCTGTTAGACAAATGTGTCTGAAAATATTCTGAAAACAATAGTCTAATAATAAAACCTTGATTTATGTGATTTTCTTAAATAAAATGGAAAATTCTTAATAAAAATTTAAAAGAATAAATAAATATTAACATGGTTGCAAATGTAGTCAAGTTAATAAACTTTTATATTCAAGTAACCTTTATTATGATTGGTTAATGTCAGTGTACCACCAGGGCACACTGAAGTTCAACAGGGTGGGTCAAATTGTAAAAGAGCAAGACATTCGCCTTTAAAACATTATCATGAAAATATATTCTAATCTTAAGCACTTCATTGTCCTGAAGGCAATTTCAAAGAGCACTTATCAAATTACATATATTAATTAAGTACAAAACCAATCAAGCAACTGATATTAAATTTGAAATGCATGCTAATGTTTGGCTAACCTTCAGTGCAGGAGGGTTGTAACCTCTCCAGAGGCGAGGGCTGCCTTCGGCGGGCTGAGTGGAGAGGAAGCTGACCCGGTTCCCATCCCGGGTGAAATCAGTAACAGCGCTGAGAGTCACAGTACCCTGAGCACAGACGCTGTTTCGACAGGGCTGGGACAGGAGCTCGACCGAGCAGGATGATAAGCCACGTTTGAAACCTCCACGACTACATCGTCTGAGACATTCAGGCAGAGATTATCAGTGGATACAGCCTCAAACGAAAAGAAAAAACTCAAAGACAATGTTCTTGAGAGGAAAAGAACAATTCATGCACATGCAGTCACATTCAAAGCATTTTACCAAAGCTACATAAAAGCGTAAGATAAGATTAGAAAGACATTTTATGAACACAAATACAGATTGTATCAGTATTCAGAAGAAGAAAGAATATTCACAGTTTAAAAAAAAAACCATACAAATTAAAAGTGAAAAATTAGCTTGAGATATTTACAAGTTTAAAAACTGTACAATAAAATACAATAAAATGTATAAATAAAATAAATAAAAACAAAATAGAATAAAAAGCATGTTTAAAAATAATAAAAAATAATTATATATAAATTGTAAATAAAAATAATACTGAAATACTTCGTTACAATTATTTGTTTTCGCATAAGAGATCAGAGCACTTGATTTAGCAAATAAAAATTAGATGAATTAAAAAAATAAAAAATAAAATCTGAAAGATTGGCTTCGGAACAATTTTTCACAGAAGCGATCAGAGAACTTGAGTTGGCAAATAAAAAACAAATATATCTGAATTTAAAACTTTTAAAACAAATAAAAATGCATAGATAAATAATTAATAAACAACAAAATTATAAATAAAATGTATAAAAATGCAATTGATAAAATAAACATTTACAAACAAATAAACAAAAAGTGTAGAAATCATGTTTAAAATTCTAAATAGTAAATAATAATAATAATAAGAGTACTTGAGTTAGCAAATTAATAATAATAATAATAATAATAATAACTCTCTCTCTCTCTTTGTGTGTATATATATATATATATATATATATATATATATATATATATATATATATGAATGTGAAAATGAACCATAAAAAACAGATAAATAGTTTATGACAGGAACCATTAAAACTTTACTTATTAAACAAAACGCATACATTTAAAATTGAAAATAACAAAAATAATGGGGGAAAAATGGTTACCATTTCCAACACTGACAATTCCCAACGAGTTTTTCAGTGACTCACACACTAATACACACACACCTGATTCATGTACGCTCAGAGCAAGAGTCACTTTGCAGCGGCGGTTGTACTCAAACCCATGGCAGGGAATAGGGACTGTGCTGTGTACAGCCAAAACATGCTTTTTAGCATCCTCGCGGATGTACAGGACATCTGGATCAAACTACAGCAAAAGTGTTGGATGGTTGGCCGAAGCCAGTCTAAATCAAACACCATCATACAGCTCTGTTAGATATGGGTAATTATGCAACATAATATTTGCAATGCTGCAATGTGTATTTATTTAGCCTGTAATTATTGCTTCAGGCGTGCATGACACATGATCCATCATAATTATGAAGAATTAGATGTAACAGGATTTACCTTAATTCCCGCAAAAAAACCCAGCGCTTTCTTTAGACGCCGACTGCAAGCTGGAGGAGTTTAACAGGAAGGTGGACACGCTGCAGGAAAACTGTCAATCAAACCAGACTGTCATGAAGGTCATGCTGATTGAGCTAAGAGATAGAAACTATACAAATCAGTAATGGTACACTTTTATCGCAGGGAATGCTTTATTTTTTGTTAATCAGTTTAATAAAACATAATTTCAATATTTAAAATATCAAAAAATTTAAATAATATTTTTTTTCATTAATAAAAATATTAAAAATATTAATTATTAAATCCTACTACTACTACTACTACTACTAATAATAATAATAATAATAATAATAATAATAATAGGAATCATTAATTACTAAACAAAAAAAGATTAATAAAAAAAAATAAAACCTGGGAGGCCAGAAATGTAATACATAATTTTATTGCTAGGAACACTTTATCTTACTTATTACTTTAATAATAAATAATAAATCAAAATTAAATTAAAAAAATAAGAGTAATAATAATACAAAACAAAACAAACAAACAATTCATATACAATTTGAATAATAAAAATAAAATATATAATGAACTTTTGTACAATTTTATTGCAATGAACAATTATTTTTTTTATTTTTTTTACTTGAACAGTAAATAATTAAAATAAAATGTTACATTACTTATTTTTATATATTTTATTCATATATGGGAATAATAAACTCAAAAGAAAAAAGAAAACTAAATTAATATTTTGTTTTATTTAAATTAATTGTATTTGTTTTATTTATTTATTTATTTCAGAAACAACTACAGTCTACAAGGAACCATTAAAAAAAACAAAAAAAACAAAGATGAGAATTAAAACCTAAAAATCTAAAATGTATTTCATAAAGCATTAATGTATTTAACAGACTACATTATTACATGGCATTTAAAGCCAAATATAGCACTGAAATTAACTATCTTTGTTTGAACGTCTTTTTGTGTGTGTATGAAGGATTTTCAGGTCTGTTTTGCCTGTATATGGGAATTACAGAGAGCTCAAAGTGTGCTTGTGTTTGTGTTTGACTAAGTCCAGCTGTGACACATGTGGGAACCTCACAACCCAAACCAGAACGATGGTGTTCCACAAACAGGGGCCTCTGTGATCTACAAACACATGGGTTTTTTATGACTGCAGGTAGCACAGCACATCTTAAACTCCAAGATTCAAACTTCCTTAAAATTTGACAAATTAGAATCAAACTTAAAGAGAAAACTCCTTAGTATTCCGCTTCTGTGTTATTTACGGTTTGTATACACATGTGGCTTCGATTTGACCTTTCCTCTTTCTTGACCCGGTCTCACTTACGCTGAAACACTTTTTAAACGCACATTAGAGGTCAAAGAGCATCATGACTACCCCATGACATGAAGACTACCCTCAACGAACCCTTTCCTTTCTTAGTCAGAGAGGAGAGTTTAATGGCTGTCTGGTGCGCATTCCGCCAGAGGAAAAAAAATCACAATGACATTGATAGTGCTTTAAGATTTATATAAAATTTATATATTTCTATCATATATATATATATATATATATATATATATATATATATATATACATACATACAGTGCCCTCCATAAGTATTACACATTTTATTATTAGCCATTTCAACACGTACATGTTTTACCAAATAAAAAAGAACAGCACTTTTAGAGTTCATCCCACTCATTGATGTGAGCATAAGTATTGGGACAGTTGAACATAAGGCAGATATAAAAGATTAAAAGCTATTATTTAGTTGCAGATCCCTTGCGCACAATCACAGCAGTGAGTCTGTGACCCATAGACATCAGCAGACTCTTGGTCTCATCCTTTGAAATGCTTTTCCCAGCCTTTAATGCAGCCAATTCCAATTGTTGCTTGTTTTGGGGATTTTCTGCCTTTACTCTCCTTTCCAGCTGGTGAAATCTGGAGATTGACTTGAGCAATCTAAGACTTTCCATTTCTTTGCCCTTATAAATTCCATGACTGAACTGGCAGGGTGTTTTGGGTCATTGTCCTGATGCAATATGAAGCACTTCCCAATGAATCTGGAGGCATTTTCTTCAATATTGGTAGGCAAGATGGTTTTGTACCCTTCCAAATTCATTCTGCTATTGTCATCATACATTAAGTCATCAGTAAAGTTGAGAGGGCCTGTTCCAGAGGCAGCCATGCATGCCCATGCCATGACACCACCTCCACCATGCTTTACGGATGAGGCTGTAGCTTGGGACCATTGCAGTTCCCTTTTTTTCTCCACATTTTTGCTTTCCCATCACTTAGATAAAGGTTCATCTTTGTCTCATCGGTCCATAAACACAGTTCCAAAACTCTTCTGGCTCACCTTTGTTCTTTTTTGCAAACTCTAATCTTGCCTTTCTATTTTTGGTGCTGGTCAGAGGTTTGCATCTTGCTGTGTAGCATCTGTAATTCTGTGTCAAAGTCTCCTGAGGACAGTAGATTGTCAGAGCATCACCCCAGCTTTCTGGAAGTTGTTGGTGATTTTACAGACATGTCTTTTAGGATTCATTTTCACAGCTTTTATGATTTGTCTGTCATCAACTATTGTTGTTTTCTCAGCCGATCAGGTCATTGCTGGTTTCCAAACTCTTGATTTCTCCATGCCCTTTGTTTTTGATAGAGCTCTAACTGACTTCCTCTTTTAGCATCCGAATTGCTTGCTTTTCTCTCAAAGTCAGCTCTCTCGTCTTCATCCTGGTTTGTGTGTGCCATCATGGAATGCAAGATTCAGAATACAGAAATAATGGATATAACTGATACGACACATTCCCTGCTTTTAATATCTGAAGAATTAATGCAACAGGACACAGCTGATCACTTAGAAAGACCTGCGAGGCAACTGTTCCAATACTTATGCTCACATCAGATAGAGGGATGAAACTCTAAAAGTGCTGAACTTCTTAGCTTAACTTCTATCACTCCTGAAAAATACATAGTTTGATTGTAATTGACTTTACATTGATTGTCGTTGACTCTACATATTAAATGGTGTATTTATTTATTTATTTTTATTTTATTTTATTTCTTTTACAAATTTTGGTATATTGCAGTGAAAAATTATAAAAGATGCAAATAAATGTTCCAAAATGTGCATAAAAACGTATACGCTCACTTGTGAAGGAAATATTATAATTCGATAAAAAGACACGCACGTGTACAATGCACGCACTATACACTATGTCCGTCAAAAAAGTCATGTGACGTTTTAATTCACCAGTGGTTAGCAAACATGATGTTTTCTTGAGTATATATATATATATATATATATATATATATATATATATATATATATATATATATATATATAAATAAATGTAAAAATTTAATTCACCACGTTAATGGAAACAATAATGGAAAAAATTATTATTGTCTTGACTTCAAACAGAAATTTTGCATGAAGCGACAAACTCACATCAAATCAAAACATGTTTGATGTTTAATATGCAGATATGCGCAGCAGGATTTTAGACCAATGAGATTTCACTGTGGGCGGGGCTAACCAGGCTAAAATGTATTTGAATAACACTGGAACTTTTACAGCAATTTACTAAACAATTGTATCCCTTTTTATCATTCTCAACAAATCCTAAGCAAAATTAGACTTTCTAAATTTAATTTTACTTTAAAATCACATTCTACAATAGTCTCTTTACCGTTTCTCCCAGTCTGAAGTGAACTCCGTCCATCTCAACCAGTGAGTAGAGTCTCATGGTCGTGTCTCGTCTGATCTCTACCTTCATGGTGTTGGAGGAGTATCTGGCCCACACCACCTGATACCCAACAGACCACATGGACGTCACCCCAGAGAAGGAGCAGCGGAGGTGGACGCTGCTGCCGACTAGCTCTGGGGTCATCACAGGTTTTGAGGGCAGTGAGGGGACATTTGCTTCACAGAAAAAGTAATGAGATGAAATAGAAATACAGAGATTTAATAAATTAAATAAATATAGAACTAAAAAAGCAAAAACTTACCCTTACATAAGCCATTTACTTTGGTTTCTCCAGGTGGGCATGATTTAGGCATGTATGGTGAAGCCACTAATGAAACAAAACAAGCAACAACATAGTCATTAAACTTCCTTTTATACTTTAATTTAATAAATAAATCAATAAATGATTTTTATTTAACATTTTAACAATTAAACATATTTAAAAAGAAAAAATATGTATATATTTAGATATTTTTTCTAGATGACCAGTTAACCAATGATGTAAAACACTTTGTTTATACTTTCGCAGTATAAATTCATACATAAATAAAATTGAAGATATAAATGTGCTTTTTAAACAAATTATTTATTTTTCATGCCTTTTTGCAAAAATCATGCATGAAGGACGTTGTTTTCATTGAATAAAACAATTATTTTATGCTCCACATTACCTGTTTATACTTTTTGGATGGATGGATGGATGGATGGATGGATGGATGGATGGATGGATGGATGGATGGATGGATGGATGGATGGATGGATGGATGGATGGATGGATGGATGGATGGATGGATGGATGGATGGATGGATGGATGGATGGATGGATGGATGGATGGATGGATGGATGGATGGATGGATGGATGGATGGATGGATGGATGGATGGATAGAGAGACAGACAGAGAGAGAGACAGACAGACAGACAGACTTAATTATTTATTAAATCATTTAGACCTTACCTTTGTGTAAGAGGATCAGTCTGACTTAAATAGTGCATAGTGCAGTGGAAAGCCCTGACTTTCATGCCGTGCCAAAACTCTAAAACCTAAACAGTTTCCTTCTTCCTGAAGCCGTCACGGAAGTGTCATAAATCCATGAAATATTGCTACATTCAGAATCCAGTAATCTGATGTGCTCGCCTGCAGAACTTCAGTCACCCAAAATTGATCCTAAACTAAAAATGACCCAAATACTCTTACACACGGTTGATGATACAGTCATTTATATGGATCTAGGAGATGTTTGAGAAAGTCAGAGAGGAAACGCAGCCAAAGAAAGTGAAATATTGATCACCCCCGACAAATTAGATGGCAGTTTCTCACTGGGCTGTTGTGCAGGGAACATCTATAGATGTGCTATTAAATGGGCCAGAAATAAACCCTTCATTGTTTCTTCTACTGTTGCAAGCCTCGCTGTTTTATAGGCTCTTACAGGTGAATTATGTCACTAAGATGCAAATCAATTGCAATTACATTTAATTCTGTCTTTTCATTTCAAACATCAACTTTGTAGTCTCACCCCAAAATCAGAAGTATGAAAGGCTTTTAGGATCATTACTTTGTGTGTGTGTGTGTAATGACAATTATTTTCATAAAAATCCAGCATTTATTAAAATATATATTACAATTATTAATATTAAACCTTTTGGGGATGAAATGTGGCCTACACATGATTTCATTTAATTTATTCTTGGTACTTTTTTCCTGTGTTTGAAAACCATCAAAAATGAGTCATGTTGTTCTACCTTCCGCACAGTATCCCATGCAACCTTGTGTCGGCTGCAGGCAGTAGAGCAGGAACTCTCCACAATTCCAGACCAAAATTGGGATACGGAAAAGGCAGCAGTCTTTGGTGCTTCCATGGAAGAATTGCCAAGTGGCACAAGCTGAGAGCTGCTTCACCTCTCCGGGCCTCGGAGGAGAGCTGTCCTTTAGAGACAACCACACTGGAGCCTGTGTCCCACAACGGTTCATCTGCAAAAAGAAACAGAAATCAAGAAACTGCAGTTTGAAAACCAGTCAGAACTAATCGACAACTTCTTACCTCAACGCAGCGGGTCGGCATCTCCGCAGGCTTGTTGTTTATGGAAAATCGGTACCATCCGGGCGGCAACGAATGGTCACAGATCAGATCCTGTATCGCTGTGTTCTGAAGTTCGGTGGAGTCGAAATCAACGCTACGATATGCGTTCCTCAGTGCTCTGTATCCACCCGGATAGCACTCTGGAGCTGGAAAAACCAAGGACACAGTCAAACCACAGACTGAATTACAATCTTTAATATTCATAAAAGAGTTTAAAACAATCTTTCGGCAAAGACAAAGGTCAGCTCTCAGAAGACAGCGAGCGAGAAGGTTGAAAACTGTCATTACGGTGGCTTGAAAACGTCATTCAGGTTCATTAAAACCCAAATGGGGGTTAAAGTGACCTCCTCAGCAGCGGACGTTTATCTGGGGTAAAAATAACACACCTTATCTGACCCCCTTTTTCTTGCTCCTAACTTTACACCGAAAAGGTCGGCAGAATCAGCGACGTGTGTCCAGGTCTCACGGCAAAATGGAGGGACAAAAATAGACGTGACTTTCAGGCTAAAACCTTTTTAATCCCTTGCCATTTCTTCAGACAGCACATCTGTAACACCTTATCCGTCCTGTATCTCAGAGCCAAAGTGGGTCGAATGTCACTTTTGTGGCTAATTATGAGGGGAAGGGAGATCGACAGGACCTGTCTCATTTTTTGTATGAGGACGACTGAGGCCAGCAGTACACTGGTAATCCTCTAATGCTCCCCCTGAACATGCTAATAGAATTTTTGGGCTGTATGTCATGCCATCTCTGCCAGTGAACGTGGGAAGCTGAGACCGGGCAGATAGCAGACATTATAGACACAATAGACTGATGGGAAAATGTAGACTTCAGACAGTACACAGGACTTTCACTTGGTGCTAATAGCAAAGCACAAGCACGAAAAACAAAACAAAAAGAAAATTAAGCAAAGCAAAGCAATGAAACAAAAAGAAAAAATACAAGAAAAACAAAAACACACACGTATGTACAAACAAAACAAAAAGTAAAAAAGTGATGCAACAAAACAAGTCACCAAAGCCTAACAAAACAAAGCAAACAAAAATCTGCAAAAAAAGAAAGAAGAAAAATGCAAAGTAAAGCAACAAAACAAAAAGAGAATAAAACAAAAAGCACAAAACAAAACAAAATGTCAGCAAAGCACAACAAAACAAAAACAAAGCAAAAAATGTCAGCAAGAAAAATAAAATAAAATAAAATAAAAATGCAAAGCAACAAAAAGGAAAAAATACAGAGCAACTTAGCAAAGTACAACCAAACAAAACAATTGTCAGCAATGCAAAATTTTTAACAAAACAAAGATAAAAACAAAGATAAATTTCAGCAAAGCACAATACAAACAAAACTAAAAAAAGCAAAGCAACAAATAAATTCTTAAGAAAGCACACCAAAGAAAAACAAAACAAAACATAAAATAAATAAATAAAAACAGAATAGAAAAATGTCAACACTGCACAACAAAACACAAAGCAAAGCAACAAATAAATTGATAACAAAACAAAAAAAACAAAAAAAGAAAAGAAAAAAAGTAAAGCAACAAATAAATCAGCAAATCAGTTAAACAAAAAAGCAATGCAAAACAAAACAAAAACACAAAACAAACATCAGCAAAGCATAACAAAACAAAAAAGAAAAAAGCAAAGCAACAAATATATTGTCAGCAAAGCACAACTAAAAAAAAATGTCAGCAAAGCACTACAAAAAGAAAAAAGCAAAGCAACAACACAAACATATCAACAAATAAATTGTCACCAAAGCACAATTAAACAAATAAAACTCTCAGCAAGTCAAAAAAGCAAAACAACACAAAACAAACATCAGCAAAGTGCAACACAACAAAAAGAATAAAGCCAAACAAAGCAATATTAAAATATTATAGTATCATCTGATGATCTGATTCCAGAGTTTTGGCCAGTGTGGTCTAAAAGCCCAAAGACATTGGACAGAGTCTTGGACAAGTAATTAACCATTTAAGCATCCAGAACCCTTAGGAACCACTTAGGAACACTCTAGCATATTTTCAAGTTTTTGCATAGTAAAGCACTCACATTTTTATCTAAAAATGTTAAAAACTAGTTTAAGCTACATCTCTCAGGGAAGCCTCAAATACAGAGTTTGTTCAAAGGAACATGTTTCTACTAACCATCTGTAAGTCCCCATAAAGAATAAGGGCAGGTGACCTTTGACCGGCGTGGAAAAGAGCAGAAAATGTCTCCTCTAATCCTGTCTGCTCTCCAGAGTGAAGACGAGGCTGGGCCGAGAGGGCTTTCTGCCCCACTGGAGCGCTGATGAGATCATGTCTCGGCTGGTTTAGAGTCCATAATGCCCTGCTCTTTCCAGCCTAATTCAAGGATCATTACTCTGCAATTACGTTCCAAGCTTTACTCTTAGAGGTGTAATGGGGCAAGATGAAGATAAAGACATTTAAGTGTTCATTTGATAAATTCTTAATAATGGTTTAGTGGGGAGATGCAGGGATGATTTGAGAGGACGCTTCTTAAGAGGAGGCAATGGAGTTTCAAGGTGGCCAGCTTAAAGACAAGATGAAAGTAAAAGCAGCTACTGGGTGCTCACTTTACTTTCCATTCAAATATACACCATTCACAGATTCAGAAAGACATATTCTTGAAATCTTCAGTGTGTAGTTTGATTACAATTTTTTTTTTTAAATCATCACCATTATCATAACTGAAATAAAAAGCTAAGTGAAATCCCAACCATACAATAATAAAAAAATAAAAATAAATAAGTGACAACAGCAAAGATGAAAATCATAACTATAAAAAATAAAAATTAAATTAAAATTACATAGTGACATCACAATTGTAAAGTTGAAAATAAATTAAGTATATGACAATTACAACTGTAAAATAAAATAATAATAAAATAAATGACATCACAATTGTTAAATAATTAAATAAAATGTAATCAAATAATATAAATAATTAATAATGTTAATAAATAAATAATAAAATAAGTTACATCACATTTGTCAAATATAATATAATAAAATAAAACAAAAATGACAACAAATGTGACATTGCAAATGTAAAATAAAATGACATTTGTCAGCGCAACTGAAAAGTAAAATAACAATAAAATACAAAATAACAGAACAGAATAACAACATAAAAATAATTACAGAAAATTGACACCACAACTGTAAAATTAAATGAAATACATAAGAGACAACAGCAATGTAACAACTCTAAAATAAAATAAAATAAAAATGACAACAGGAAAGTGACATCAATTTTAAAGCACAATACAATATATAATAATGACCACAGCAAAGTAGAAATTTCTGTAAATAAAATAATAAAAAGTGACATCACAGATGTAGAAATAAAAACAGACAACATGCAAGAAAAATAAAGATTCATTCAACCATTAAGAAAAATTCACACCAAAAATCCATTTCATAGAATCAGAACAGAAGTTTCATCAGTTGAAAAGACCTGAGCATAGAAGTTTTACCAGAAGGCCACGTTTAACAGAGCAAGCCACATTTGGTCTTTGTCTGGACTTGCAGGGGTGACAACCACAGTCAAATCTTGCAACGCAAGGTCAAAGGTTCCACAAACACTCGTGTTTTCAGCCTTCAAACCAAAGCTGGGACAGCGCTGCTGGGTAACCATCTCAGATCGCCCAGTTAATCTGTTGATTTAGGGATGGGGTGAATTTCAGACACTTCCTCATCATGGAATTCCACTGAAAACTTCAGTTTAGACATGGATACCATCCACTTTCTCAACATGTATGCTGTTGCACACCATACTACTTTTGAACAATGCAAACACTTTTTTGTGCTAAGGCAATGACTGAAAAAGACAAGAAGACAGATAAATGTTCATATGTGGTCAAAACCTTTGACATCTTCAAGTAGTTTCAGAAGTGAAATATAAATAAAGTAAAATGAGTTTGACAGCATGATGTCCAAGAAGAACCTACGTTTCCACAAATACATTTTTATTCTATAGTTCTATGTACTGGTGTTTTAAATTAACCACAATTCAACCCTCTCCATTGACTTTATATTGCGGGAAGCTGCCTCTTTGTGATTTCTGACTTATAACAAAAAACAGAACAATGTCTAAAAGCTGCTATGTGGCAAAGTGTCCAGTAAACAAGTTAAAAAACCTAGAACTACGTTTTTATAAGCTGTCGACCCCAATTATATTTCATTGAATCTCATATTATCACCAGTTTTGCGTTTAGGAAATTTTTCAACAGAACGATAAAGTTTTGCATATTTCTTGGAGAACGCAAAACTTCTGTGACTGAAACACAGTTTTTCCTATCATCAATTGTGGGTTAACTCGCATAAGTTCGGAAAGAGAACACAAAATTATTAGCAACTAAATGCAAAACTTTTGCAATCGAAATATGATTCACTATAATTGTTTGTCCCATCCATCACCTGTTTTTTGTTTGCTCCCAAAATTTGAGTTTTATGCAATGCAAAATGCTAAAGCATTGCAATATATATATATATATATATATATAATTTTTTTTTTTTTACACCAAACTCGTATTTTTTCCAGTCACCTTAGCGACTTCATACAGTCTCAATTGTGAGATATAAAGTCATATAAAGACATAAAGTCATGGTTTAACCTGCCAAAAACTATATAGCCAACTCAAGAGTCAACTCAACTCCTACAGAGCAAAAAACTCATCGATAAGAAGGAACCTGCTGAACCAAACAAGCGGCAAAAAATCTTTATTTTAAGCATGTAGTGTATAAGAATTCTTAAAGCTGGAGAACTTTCACACAAGTTCATCCATATGTGCATGTGGGAGGGTTGCAGGGCTGCTAAATGTGAGTTATCTGTTGTGACAGTCTGCCTCTCGGCCGAATGAAGAGCTGATTACACTGCAGGAGAGGAACAACTCCAGATATTTACTGTCTCTGGCCCTAGAGAGAGATTCGTTCAAAAAATGGGTTTGTTGGGTCTGGGTCTGTTGCGTTTATGAAATATCAGTGACCACAGGAAACTGTCCTCGATATTAAAGCGAAAGACTTTTACAGTTGCAAACGCACTCATCTGTTTCGTCCTCTCACTCAGCCAGGAATTCACCCAAACCCCCGAGGACTCGGTAACGTCTCTTTTTCACTCGATTTTGTTGAGTGAGGCTTATGAGGGATGAGATCACATGATCCAAACACACAGCTGTCAGACATTTAATAAAGACTGAAAAGTCAACGCTGATGATTCACTGAAGAAATATCATGGAGAAGGACTCGTTCACGGTCTGCTGAATGAAAGGACACCGCTGGGAGGATTTTGTTCAAGAGACAATACCAAAAATTGAGACATTTATTGGAATATTTTATGTAGAGCTTTGTTTATCCCTAAACTCCAAACAATAGAAACATTACCCACTAAAATTAGGAGTTTAGCACAAAATAATTCATGTACAATCATGTCAAAACTTACAATAAAGTCATTCATTAGCCTACAATAATATTCGTTCTGGTGACACTAACAAACAAAGTTTAACCAAAAATCACCCTATGCCTAATACAGATGAACAGCTCAAATATTTTGCAATTGACTGGATAAAAAAAAAAAAAAGTATTTGCACAAAATTTTCCACTTGACTTAAGGTTTTCTGTGCCTTGTGGCCATAAAAGGTACTGCAAGACATGCACATAATAAAAACATACTAAACCAACTAAAAACAATTAAACCAAAAACGCCTCATTCCTGGTATAAATAAACTGCTAAAATTATTTGCAATTTTGACTAGAAAAATAAATAATATTTTCCTCCTGACATGATGAAAAGGTATCTATGTCTCTATGCAAAAATTAACAATTAAAACAAAATATTATTAAATAAATGTTATATACTATATAATTTTATTGTATTCTATTTTACTTTATTTACAGACCAATACAGACTATATAAAAATAAAATAAAATACCATTTTAAAAGCTATACACAGGTCTATAGCCTGTAGTGAGGCATGAGCTGGAGGAAAGGACAGTACAGATATCACAGCCTCACTAATCAGCCTGACCCCACAATCATGAGGCTCACATTCCCACAATTACTGCACCCCCGAGGCTTAATACTCACCTACTGACTGCTCTAATGACTGCTGAAGACATCTGCACGCACAGACAGAGAGAGAAAGAGAGAGAGGGAGAGAGAGCGTCCTCTTCTCCACAGAGCACGTTTCTATCAGAACTGCGCAGACAGTCTCTCCATTTGGTGTGCAAATGGATAACAGTGCACAGAGTTACAACAAAGTTTAGCACATATTTCAAACAGCTGTTCAATCCGGGAGAACCGGGATATTGAGCACAAATGAAAACAATGGGTCTCATTCACTACATGCGTACGCACGATTTTTTGCGTGAAATGTGCGTACAGACGTTTTCACGAATAAATCATGATTCATCAAAAACTTTCGTACTAAAATTTATTCTAAATGTACGAAAAAATTCAAGAACAACTTATACCACACGTACGCAATAATCATGTACGCCCAGGGCCTTATAAGCATGTATAAAGAACCCCACATATAATTAGATATGTTATGTACAGGGTGAGTGAAAAGTAACTAGACATTAAAATTGATAAAGTCAAAAAATGATACATTGGCATTACTTAACTTTTTTTATGTCAACAGGTTCCACGTAACTGAGTTCAGTTGCCTTTAAGAAAGAATATTTATTTCAGTGAACTTAAGTTAATTACATAGTTAATGTAATTTTGTTTAGTTCAATCAATGTAACATTTGTTATTTTGTATTAATCTGTTTAGTTAATTAAGTTAAATTACTCTAAAATTAATATTATGTTAAAAATGAGATAGGAATAAGGTTTCAGATTCATTGTTTATTAAATAACATTTTTACAATGTTTTACAATTAACACTTTCTATTGTTTTTCCAACAATAAAATGTTTTTCAAAATCTACATGCTGTCTTAACAAAATACTATTATAATACTAATAAAAGTATAAAGTAAAATAAAAGCATGCAGCCTTTAAACGAAAGGATTGACAAAAATGCTTTTTATACTTGGAAAAAATTATTAGCCTTCTTTAATGGTATAAAGTACACCTTCTTGAGAAATCAGCTATAAACACCTGTTATTCAAAGGATGACTGACATTTGAAAGCAAAATAATATTTTTACAATGTTTTACATTTTTTCAGACAAGAACGTTTACAAAATCTAAATACTGTCTTCACTTTTGAAAAAAAAAAATCTTTACTCATTACAAGATGTAACATAATATTACCAATAAAAAGTAAAATACAAGAATACTGTCTTTAAATTAAATGATTTTCAAAAATATAGTTGGGGAAAAAATAGTCTTTAGTAAACTATACCTTATTGAAACTTGGAAAAAAAAAAGCAGTAAACACTGCAGTTAATCAACTGAAGATTAACATCTGAAATCAAAAGTAAAGATGAAATAAATATTATTAAAGATATCACCTGGTTAGCAGTGAAAAAAAAGTGCTACAACAGCCAGTGCAACATTATGGACAAAACAGGTCCTGCCTCTTAACCTTCGTTTCAAGTTACAGTGCCTATGAAAGGAGTTTATTTTTTAAGACCTGGACTTTGTTTGACAGCTTGGTGGCATCGAGTTCCATGAAAATCTTTTGAAACATTTCAAAAGTATATCTCAGATACTGGGGATAAGCCAAGTTTAATGCATAGATTAGACCAACCATCATGGAACAAGCATTAGCTACATTGTCCAAGTTTTCAAGTACTTGGATGCCTTCGATGATGACACCAACATATTCGTATGGGTCTGCAACATCTGCCCCTTCATGTTTGATGGCATAGATTTCGAGAGTGGTTTTGCTCATCAAAATTTGGGCTTCATCATGTTCAGTGTCCTAAAAATAACAAAAGACCAGTACAAATATTAAGTACAAAATAAAACCATTACCAATAAAAATAGGTAAAAATAGGAACTGGTTTTAGAGAAAAATATGAAAAGTTTCTTTAAAAAAAAGAAAAGAAGAAAAAAAAAAAAACGAAATAGCTTACCATGTACTCCTTCACTAGGTTTGAAGGATCTTCATTTAGGTAGATCACTAAGGCTTTCAGGATGCATTCACGCTTTTTTTCAATGGTGATGCTCTAATCAAAATGAAATGAGAATTAGTACTTTTTGCTGTACATCTTAAATTTAAGTAGCACTACACAAATTATCCCACTGCTTTATTTTACGAAAGTCAAGTGGTCCCAAATCAGAAGCACTGCATGGGATACACAATTATCTTGAACATCTGAGCTGTTCTAATTGTAGTTGCAAAAATAACTCTATTAATGTATAACAGAGGCAGAAAGTGATGCTTCAAAAGGAAAAAAATCATGATATTTGGAGCTTCAGGAATGAAAATTCACCTTTAACTTTTAGTCCATAATTTTAGTATAAAAAAGATTGAATGATGAGTTAAAAATAACAAAATAATTATATTTGGATAAAATATTAGTTTGGCCTATTATGAATTAGGAGAATTGATGATGAATTTATAGAACATACCTGTTCCAAAACTGACAGGATGTCTGTGATCTTCTGTGCGGCTGCTCCTCCTTTCTTTTTGAAATTTTTGAGGAGCTGAGAGGAGAAATGATCAAGCTGACCCATGAATTTGGACACCAAGGGAATTGTTGTAATCCTGCTAAATTCCGCAGATACCTGGTACAATTTTCAAACAAAACAAAAGAGAGAGAGAGACAAATCAGGGCGCTGATACATTTTTGACAGGACATCATCATACACTTCCTTTACCAGCACTCACAGATAATATACATTTACTATAAATGAACAAACCTGAATTACATCTAAAGTACTTCAAATCATAGTTTAGAATTATAACAACATCCAATCAATTAATCAGCTGACATGACATTAAAGACATACCTCTCGCTCAGTAAAGAGTGCTGGCCATCTGTTCTTGAATTCAGCAATGAAAGGGGAGTGTTCTACCACCTCGTGCCTCCGTAGAGCAAATGTTCTGTCCATCAGCCCCTTGATAACCTGCTCGTTGTTTCTTTTAGTCACCTCCGATAGAAGTGTAATACTTTGATTTTCAAGAGTTTCTTTTGTTTCACCCATTGGGTAATCTGGACAGTAATTTACCTCAGCTTTTCTCGGTTTCTTCACTTGGTTAGGACTTCCAATGGATCCTTTTCGCTTATGGGAATTGATGTTTAGCTCAGAACATGATTCTGTGAGACAAAGGGAGAGAAGCATCACTCAGCAAATAATGCAAGTCCCCACACAACTCATCTACAGCTGAGCCTGGAACATGGTAGTGATTTTCCAGTTTTAACAGCAAGGAAGCAAATTTAAGCTCTACCAACTTTGGCAGGTTCTCTGAAATCTCTTCTGTATCAGTAGAAGAGGAATCGTCTTCTAACAAAGATGTTTCAGTTTCTTAATTTGAAGTAGGGTCATTAGATGTTTCACTAACCTCTTGTGTTTTCACGATTCCTTCTTTAAAATCTGTTACTGAAAACCAGTGGCGGCTGGTGAAAAATATTTTAGGTGGGGCTGTTTGTGCGGGGGGTTTGGGGGCTCCTCCCCCTGAAAAAAAAAATTATTTCATAGATGTGATTTCCTGCATTCTGGTGCATTTTAGGCCACCCATGTCCCTTGCTTATACCAATAAAATAACTCAAACCAGTCAATACCAATGGTCTAAAAAGACAATATTATTTGAACTGCCATGTAGAAATCAACAGTTTCACAGGTAATGATAATGAACAAGTTGCATGTTTATTATGCTCCGTGTCCAGATAGAAAAAGTGCAAACGCATAACGATAAATTATTATAGGAAATACAACAATCTAGTTCTTTAATCAATCCCCAGCTGTAGACTACATATCTTTAAAGTTCACTGTAGACAAATTGGATAATGGCTAACAGTCTGCGTTGATACTAGAGAAAGAGAGAAGACTCTCAAAGAAAGGGTGGAACAACATTCTTGAAGAACACCAAGTATGAGAAGAAAAATTATTTTAACATTTTAACTAGTATGAATCACAGTAATCCAGCTCAGAACTTCGAAACAAAAAAAGCAAAGCAAACATACAGTTACATTCCTATTGAGATCACTATTTTAATGGCCAATGTGTGTGAAACGTGGTGTGTGGCTGTGAGTGAGAGAGAGAGAGACTGAGTGAGTAAGAGAATGACAGCATAAAAATGAATACGCTATATTCACTCAAAATTGTGGCAACAGATTACAAGCAATATTATTAAATACATTTAACAAATTAGAATTGAGTAATAATTAATCTAATTAATTCCTTAAAAGTTAACCATTTAAAATGAGTAAAATTTACAAAATATGTTTTTAAACAAAAATATCTGAATTAAGAATTCTTTCTTTTTTTTATTTACATTAATGCTACTCGACGTCGCCGGCGCTGCCATACTGCACTCGCACTCCTCTGAGGTAAATGTCCCGCGCAGCAGGTGCACTTCTCTAATCTTGGTACTAGGGGCGATATTTTCAGCGCCCCCAAACCATAAAATTCGACGACGATGATTGGCAAAATATAAACTTTTTTGCGTAGCAACAGGGGAACCATTGGCTTAAATTCCAGCACTGTAGGGCTGAGCGAACTGGAGCCCAGGGAAGACAGCCTATTGGCTACTACTACACCAACATGAAGTGAATGCAAATATCATTCTGGAGAGTTCTAAACACATTCTAAAGTAAAACCATTAATAGCATGTCATTAACACAGATCATTTTTCAAAATGAGAGATTATTAAAAACTTATTAAATAAAAAAAATAAATAAAAATAAAAAACTGGCAGGGAGGTCGGCGCCCCAGCGCCCTCTATTGGCGAGCCGCTGCTGCTGAAAACTGATAATGCTTTCGGATCTTGTGTGATTTGAATGTACCATACACGTTTGTTTTAAATGAGCAGCCCTTAAACATACAACTAACTGTCTCATGACTGCGCAAGTGATTATTTATATGGAGAAAATAATCATTTACTGAAGGAATGTCAGTAACAGCACAAACATGACAATTTATCACTGTAGTTTGACTAGAATTTTGAGGTAGCTGCTCACTGCCGTGTGATCTGGATAAGTGGGACCACAGTGCATTCCAGGTTTTAAAAGTGCATGGACAGTTAGAATATGCACATGGATATTTGTGTTTACGGCCATAATGTCCATGTACCAACCTGAAGTGCTTTAAAAGCTTTGATCTGGAGGCCTGAGACGATCCACAATCTCTGCACAGCCACATACAGGACTCTACAGGCCTTCAAGTTTCAAAACTCTGTAAGGGAGAAAAAGAATGGGAGTCACCAAATAATAATAACAAAATATGAACAGCTGCAAACTACTAAACTTAAGTTAAAATGTGTTATGCGAGATATTAAATAACAATGTGCCAACACCACCTTTTAAGATTATTAATTATTATTATTATTATTAATTATTAAAACTGACATTAGAAGGGGATAACTGCTGTACAAGCACAAAACAATCGATTAAAATGGAGTAACCATTCCTTACTAGCAATTTAATGTCATTTACATTTATTTTGGGTGATGTAATGTATATAAAAGTTCAACAAGTATAACATTTCACATAAATGCATAAAACAAAAATGTATCTAACTATAATGTGAAAGAAAACACGAGGCATATGGCAACTTCGTGACAATACTATACACAACACGGTATTACAAGTGAGTAATGATTCAAATGTTGTCATAGTCTCAATATAAATGCATAAAAAGTGAAAATCTCACCTGTCTGTTCACATAGAAGAAAACACGTTGACGTTTTGCAGTGTAATTCTCCGTGTTTGATTCTCATAAAATGGCGCCGATCTAAATGAGCTGAAGAGTGATCGTTATGTGCTTTGTTCCTTCTTGTGGTGTTTTCCAACTGCGCATGTGCAGATTTTACTCCACCTACTGACCGATATGCGGTACTGCAGAAGCAACACAACTCTGTTGCATTCATTTTAATTAAATGCATAAAAAGTGAAAATCTCACCTGTCTGTTCACATAGAAGAAAACACGTTGACGTTTTGCAGTGTAATTCTCCGTGTTTGATTCTCATAAAATGGCGCCGATCTAAATGAGCTGAAGAGTGATCGTTATGTGCTTCGTTCCTTCTTGTGGTGTTTTCCAACTGCGCATGTGCAGATTTTACTCCACCTACTGACCGATATGCGGTACTGCAGAAGCAACACAACTCTGTTGCATTCATTTTAATTAACTGAGCTGTGTAAATTTGAAGAATTACTTCTTTTAATTCTCTCAACACAACTCTTTTAATTTTAATGCACAAACGAAATTGAATTAATTAATTTAAACAATTACATTCTTTGGACCAACAAATGCCGTGTTTCATTTTTTTGAGTGTATAATTAGAGGTCCAATTATATATATATATATATATATATAAAAAAAAAAATTAGAGGTCCAAACAACAAATCACCTGATCTATCCTTATATAAACGGTGATTATTGTTTCTCACCTTGTGTTTGGAGGCATGGCACACTTGGTACTGCTTGAAGACATTGCGGCGCGTGCTCTAAGGAGAGCGCGCGTCTTTAAAGAGCGCACAGCAGGGCCGGTGTTCTGAGGATAAAATGTCAGGACACCGGCGCCAAGGGGGGCACTCGTGGGCCGTGGCCCCCCAAACGAGTTACTGTGCCTCCCCACTTTCCATCCTCTCCCCTCCTTGCTGAAAGCGATCGATTTTGAAAGCGAAAGTACCGATAAAACAGTGCACATAAGAAAGCAATTGAACTCTTTAGCGAGCGTCAGCAACTGCACGCGATCACAGATTGCACGCTCTTCACGAATACACCCCCCAAGTTGCGCGTTTTTCCACGGGGATCCCATCGGAAAGTTTGGGGCAGTTTAGTTACACAGGAAAAAAGTTTACGGGGTGATTGGACACTCTGCTCCTGATGTTGGCATGTATTCCTCCAAAGACTAAGGACGTTTCCTTGCGCACAACATATTGTCCTTAATTTATGGGCAGTAAGAAGAATCCTGGACCATTTTTCTCCCCTCGTGTGTGTGTAAACAGTCAGCTGTTTTGAGGAGTGAAGGGGGCACTCCGAGTCAGAAGCCCTCAATTAACTGGAGAGTAGCAGGACACTTACAGGGTCTCTCTAGTGAAACAAACTCGGGAAAAGCGATGAAAAGCTCAGAGAAAGGTAATTTACTGACGCTAAAATGGAGAAAAGATGATTATTTCCACATTAAATTAGGTGAAATCTTTTTCCATGGGGGCATGTTTCTGCACAAAGCTTCACATTCGCTTCCAATTAGAAGCGAAAAGGTGTTTTACAGTAGAAGGAACTTTCAAAGGTCCACAAAGAACTTGTCAATATCTAGTTTAATGCTTTTGACCTGATGGGTAATGGGTGTTTTCTAGGGTTACGGATAGAAAAATAGTGCTAAATGTACCACAACTAATGCATAGCATACTGTAGATACAAGAAAGAAAGAAATCTATATGTTTGAGCTTTTTTTGTGGTACGTTTTGAATGCTAACACATGCACAAGTTCTTCAAAGCCCCCAGATGGGCTTCATTTTTCCTCTGTTAAAGGTCGATACCTAAAACCAATGCACTGAACCATAGAAGAACCAAAGAAAGATTAACCGAATATTCGAATATAACATCTATACAGCAGTTTTTGAACCTTCTCCTGCAAGGAACCAGCGAGGAACCTTTATTTAAATGCTGTTTAGATGACATTTTACCACACTTTCAGTGTGAATTCCCCTATCTGAGAAAATTTGGCACTTTTCAGTATTAGCTGATCTTCTTGAAAGCATCCAGCTTTTGGTCTCAAACCTTCAGCAGCCCAGAGCTCATGATAAGGGCAAAACCTTGACTCTCTGGGCTTGTTCTTCTCCAAACCAAATTCCTGACTGGCCAAATGTGTATATCCCTCTCAATCTCTTGGCACGGAGTGACTCAGATGCCACCTGGAAGAGGGCGAGAAGGTTGCGCTGTCTTAGGCTGAAGTTGTAGCCGTTATATCCACTTCTAATGCCTGCAGTCTGGCTTAGATAAGAAGTTGAGGTCCCTGTCATGAACTGGCTTTGGTGAAGGTCTTTGGGTCTCATTCCCCCTCAAGCTGTTGGATTAAAGTTCAAACCTCATGCCAAGGGAGCGTCTTTGGACTTGAGCTGATAAAAGCCTCAATCCCTCCTCCGCAATTGATGTGCATCTCTGAGAAGGGATTTTCCTTTAAGCTGGAGCTTTGAATAGAAGATCCCCAGAAGTTGTGATCAAGGACCAGTGCTATGTTCCGTAATCTTTTACCATCATAAGAGAAATACAAAACTTCTCTCAGATCATCTGCCTGGGACGTCAAAAGCTTCTAGACTTTACACTTGAGAGGAGCCTTCAGAGATCCATTTTTTTATTTTCCTCAGGAGTCACTTACCAGATAAAACTGTGGGAAATGTCCATATTCTCAAAGTCTGGAGATGATTTTCCTTCCAGTGTGACCAAATATACCTGTGGTGAATATAAATTAAAGTTATCTCCTAAAATTGTTATAAAAGGTGGGCAAAGAAAATGAGGACCAATAATATTCTGAGTGATAATTACACAACCATCTAGCAATGCAATTAATGGCTAGGTTACATTTTCTGGAATTACAGTGTTTTATTCAGGACCAATAAAGACTTTTACAGTCTACACTTTCAGATTTGAATGCAAGGTCAGACAAGCAGCCAATCAAACAAACAAATTAATGCATTTGAAAATGTATATGCACTGTATGTGTAATGCTAATCCATCTGTTTATTTATTTAGTTATTTCAGACATTTATTTTAATTTTTTTTAAATAAGAGACAAATGAAACCCATTCACCTTATAAAATTAATCATCTAAAGGCATTCAATCAAAATATGAGCTACAAACTTCTTTACCAGCATAAATGTGAAATACATTTCAAAAATTAAAACACCTTGTAGATGAAGGACTTTTCAACTACAAGGTATTCTATTATTGAAAAACCCTTCTGAAATCATACATCATGTACTGTGATGCTAAATCAAGATCCTTCGTGTTTTAAAAGGTCATGCTGTCGGATAAAGGTGGCAGTTTAGGAAACCTGTCACTCTGAAAGCCCTTTAAGACCTTGAAATACAATTTCAAAGGTCTGTTATTTAAAATATTCATCCCTCCTCTGCATATTTTTTTCCTCTGACTTTGTGTTAGCTGCAAAGATTCTAGATTTATTTTTTTCTCAAAGCTTAAAGACACATTAATATTTGACTAGAAAAGATTAAATCAACATTCAATGACATTGACATGCAATTAATTATTCCCTCAGTGCGGCTGGAGCTTTAAAACACACTTTTCTGTCAGTTTAAGTTCAGATCTATGGAGGTCTATTTAATGCTAACTTCTCTAAAGCTATTTTAGGCAAAAACTATTCTTATCAATGTCTTTCATGCTGAGCTTTTGACTGAGTTTGTCTCGCTATCTCAAACACAAACATGTGATTCCCCCCCCCCCATCTAAAACTGGCTTTTGTGGATGTTGTGTTGACGAGCACCAGTCTTGCTTTCTTTGCTCTAACGCTCATAAACAAACTTCACAGGGAGTTGAGTGTCAAATCAGCAGGTAACAAGCCAAGCTGTCTCAGTTCTCCACGACACACTGAGCGTTACATTGTTTAAGGGAGTATTTGGTAATTCATAAATTGTTAATGTGCATGTTCAGGCCTAAATCTGTCAAAGCGTAGTCCTATTTCAATTGACATATCAGAACTTGTTATATCAGAACATGATCTACTAATGTATGATTTGTGTTCATAGACAAATCCTATTTTGACTTTAGAACAAAAATAAAACTGCATTCTTGTGGTACTATTTTTATTAGAAAACGTCTGAAAAATATTTTATATATATTTGTGTTGAACAAGTTACGGTTTTTCTCAGTTGCGTTGGTGCATTTTTCAGATCAGAAATTCAGTTTTCAAAACTACTTGTTCAACCTCCACATCATCTAGTCAATTTTGCACATCATAAAAGCAGTTTTTCATTTTTTTGAACAAGTTGCGATTGTTTTGGTGCACCAGTAAATTTAGTAACCAAAAATAATTTCAACCCTGTTATACAGTGTTTGAAATTCATAATTGTAATTAATGTATGAATAAATAAGTAAATAAACATTACTATTTAACTTAATTGAACTTCACGCCCATTTGCATGGAAGGACAGACAGACAGACTCACAATTTACCAGGCGCAAGGAGACGAGGAATTTAGCAGATCTAGAGTCTTTAATAGTCCAACGGGGAACATAGAGTACAGGGAAGACATTCAAGAACCAACAAACACTAACTGAAAGGACTGGGGCTTATAAACACAGGGTAAACAGGGAGGAAGACGAGACACACCTGGAATCAAATTAACAATCAACATGAGGGAGAAACTGGGTCACGGAACACATGGGGAGCAAAACACACACAAAACAGTCCACAAACCTGACAGATAGATAGTCGCCACTGACTGACAGTCGTTCATTGACTTGTAAAAGTGGTGCTAATCCACTTTTGTAAAATGACTTTTAATGTTTTGTTATTTGTTAGTATTTTTAGAGTACACTAAATAGCCCACATTTTCTTTCTTAAAGGTTAAGCACAAAATAAAAATTTGCTCACTCTCATGCTATTCAAAACATAGTATGTTTGTTTATCAGAACAGATATGGAGAAAAGTAGCAAAACATCACTTGGATCCTCTCACCAATGGATTCTCTGCAGTGAATGGGTGCCGTCACAATGAGAGTTCAAACAGCTGATAAAAACATCATAATAATCATAAGTGATCTACACCACTCCAGTCCATCAATTAACATCTTGTGAAATGAAAATTTGCATGTTTGTAAGAAACAAATCCACCTTAAGACATTTTTAACTTCAAACCATGGCTTCTGGCAAAAAAAAAAAAGAAAACAAAAGAGGAAGGATTTGAAGAGTTTGGTTCCAAAATGCAGTAATAGCCATAAAAAAAAAAATCAGTATTGTATCTGGTTGGTATTGAAAAGTTAATTTTTTATTTTAAGCAAAATGCGATATCCGCCGTGTTATTCTATCATGTTTTCTTCCTATCTGTCCAAACCGTGACAAACGCCAGTCTCCCTTCTCTACAGAATGCAATATACGTATCCGCTCAACCAATCAGTTTCCTCATCTATTTTGTACTTTGTGATCAACAAACAGACAAACAAATTAAGGGCTGCACAATAAATCGCATGTGCTTGTAAGTAAAGCCAGTTCTGTGATTAGTAGTAAATCTCCATCACCTGCTTTCAGATGGAGCGCATTTAATACACAGAGCCGTAGATCACTGACAAGCTACGCAATATCGCGTTCATAATCGCAGATGAATCGCATTCGATTATGAATGTGGTATTGTGTAGCTTGTCAGTGTAAGTGTTTTTATTAATGCCATTAATGTTTTTTCTCTTTTTTCTCAACTCTTCATTATTCATAATATTGTTTTCTTCAGTGACTTTCAGCAAAGAAAACTTTGATGGTCTGGTGATCAGTAATTATGAACAAATAAACAATAACACTACAAAACGTGATAATTAATTAAATTATTATAAATTATAATAAAACAATATACAATTCTGTATCAAAATCGAATAGACTTTCTCCACCTTAAACAAAATCTTTCTTTTTGGTTGATATAATCAAGGCTGCATGACTGGGAAAAATAATATTAAACATTATAATATCACAGGTCACTTTTGATAAACTAGATAAATTCTGAAGCATATAATCAAGTGGCATTCAGCATTGTTTTCTACTTAACGTTTAATGTTTCACTCAGAAAAAAAACAAAAACATATTACAAAAGTTAAAGGTGAAGTGAGTTATTGTTTGGTTACAATATCAATATACTGATAAAATGAAAACTAAATCATTAGTACACTGATTCCCCTCTAAAACTATAAATATAAAAACATTCCTTTGTTTAAAAAAATTAATCAGTCTGACACAGCAACATTGGCTCAACCAATGGTTTGAGTTTAGGGCGGGGCTGTTAGTCTGGCCAACCAATGACAGAGAGGGGAGCCCAGAAAATACACATTTAATCTTCAAATTAGCTCCGAAAAACATTTAATTCGTCTTTAAAACATTATGACAATTGTTTAAAAAAGCTTATCAAACTTTGGACAGGTAACAGCTACGTACCCAGAGACCTTTACAGAGCCAACACTAAAAGCCACTAATGTTGCAGAGATGTCCTCCGTCTCAGAAGTGTCTAGGAAACACTATAATAAGGGTATAAAAGTGGTTTTACGGGCCCACATCATTCACAGAGTGAGCAGTAGGACGTTCTGAGGTTCGTTACTGTAGACCGCAGGGGTTCTTCTCCACACTAGTGCCCACCATATGTGATTTATCGTTAATTAAACATCATTACAGATCAGGCTGGACTCATTTTATGTAACCATGTGCTCACGAGTTAATTAATCATCCTCATATATCAAAAGGTTAAATGTATATTCATAAATGTTAAATAGCGTTTATATGATTTAATATCCCTTCACAAAAAAATGTGGTACCATTGTACAGTGATTTTGTCAGGGAATAATATGGTACTTATATTTTAGGTTTGTTTTTTAAAGTTTTTTTTTTAAAGTAACTTAGAGCTGTTTTGGTCATTGCAATAGATAAATCCAGTGTTGTCAGAAATATCCTGTCTTTCACTAAGAAAACGGATCAAACAGTCATGGAGGTGGACGGTTTGAAGGCAAGATCAGGTGTGACACTGCATGTGAGATATGGTGCAGAGAAACAGAATGAGTGAGAGGGGGGCTGATGCAGGGGTCAGTGGGGGTCTGTCTGGTTGTTGGTTTGTTGAAAGTCAATACAATTTTCACTGCGGGGGTTACAGCATCATGATAAGGAGAGCTGCGGTCTGTTATTTACTGCTTCGGTGTCTCAGATACCTATTAAAACTAATTCAGAAGCCTGAATGCACGAGCACTCATTTATATTGCTGCTGATGGAGGTGGACAATTTTATAATTGTATAATTTTCCAAAACTGTACAGTTTTTGTGTCAGACTGCTAAAATAAACCCAAAATATTACCTAATCACAGTTTTCAATTAAAAATATCTAAAAAGTGCTTAAATCGAGATACATTTACTAAACAAATAACACGATTCAAATATTTTAACGCAGTTAACGCACTGGTCCCGCCCCCGAGTCCTGTACATCATCTTACATTTCATACAGCTGACTGTTGACAAATAATATGATGCAGGCAGGGCAACAACCCCATAAACGAGATTATGCCCTAAAATTCAAGATTTTGGGGTGAAAATGCCCCGTATGAGTGGCCTCCTAATAATCCCCATACACTTGATTGGCTCTATGACTCTTTATCCTTTCCACCTGTAGCTGGTGTGTGGTGAGCGCACTGGCGACATTGTAGTGTGGCTGCCGTCGCATCATCCAAGTGGATGCTGCACACTGGTGGTGGTTGAGGAGAGACTTCCCTCACATGATTGTAAAGCGCTTTGGGTGTACAGCAATACACAAAGCACTATATAAATGCATCATTCATTTGTGATATCACAGCAGCAGCTCAGGACTGCTGGTATCACACCCTCCTGCTCAGGACCAGCTGGACCAACTTAAACCAGAATCCATGCTTTAATACCTATCTAACCAGCCAGGGCCGGTGCTAGCTATAGGCAGAGCAGGCGATTGCCTAGGGCCTCGGGCTTTGAGGAGGAGCCTCCATAACCGTAACATCCCCTATCCACCAGTCAAGACGTGCAGCAAATTCAAGCCTCATTGTCAGTGTTGGGCAAGCTACTTGGAAAATGTAGTGAGCTAAGCTAACAGTTACTCTTCATTAAATTAAGCTTCACTACACCAAAGCTACAGCCCTGGGAAATGTAGAAAGCTAAGCTACAGTAACATGGCAAAAGTAATTAACTACATCTAAGCTATTTTTAAAAAATGCATTTTTATACTGAACCAACACCATACCAAGTCAATGCTCTCTCAGTGATAAATAAAACTGTCAGTCAAGCAGACAGACAGGCATAATAGTTCTGGTTAATTGTTTATTCAACAACTGTTCCAAACCAATTTGGCAAAAAAAATCAGTAGGTTATCATGTACAGGGCCGGATTTACCTCATATTGTGACAATATATATATATAGTCTGCTTAGTAGCAATCGTGTCTTTCTGTTCCACTTGATTTGTATGTATATAGCTAGGAAAAAAAATTATAAAAACACTTACTGAAGTAGTATACTGGAACTGTGATGAAATTAAATAAAACAGCAAAATAATAACAACAATAACATCTTCAAACAAAAAAGATATTACCTTAGATAAAGTTTGATGAATATGTACATACAGTACTGGTCAAAAGTTTGGACCCATTACTATTTTAATGTTTTTTAAATAAATTTCTTATGCTCATCAAGCCTGCATTTACTTGATCAAAAATACAGAAAAAAAAACCAGTAGGCTACTATTCAGCAAGGATGTGTTTAACAGATAAAAAGTGATAGTAAAGACTTATTTGTTATTTTTAAACATCTTTTTAGTAATAAAAAAATCCTGAAAAAGAGTATCATAGGTTATAAAATAAACATGAAGCACTGTTTCTAACACTGATAATAAATCAGCATATTATAATGATTTATGTAGGATCATGTGACACTGAAGACTGGAGTAATGAAAAATCAGTTTTGCATCACTGAAATATATTTTAAAGTACAGTAAAATAGAAAATCATTATTTTAAATTGTAATAATATTTCACAATATTATATTTTTTTCTGTATTTTTGATCAAATAGGCTAAATCCAGGCTTGATGAGCATAAGACACTTCTTGCAAAAACATTTAAAATAGTAATTTTCCAAATTTTTGTACTGTATAAGTTTACAACATTTAAAGTTAAATGTTTTGTAAATGAAAAGGTTAGGAATCATATTTGTTTCAAGTGCTTTTTATTGGGGGTGGGGGGCCTCCAATATGATTTTTGCCTAGGGCCTCCTAATGTCAAGAACCGGCCCTGTAACCAGCATATGCTGTTTTTTTTTTTTTTTCAACAGGGCACAGCGGTGTTTAGTTTCTGAATGAATCCACGTTTTGAACGAATCTTGTAAACCAATGATTCAGTAGCCCATTCATAAAGAGAGCCATTTACTTCATTCCTGAATGAATCAGCCGTTTGAATGAATCGACTCATAAAGACATTTACCGCCACCTGCTGGTAGTTTTAGTTTCTTCTTTAGAGTATCATTTAATTTAATAAAATAAATAAATAAAAATAACTTTAAAGGGATATAGTTCGCCAAAAATAAATAAATAAATAAAATCTGTCATCATTTACTCACCCTCATGTTGTTTCAAATCTGAATGACTTTTTTTTTCTTTTGCACAACATAAAAGAAGGTCTTTTGAAGACTGTTGGAAAACTGTTGGTTACCAGTGACTGTCATTGCATGAACAAAAATACTGAGATGTTTCCCTAATCATCTTTTTCTATGTTCCATACTTTATGTTAGGCCATTTAGCCTACACATTTAACACAACAATAGCTTTAAATTATGTTTTGAGGTTATTTTCACAGCCAAATTTAGTTTGCGATTAATTAGATTAGATTAATTAAATAAAAAAAAATAATTGACTGACAGCCCTAATATATATATATATATATATATATATATATATAGGGGAAGGGAAGTGGTATGTAACCAAGTATGGTGACCCATACTCAGAATTTGTGCTCTGTATTTAACCCATCCAAGTGTACACACAGTAGTGAACATACACCCGGAGCAGTGGGCAGCCAATGCTGCAGCGCCTGGGGAGCAGTTGGGGGTTCGGTGCCTTGCTCAAGGGTCTCACCTCAGTCATGCTATTGAGGGTGGAGAGAGTGTTGGTTATTCACTCCCCCACCTACAATCCCTGCCGGATCCTGAGACTCAAACCCACGACCTTCGGGTTCCAAGCAGGGCCGGCCCCCCACATTCCATCCTCTCCCCTCCTTGCTGAACGCGATCGATTTTGAAAGCGAAAGTACCGATAAAACAGCGCACATAAGAAAGCGATTGCACACTTTAGCGAGCGTCAGCAACTGCACGCGATCACAGATTGCAGGCTCTGTGCAATTCCCCCCCCCACACACAACGTGATTTGTGCCCCCCCCAGAACTTTAAATGTCCCACCCGATGGAGGTGCCCTGGCGCCGGCTCTGGTTACAAGTCCAACAGCAGAACCATCAAGCACCGCCGAGCAAAAACAGCGGTGTTTCACTCTTGGGTGAATCGGCATGTATGAATGAATCAATTGATCTGAAAATGAATCAGTGTTTTTGAACGAAAAGTTGAGTGAATGGCTGACTTACTCATAAAGAACCTTATTGTATTCCTGAACAATTCAGCGCTGTTAAATGAATCAGTTTGAATAATTGATTTAAATGATGACAGTCGCTTGTTGCCATCTACTGGGAGTAAACAACAGAAATAGCATAATGTACAGTAAATACTATTAGGTTCAAAGCAATAAGGTTCAAAGCAACACCGTACGAGGTCACAACTTTAAGGTTGAGAAAATGGGCTTTAATTGCATAAATATCCTTTTTGATATATTTTTAAATGGATTTGACTGAGCTGGGCAGATTTACTTTATTGATCTGTGTCATGCTATCAAAGTCTGAAAGACTCATAAAATGTCATATCTGTGCACACCTACGAACACAGAATCACATATTCCCTTCAAAACTGTATAAAAAACAAAACAAAACAGAAACTGCACACTGTTCATCTCTGGACCAGGTGTTCTTGCAGATAAGACCTAAGGAGGTGTGAATACATGAAAACACAGATGGAAGATGAACAAAAAACAAAACAAAACAAAAAAACTATGATTTCAGGACATTTCAGTACATGCTAGTATTCATTGCTTATTGTAAATATTACATCATGAAAAACAGTCACAGTTTGACTATAATGAATAACCTTTTTAGAGTAAGAAACATTCCCATTTTCCAATGTAACTATGGCCTAATTAGTTACGTCCTCAAACAGAAGGTGAAGTGTCCCTGTTCTAATTTAATCAAAGCCTGTTTCTAAGCAGTAATTACAGTGATTAAGAAAATTAAGTGTGTTTGAGGGGAAAAGGAAGAGGTTTTCTTTGCTACTTCTACTTTCAGTTGATTACAAGCCACTTTGCAAGCCGACTGGCAGCCAAATGTTACACAGTGATTCCTGCACTGTAATTACTGTGAGTTAGCGGTGAGCTTCAAACCTGCTACTTTTGAACTGCAGTTTCAAAATGCTGGGAATCTGTCATAGCGGTTAGCATCATTCTAATGGTCAAAATAATAGTTAAATAATAGATTAAGGGTCAATATTTCGCTGGTTAGCAAGGTTTAGTTTGCCCCTGCTGGTGGCGGATGCAAAAAAAAAAAAAAAAACTTTTTCTCCAGTGAAAGCCATTCAAAACTAGAAACATTTTCATTCAAAGTTGAAAATGGACATGGATAGAACTGATGAAAAATCCCTTTCTGTTATGTAAATTAATTATTATAATACATTGGTTACAGGGGAAAAGTGTCTAGGGCGTCTAGCCCCCCCTGACCCCCCGGGATTTCCGCCTAAGTATATAATATGTACAAATAAACTTTATAAACATATAAATTACATTTAACAAAGCAATAACGAATATAAACTAAAACACAAAAATAGACTTTGTACATAACACATCCAAAGAACAAACAAACCAAACCCAGACGGTCCTCAAAACTACATTTCTAACAATTCCAAAGGTTATAAAGGACATCAGAAAATGCCGCGCTCTTTTAATAACTGGCCTTTGTTCCATGCTGCAGTCATGGATCCCTGCGGAACCACGGGTAAGATACACAATAATTCAAATAATTAAATAATAAAAAAAGATTAAACCCATTTCTGTCTAGTTGTGGTTTTATTCAATCACTAGTGTGCACTCTAGTAATGAACTCTGTCGCTCTTCGATCTTTAATGCGCGCATAAAGATTCAACATGCACCACTAACACAAAATATTTGGGGTAAATAATATAAAGAAAAAACTAAAATAAATACACATTTATAAACAAGCAGACAAACAATCCCTCAAACAAAACAAAATAATATAAAAAAAATAGAACAATTGAAATAAAATATTTATTAAGTGTGGCCTTAGCCATTACACCCACACTTGCGGTCTTTGCACTTGACCACTCGACTACGTATATGCCAGTATTTCCTGTATTTGGCCCAAGTGTCCAAGTGAGGATGAAGATCACAAGTGTGTATAGAACTTTTAATTACCTGATGGGACACACTTATAGTGTTGTAAAAATACAATTAAATTTGCGGTGTTTCTAATTACGTGATGAAAAGCAGTTGCAAATGTTGTACAAAATAAATATCACCACTACTCCTCTTTGCACCAATAAAATGTGCAACACTTTGTTTATCTACCTAATTGTCACAAAGTGAGCCAGAAACAACAGGTAAGTGAATAATAGGAAGGTTTATTGAATAGCAGGGGATGGGAGATCGTGGGGAGCAATGGCAGGTGAGTGTGAATACTGAAACCAGTTCTTGAGAGTTTAGCTGAATAATGACAGTCTTTATTTTGCAGGTTTGCGGATGCTGAGGAGTCCTAGAACGAGAGGGATCAAAGTGAGAGATTCGCTGGAGTAACTCTGGAGATTCATCTGGAGATCAGAAGGTAAGTACAAACAGGCTAGTAGCATTTAGGGAGCCAGGTACAGTTCGGGGTAGTGAACGGTAGACCGGACAGTGATAGACTGGGTGCAGCATGCTTATTAAGGTGACTTGATTGGGGATCGGCAGGTGCAGGTAATCAGAACACAGGTGAGTGAGATCGGGTGTAAGTGGTGGTTGATGACTGTGGTGACGGTGGAGGCCGTGGCTGTGTTCGAAATGCCATATTATCATAATATTTCTGCAGTATGCAAATTTTCTGTATGCATGGAATACCCGGATGACCTATTATATTTGCCAGAATCTGCTAAACACAACACAAGTACACTGAAATCAGTACAGAAGCTGTGTTCGGAATGGCATACTACCACACAACTCCTACTAAATTGCAGTATGCTGTGTGTATACTGTGAATAGTATGTGAATTTTCTGTATGTGTGGAATGCCAGGATTACCTGCTACATTTGCTGAAATTTGATGTATGCATCTGAAGACGCTGCATGGGATACTGTTTTCCAGAACGCAACGCGCTCCATGTGACCTTTCATCTTCAAACGCGTGAGTGAACTGGAGGAGGGGAATAGTAATTATAGGCTAAATATAAGATTTGTATATAGGCCTATAGGTATATACATATACATGTAAGCTACAAATTAACACTGTGTATCTAAAAACAATATCGTTAGTAGGACATAAACTGTACTTTAATCTCTGCAGATCAAATCAACTGATCTTTATAGTGCTTAGAGTGTTTCAAATATATTAATAATATTGCAGCAATATATTATATAAATAAAAATATTTTTTCAATTATGCAATCAGAATTCAATTCCCCTGTCAAGCAGCTCTAAAAAGAAACAGACTGTATTTACTCAAATAGACTAATTTGTTAGTAGAGACTATTTACATAAACTCCACCCACCAATGCCTGGCAGCGATAAACAGAACTGCAAAAGACAAGTGACAAGTTACTGTAGTATGAGTGGCGCAGTGAGTAAATGATGTGAGCTTTTGACCAGCTGGTATAAAAGCACGTGTGGTGAAACCGGCGTCAGCTTCTAGAATGAAGCAAGCGCTGGCAGGGATGCCGGAAGTGTGGCCTCGAGACGCAGCGTCTTGTTCCCTCGAGGAACTGGGGTTACATACATAACCTAAGACGTTCCTCTTTAGGAACTCGAGCTGCGTCTGGAGATGCTTTGGGGAACGAGATAGCCACGCTGCCAGACTTACCAATCCCTGCCCAGTGTGTATCCATGCAGAGCACATCTAGGGCAAGAGGACGGAAGAGCCTGGAGTGGCCCGCATGTCCAGGCCGTAGAACCTGACAAAGGTCAAGGGTGTAGACCATCCCGCAGCGTTGCAGATTTCCTGTATTGGGACACCTGCGAGGAAGGCCTTGGAGGCCGCCACACTCCTAGTGGAATGAGCCTTGACTCTCATCGGTGAGGGGAGGTCAGAGGACTCGTAGGCAATGTGAATTTCATCGACAATCCACCGACTGAGGGTCTGCTATGAAGCAGGAAGACCTCTCATAGGGGGACCATAGCAAATCAGCAGTAGGTCCGCCCTTCTCCACAGGGCAGCTCTGTGGACGTATGTGTCCTGTGCTCGCACTGGACACCTACAGTTAAGTCTTTGAGGGTCAGGCTCCCGAAAGGGAGGAGGACTGAAGGCCTGCAGTACGTACTGGGGGCCTTAGCCTCAGTGCACCACGGAGGAAACATGTAACTAGGGGGTGTCTACCCACTGACTGTCCACCAAGAGAGGCGTGGTAGTCCGAAATCGCCGCCACAAAGATCTTCAAGGTGGAGTGGGTTAACCCTGCGGAGAGTCGAGCCTGCAGGAACTCCAACACTGTACCAACCGGGCAGTTAACTGGGTCGAGCTGACGATCTCTGCACCATAAAGTGAAGAGTCTCCACTTCAGGGCGTACAGTTTCCTCGTTGAGGGAGCTCTGGATTGGAGGATGGTCTCAACCTTGGTTGAGAGACCGAAAGCTATGAACCGTGCCCCCTCAGGGGCCACACCCACAGCCTCCATAACTCCGGGCGGGGGTGCACAAGGGTGCCTCCTGCCTGTGAGAGGAGATCCCTCCTGACGGGAATCTCCCATGGAGAGCCGTCGAGGGGGGAAATCAGGTCCGAGAACCACACTTGGCCCAGCCAGAACGGAGGCTACTAGCAGCAGGCAGGCCCTGTCCCGGCGCACTCTCTCCAGAACTCCGGGGAGCAGAGCAATCGGGGGAAAGGCGTACAGACGAAGCCTCGGCCACGTCTGTGCCATGGCATCCAGCCCCAGTGGAGCTGGATGAACTAGAGAGTACCAGAGGGGACATTGCGCTGTCTCCTGAGTGGTGACGAGGTCCACCTGAGCCTGGCCAAACACTCTCAAGATCTGCTTCACCACCTCGGTGTGAAGCATCCATTCCCTGGGCCACGGCCCCTGTCTCGACAGGATGTCTGCTCCCACATTGAGATGCCCAGGGATGTAAACTGCACTTAATGAGAGAAGTTTGCCCTGGGACCATACAAAGATCTGGTGCGCCAGCCTGTACCGGGGGTGCGACCGCAGACCTCCTTGGTGGTTGATATTGATGGCAGAATTCAAAAAGACGGTTCTTTGGCGCAATCTGCAGAGCCATGGCCATACTGAGAGGATATGTTCCACTTTTCTAAAAAGACTAAAGATTTGTTTCTTTTCAGTGTTTGCTTTGTTTTGCCTAAAATGAACCATATTATAGACTTCAATATATCTTTGAAAAAGAACTTTGCAACTTTTAAACAAATATTAAAATGAGTTCAGTGTAGTTGTAGGAGTGTTAAATAAAAAATAAAGATGATTATCTTCATTCAGTTGTTCCATTTCTATAGGTTTTGTAACATAAAAGCTCTTAATTCCAAAGATAATACACGCTATTCAGTGTATTCAGTAGGTTTCATTAGTGGCATAAGCTATTGTAAGTATACAACAATGCGACAATAAAACAATGTATTTACTTTTTACTTTTGATATTTAAGTACTTTTAAAAGCATGTGCTTCCGTACTTTAAGTAAAAATCTTTCTTTACAACTTTCAATTGTAGTAGAGTAGTATTTGACCAGTAGTATCTGTACTTTCACACAAGTAATGAAGTTGTGTACTTTGTCCGCCTCTTGCAAACAGTCATATAAGTCTGCAGACATATCCAGCAACAGTTTATGTTAGCAAAGATCATCAACAAAAAGCAGAACATTTGTTGGGTAATCAAGTGTGAGAAGATTTCTCATGAAACAAACTATATAAACCACTCATGAGCGTCACTAAAAAAAAAAGTGTTCAATTGATATGATTTAATCATGCACATCAGTTTCACATTAATCATCAAAAGTTACAGAAACATAATTTATGTAACATAGAATGAATTTAAGACAGCCAATTAAATAGTGTCAAAGTGATTTGTTTCTCTGATCAGATTCATTTAACCAATTTCATATATTTTTGTGTGACCACTAAATTACAAGATTATAGAACTATTAGATATAGCAAGAGCACATATTATCATACTAAACATTAAGTATTAAATGCTCCCTGAGTAAAGCAGAATCATCTCTATGTTTTCGAATTTAAATAATTGTGAATTCGGTCAAGTAAATACGTTACATTTGTAAATATTAAAATTACATTATAGAGCACGTCTCCTCTTATCATGCAGGTAATTAAAATCTTAAATAAAAAAAGCATGCCTATTATTAACATATTGGCTCTTTATTAGTATTTATAAAACACATATTCTGCATGACCATATTCTACATCCGTAATCCTACCCAATACCTAAACTTAACAACTATTTTACTGACTTTTGATAAGCAGCAAATTAGTAGATAATTGAGGCAAATGTCAAAGTTAATTGTTTGTTAATAATGAGAATTTAATTTTAAAATAAAGTGTGACCAAAAATACTATACAAGTCGATGGGGACCAGCAACTGTTTGGTTACTCACATTCTTCAAAATATATATTTTGTGTTCAACAGAACAAAGAAACAGAGTTTTAAAACACCTCGAGGAGGAGTAAATGAAGACAGAATTGTGTCTTTATGTGTGTGTGAACTATTCCTTGAAAATATTGTATCAAACATCCCTCACAGCTGTAGCTGTTTATTCTGATACCGTGAAATGGCTGGATTTTTCTAAGAATGTTACTGAAGAAAACAAAAAAACAGACAGATCTTCATTTGTTATGACATTACAAGTTATACAGGTCAATTTGAATTAATTGTTTTTGTAGTACTTGAGGAGGGATCCAGCAATGTATTAAGCAGTTCTCAGGGCTGTTTCTGACAAGTTTGGTTTTGTAGGAGGTGAATTTCTCTGTCAGAGGTGCAGGTGACCCTTTCTCCCTCGTTGCTGCCTCTTTAACCGATGTCTCCTTGGGCTACCCAGATTTCCTGATTCTTTTTGTCTAGAGCGCTCTAATAATACATTTGTGGAGCCATAACTTTTTCCACTTAAGCAGTCATACATAGCCACTAAGATAATCAACACAACACTAAAGACTGCGAGCACAACATAACCTAAAAACTGAGAGAGAGAAAAAAACACATTAAGAAAAAATGAAATGCATGTAGTGTATTGTGTAGAGGTGTAAAATATCTGTTATTAGATCCATAAAAGCTGCAAGCTCATGTTTTGTTAGTTGAAGTTTATTGTGGGTTTAAATGATTCATAAAGAACAGAAAACGTGTAACAATAAGGTAATTCATTTTCTGTGAAGTAGAGAAAGAATTAATCTAATATTTCTATTATGATTTTACAATAACAGAACAAGCTCTTGTGGTTTATTATATTTACCTGAGATTCATGAATATATTGGCGAGTCTGATCTCGTAGATCGGTCTTATTTCCATACGTCTCTTCAGTGGGTTTACACCAGAACCTGTTGAGCTCATCATCAAACAAATAAACTCCCCTCCAGTCTGTCATGAAACAAGCAACATAATCACCATCAAGTAACAAGAAAATGCTCCACATTACAGGTGGAATCAGACAAGGCGCAAAAACTGTAGGACAGCTCTGCTGAGTATCATCATTTGCCTCTGCAGAATAAAACAATCCATGTCTGCAAGGCCTAAAAAAGAGGAACATTAAAGCAATACTGAAAATAGCAGGTGCAATGAAGATAGATGCTATTAGTATTTCATTAAGCTTGACTGTGCATGGGCATGAGAAGTTGAATTCAATCATCTTTTCCAATCCATATAACAAAAGGCTCAATGGAAAAGCGATGAAACCCTCAGGTTGGTTTAGAAATGCATGCAATTTCCTTAAAAGATCCCATGGCGTAGGCATCTTTGAGAATTTGATGTTGATGCTCTTAGCTGTTTCTGTCTCTTAAGATCTGAAGAAATGTCTGAATTCCGGTTCACAAGATTTGATTGACAGATCTCCTTCAATCAAGAAGTTAAAAATTATTTTGCATATCAGTAGAATGAGTAATTAAATCATTTATTTTTGAATACACAAACAATGAACACTTTTCAGATCAAAAAGAATTAGATGGATCCAAATGGGTGCCTTTAATTAGCTTTCTAATGATACTGGGTATACATATTTGGTGCAAAAAAATACCACATCAAATGGTATAAAACCTTTAGGAACATTATACAGATTTTATCGCAGATGTTATTCAGAGCAACTAGTAACATCCCAAAACCAAGAACTGTGACTGTAACAACTGACAATTGTAACAATGCCAAAATATCTTATTTTTGGGAAATGAACAAACAATTGTTGTACACTTACCTGTAAACTTGTGAGCCTGATCTGGTTTTGTTCAGCCAGTCAATATGGTCAGACTGAAGGTTGTTCAGAGGACGCTATGATAATATTTTCAACTTATTTAATATTGCCTATTAGTACATCAGCTCAATAAAAAAAACACCCAATGGAAAAGAGAATAAATGAAAATCAATGTAAATGTAAATGCGATGGAAAAGAGTGGAAACAGCAGTTGTAGTCAGCTGGTCCTGTAACTGGTTTAGATTGGTTCTGAGTAAAGATCATCTGCATGTACACCATACAATTGGTGAATGTTTAATGCTGCTCCTGTGTCTCATAATCTGTCAAATGACCATAGTCTAAATACCTGCACACCATCAGCATTATCTCAAGATTCTTTACATTTTACTCTATAAAGAAAAAGACAAGATATAGATAGGTATCTGTCATTCTTCTTTGATCTTTCATCTGTCACATTAGTAATGATGAACATTTTATATATATATATATATATATATATATATATATATATATATATATATATATATATATATACACTGCCCTCCAAAAGTTTGGAAACACCCCTGGCAAAGTGTGGTTTTGCAAGATATCAGCATAAATCCTTATAATTTTTTGGTGCAAATATATTAAAGTAACTTGACATTATCATTGAAGATTGAACATAATAATGGAAATATATCCATTTCAAAGTCAGACATGCCCCTTTGCCAGCTGTGATGCCTGGTTACTGGTTTAAACTTGGCCCAGGTTTTTAAAAGATTTTTGGGTCAGCTCACCTTAATGCTGTAGCTTCAACAATTGAATGCCAATTCAAAGTCAATGTTTGAATAAACTGACAGCTCGGATGCCCAGATTATGCAGAGCTGTAATAGCTGCTAATGGTGGATATATTGATGAATCGAAAATTTAAGTTTTTTTCTATGTATAAACTGTTTATGTAATAAAATGTGTTTTCGTAGTTTGTGTGTCCCTTATCAGTGCAACATTATCACAAATTAAAAAGGATTCATGCCAATATTGTCCAAAACCCCACTTTTCTAGGGGAGTTTCCAAACTATTGGAGGGCAGTGTATATATATATAGTTTAGAGTACTTTTTACACATTAAATAAAATGCAGAAAAAATAGTGCTCTAATGTTTAACTAGGAAGTATTTTGCACAAAAATGCAATAAATAATAATAATAATAAAAAACTAAACTTGTAGTATTCTCGGTCAAAAATGACAGGACTATAAAAAATAGCTTATAACATCTCAGGTGCTATATTATCCCCCATTCATTTTTACTGGATGGTCATTTTTGGCCGATATAAGCTTAGATCAATGAGGCCTACAATAAGTCAGTATAAAAATTAAATACAAAATCTGTCCCAACTGAAAGAAAATAGTTGACAAAAAAGACTGAATCCATTACGTGATACTAATGCCTAGGAAAAGATTTCTACACTTTTTTTGTATGCTGACTATTTATTTATTTATTATTATTATTATTATTATTTTGCAGTTCTGTACAAAATAAAAGCTTTTCAAAACAAATGTCCTCGTTAAACATTAGAGCACACAAGTGTGATAAACAGTGTAATTTTCTAATTTTTAAAGTTATACCATGTGTGATCAAAGCAACATTTTCAGGAGATAGAATTTTTTTCAAAATGACCCGAACACAACCTGAAGTTTAATAAAAGAGAATGTTGATCTTTGGTTGCAGAGTATGTTTTCCCTCAATTCTGCGAGATCTGTTCCTTGTTTCTTATTCAGATGTTCATCATCTGTTTATGCACATGCAGTGAGCAGTTTCACTTTCAGTTTTACAGCAATGACTCTCTTCATCAGTATGAAAACACTGACAGACATGCGTCACTATCTACAGGTTGGAAGAATTCAAAATATGTTTTTCTTTGTTATTTTTCCAAGAAGCAGGTATGACTAACAATCAGGAAGCAACATAATTTTATCTATGTGCAATCTTTATAATCTTTGCTGGAAACAAAAAAACAATCTTCAGACTTTGACATTGCCATTGTTCCAGTGCTTATTTCTGTTGTGTTTGACAGTGTTAGTTTTACATTCAGTTCATTTCTAAGCACGATACAAATAAATGTGTTTGTTATTTGTATTCAATACAAATAACAAAAGACTTAATGAAAAAGTGATTAAAACAAGAACATATAATAGTAGTTAATTAGTTGAATATCCTTTGTGGTGACATCCGACTGTCCCCAAAATTAAAACGGGTAACATACTAGACAGATAGCAAACATAACTATTTAAAAAAAAAAAAAAGTGTAAAAATGTAGAATGTTTTCTGTGATGGTTATGTTTAGGGGTTGGGTAAAGATTAGGGGATAGAAAATATGATTAACTCAGTATAAATACCATTACATGCATTAAAACGGTGACTTCAAAGGGTGACTTGACTTGGCTGCTTCTGTCTCAGTCTGTATTCCGGATCACACGATTCCTTTAAATGAAGAACATCAAAATTACTTTTCATATCTGTATGAATACGGAAGTTTTCATACAGTTTATTTAATATACACACAGTGAACACTGCAGAACAAAAAGAATATTGCGTATCAAAATGTGTACTTTATATTTGTGTTAAATTAGTACATATAAGCTTTAAGAAACCAGGTAACATCAGCATTACAAAGCCAAAATATAGTATATTTGTGGGTATAAATATACCCCAAAAAGTGGCACTTAAATTGGTATAATGCTTTAACAATATTAGATTTTATCACAATAATCAAGAAAAAAAAAAAAAAAAAAAAAACACATCAAGAAACATCAGGAACTGTGGCTATAAAAAAAATAAAACGGTTTGTGATGTCACAAATATCTCATTACACTTACTTGTATCGTGTGAATAATCCTGTGAGTCTGATCTTTTATTCAGCAGTCCAAAGGGTGCAATCTGAAAGTTTTTCAGAGACAGCTTTGTTTTACACTTCATGTATTAGTCTGTTAAGTCCTAAATTAAATTTTTAAAAATAGTCTGAAGTCTGAAGTTTTCCTGCGTGTTCAGTCTTTTCTGTGTGCAAAGTTAAGTTAAATTCTACTCAGACTCCATTTTATTATGACCTCAAATTTAGGTTAGAATGCCAATTATTATTGATCATTCATAGGATAATTAATTTGGACATCTGATTATTCTTTTTAACTCGTAGGTCTTATTGTACTTGTTCATTCGGATTCCTATAACACTTTGAGTCTCGTACTGGCCAGCATACAGATCTCATACACACAAACTTGCCGCTGTTGTCTCTGGCTTGCTTAGTTGGGAACTCTTAATTTCCAGTGATATTATCGATTTAATTGCACAGATACTATTGTCCATTTGCATTATTGACAATATTTTCCTATTTGATACTTGTAAAGCTGCTTTGACACAATCTGTATTGTTAAAAGCGCTATATAAATAAAGATGACTTGACTTGACAACTGGAATTTGCATTGATCAAGTCCTAGATGTGAGAGTTTATTCCTTTTAGGTACAGATGGCAATTTGCATGAAGGACACTGGGAAATAGCACACCCTCTACAGTGAGCAAAATAACAAAATACCTCTTAGAATCTGTATTACCTTTTAGTCTACTTGTAAGATTGAGACCATTGGACCAGTCACACAGAGACAATTCCAATTATATCAAGCCTGACTGCGAATATCACTTGCATTCAGGTAGAATTATATTATGCTATTGACCATTTTGAGTGAGCTAAGTTAAAGGAAGTGAATAAAAAGGATAGGTGAGAAGGCACCTTTCTCGGATCTTCTCTCAGTCGAAACAAATGTGTGTATCGTCTGTATCTCAGAAGATAAAAGTGTCTGGGGTTCTTCAAGTCTTAGTGACGGTCAGCTTATCCAGTAACTGGTTTAGAATGGTTTTCAGTAAAAACATCATAATGATATCTGCATACCATCAGCTTTAAGTCAAGATTCCTTACATTTCAACTCTATAAAGAGCAAGAGACCGGTGTCAGAGTAAATCATGTAATCAATAATACAATTAATTTAAGAATAAATTAGTCCTTTATTATTACTACTATTATTATTATTATTATTATTATTATTATTATTACTACTACTACTACTACTACTACTATTATTATTGCTACTACTATTATTATTACTACTACCACTACTACTATTATTATTACTACTATTACTATTGCTATTATTACTACTACTACTAATATTACTACTACTACTATTATTACTTCTACTACTATTATTCTTATTACTTCTGCTACTACTATTATTACTACTACTACTACTACTACTATTATTACTACTACTACTACTATTATTATTACTATTATTTTTATTGTTAAGGTTTTTTAAAAAGTCCTTCCAAGTTGAAAGTCAGAGTAAGAAAAGTTTTTAGATGTGCACATCGTGATTTTCTCATCATGTAACCAAGATGGCGCCGCTGATGGCAGCTATTGTGCATTGCTCTCCAGTGTTTGTACTGTTTTTGTTTGTTTTTCCTGTTTTTTGTTTTTCAAATACAATCAGTTTTACCAGGGATGACCTGCTGAATATTCGGCAGAACACACCACAAAATCTTTTACCGGATTTTGATTTTTCGGACGTTTTGCTGGACATTGTAGTTGGCGGAGCCGTAGCTCTGGTCAAACGCTACAGGAGGCGCAGGCGGGGGAAGAGAGCCGGCGCACTTGTGAAGATTCGTCAGCGCAGATTTTGAATGCCGTTGCCTAGCATCCATCTGGCGAATCTCCGCTCTCTACCCAACTCCCGAACAAACAACGATTTTTCTAACTATGCTGCTCTGTGTTTCACGGAAACCTGGCTAAATGGCGACATACCGGACAGCGCGATTCATCTGCCTAACTTCACGCTGATCAGAGCAGATCGGGACACGGAATCAACGGGGAAATTGCACAGTGGCGGGACGTGCTTTTACATCAATGAGAGGTGGTGTACAGATGTAACTGTGTTAAAGAAGATGTGCTGCTCAGATCTAGAAACGCTCTTCATTAACTGCAAGCCGTTCTACTCGCCGCGTGAGTTCTGTTCGTTCATTCTCGTGAGTGTCTACATTCCACCACAAGCGCACGTGAGCACAGCTTTACAGAAACTCGCTGATCTGATCACAGACACAGAACAACAACACCCAGACTCTGTTTGAATCATTCTCGGGGACTTTAATAAAGCAAATCTCTCCCGTGAACTGCCACAATACAGACAGCACATCACATGTCCCACCAGAGACAGTAATATATTGGATCACTGTTACACAGCGATAAAGGACACATATCACTTGGTTCCACGAGCAGCTTTAGGACTCTCTGATCACTGTTTGGTTCATCTTATTCCGACCTACAGGCAGAAACTTAAATTTGCAAAGCCTGTATTAAGATCTGTTAAAAGATGGACTAAGGAAACAGAGCGGGATTTACAAGCCTGTTTCTCTCTCACTAATTGGTCTGTTTTTGAAGCCGCTGCCATCGATCTGGACGAGCTCACAGAGACTGTAACATCATATATCAGTTTCTGTGAAGATATGTGCATTCCTAACAGGACTCATCTAATCTACAACAATGACAAACCATGGTTCACTGCAAAACTCAGACAGCTCCGTCATGCCAAAGAAGATGCGTACAGAAAGGGGGATAAAGTCTTGTACAAACAGGCCAAATACACACTGGAAAAGGAGATCAGAGTGGCAAAGAGGAATTATTCTGACAAGCTAAGGAAAAAATTATCTTCCAGTGATCCTGCTTCAGTGTGGAAAGGAATGAAGGATATCACCAGTTACAAGTCACCGTCACCATCCCCCAGCACACTGGAGAATCAATACCTGGCAGACAATAAGTTTTATTGTCATTTTGAAAAATAACCCCACACCTGCCCTGTACACCTCTCCACACAACCGTTAACACCTCCAGCAACCCTCCTCTCCCCCACACCTACAATTTAAATCAGCAAAGAAGATGTGTGCCATGTCTTCAGGAAGAACAAAAGAGGGAAAGCACAAGGCCCAGACGGTGTGTCATCAGCCTGTCTGAAAATTTGTGCTGACCAGCTGGCCCCCATCTTCACACAGATCTTCAACAGATCACTGGAGCTGTGTGAAGTCCCCTCATGCTTCAAACACTCCACCATCATCCCCGTCCCTAAGAAACCCAAAATGACTGGACTTAATGACTACAGACCTGTGGCCCTAAAGTCTGTAGCCATGAAATCATTTGAAAGACTGGTTTTGGCTTATCTGAAGGACATCACTGGTCCTTTACTGTACCCCCAGCAGTTTTCCTACAGAGCAAACAGGTCTGTGGATGATGCAGTCAACATGGGACTGCACTTCATCCTGAAGCATCTGGACAGACCAGGGACTTATGCGAGGATCCTGTTTGTGGACTTTAGCTCCGCATTTAACACCATCATCACGGAAACCCTTCAGAATAAACTAACCCAGCTCTCCGTCCCCACCTCCGTCTGTCAGTGGATCAACAGCTTCCTGACAGACAGACAGCAGTTAGTAGCTTGGTAAATTCACATCCAGCACTCGTACCATCAGCACTGGAGCTCCTCAGGGCTGCATACTCTCCCCACTGCTCTTCTCCCTCTACACCAACGACTGCACTTCTAAAGATCCCTCTGTCAAGCTCCTGACGTTTGCAGACGACACCACACTGATCGGCCTCATCCAGGACGGTGACGAGTCTGCTAACAGACAGGAGGTTAAGGAGCTGGCAGTCTGGTGCAGTCTTAACATCCTGGAGCTTAACACGCTCAGAACTGTGGAGATGATTGTGGACTTCAGGAGAAACCCCCCCTGCTCTCCCCCCACTCACCATCATGAACAGCACTGTGACTGCAGTGGAGTCATTCAGATTCCTGGGCACCACCATCTCCTAGGGCCTGAAGTGGGATATTCTCATAGACTGCTGAGGAAGTTCAACCTGCCACAGGAGCTGCTGAAACAGTTCTACTCTGCCATCATTGAATCTATCCTCTGCACCTCAATAACTGTCTGGTTCAGCTCAGCTACCAAATCTGACCTCAGAAGACTACGGAGAGTAGTCCGGACTGCTGAGCGAATCATTGGTACAACCTTCCCCACTCTCCAAGAACTGTAATTATCCAGAGTGAGCAAAAGGGCTGGTAAAATCACTCTGGACCCCTCACATCCAGCACACTCTCTCTTTGAACTGTTACCATCTGGTCGACGTTACAGAGCTCTGAGCACCAGAACGACCTGACACGAGAACAGTTTTTTTCCCTCAGGCAATCAATCTCATGATCACTCAACAATAAATGTGGAACACACAACTATAATACATTATCCATTCACCATACTCACTTATTTTATTTATATTTTCTCATTTCTAATTTGCACATACTTGACCTGTACATACATAGTTGTCTATATTATATATTGTGTTTTTGCTGCTTTGTACATTGCCTATTTGGATATTATTATTTTATTATCTGTGTCCTGTCGTGTTGCTGTCTTTCTGTTGCACTGTAGAGCTTCTGTCACTACAACAAATTCCTTGTATGTGTAAACATACTTGGCCAAAAAAGCTTATTCTGATTCTGATTCTGATGTAAAAATAGGTAAGTAAATACATTTGTTTTATTGTGTAATATTTGGGATATTTTTTTTTTTTATAATGATGCAAACTTACAGCACAATTTTTTATAAGGAAATAAAAATTTTAGGAGATACCAGAACCGAGTAACAGTTTTACTCACCAAATGAGTCTTTTTCATCTTTCACTGTGTCGTAAGTCACTGTTAATGGACCGTAGATCACAAGATATTTTTACCATTTCGTGAACCTAGGAGAGGAGGTGTTCTGCCGATTTGTGCTACCCTGTCAGATTTTCCTACCTCCCATTAAAACAATAGGTACCGTTAGTACAATTCGACAATGAAAAATGCTACCTGTTAAATTATGATTTATTAATGTCTACACCTACCACACCCTAAACCTACCCTTACAGTAGTGTATATACAGTAATTATGTGTTATATTCGCGGTTGTGGCTAGAAGGGATACAGCTACCGGAAACCAACAAAAAATATTTTTTTCTACCTATTAGTGTTACAGGATGTAGGACTCAGATGACGTGACGTAGAACAACACAAGTATTTCTTGACAAATAGGCTGAGTGACAAGGAGTGAGGCAGGTGAGTGGTGATCTTGAAGGTCTTCGGTGATGGTAGAATGGTTAACTTGATTATCTTCTTACAACAGGATGCTGGGAACTGGAGATGACACACACCTCACACGGAAACACTGCAGGTAAGTAGACAAGGAGGTAAACCGTTGGCATAGAGCTGTGATAGCTAAAGCAGTCCTCTTCGCGTGAATGAGACCGGATACCGAGTGATGTGAGGTGTTGTGTCTTTATGGCGTGGCTGACGAGTGGAACAGATGACGTGCAGGGGTGCTCAATCAGTGGCTAGGTGGAACCAGGTGCGTGAGTGCGTCGTGACTGGTGGAAAGCATACCTCCCCCTCCCGGAAGGTGCGACCTGACCGTAATAATTACATCGGGGAGGGGGGATGGGTGCCCTGGATGCCGGTGCAGGCCAGGGACACAGGGGAAGGCTCCAGGGCGGATCCACGGACTCGGGAGACCATGGCGGATTAGGAGACTCAGGGAGCCATGGCAGGACTGGAGGCTCGAGGAGCCATGTCGGATCAGGAGACTCAGGGAGCCATGGCGGGACAGGAGACTCGGGGAGCCATGGTGGGACTGGAGGCTCGAGGAGCCATGGCGGGACTGGAGGCTCGGGGAGCCATAGCGGGACTGGGCGAGCACTAGAGGGCGCTCGGACAGCGCAGACTCTAAGGGGCGCTCAGAGAGCGCGGATTCTTGGGGGCGCTCTGGAAGCGTGGATTCTCGGGGGCGCTCTGGCAGCGCGGATTCTCGGGGGCGCTCTGGCAGCACGGAGCTGGACGGGACCAGCGTGGACGCAGGAAAGCTGGATGGGACCAGCGGAGACTCAGGAGAGCTGGACGGGACCAGCGGGGACTTATGAAGGCACTTGCAAGGAGCAGGCACTGGAGGGCACTTGCGTTTCTCTGGCAGGCTAGCCATATTCTCCGATCGCGGGCTTGCGATATTCTCTGATGGCGGGCTTGCCATATTGTCAGACTGCGGGTTTGCGATACTTTCAGCTGGTGGGCTAGCCTCATTTTCTGCTGGCGAGCTTAGGTTGGCCGCGAACGGCGGCGGGCTTGGGTTTGCCATGAACGGCTGCGAGTTCGGGAGATGAGGGGAATGTGGGCTACCACCGTCTTTGGGGGAGATCTCGGGAGGAACTCCGACTCGGGATCGAAGACTCTCCAGACACCGGATGACCGTCTCCTTCCAATTCAGGTTGGAGGTGTCTGGGAGCTTCGTGCGAAGATGGAAAGTGATCCCGAGCCGGAACAGGGTCTTGAGGTCTTGGTCCTCCAGGGCACTGGAGAGGGCGAGTGGCACAAATGCCCTTGCAAAATTCAGCGGGTCTGGATGTGAATGGGCCATGGAAATAAATTCGGCTCGGTCATCCATTCTGTATTTTTGGTCCGGTCTTCTGTTACAGGATGTAGGACTCTGACGACGTGACGTAGAACAACACAAGTATTTATTGACAAATAGGCTGAGTGACAAGGAGTGAGACAGGTGAGTGGTGATCTTGAAGGTATTCGGTGATGGTAGAATGGTTAACTTGATTATCTTCTTACAACAGGACGCTGGGAACTGGAGACGACACACCTCAGACGGATTGCAGACTTGGAAGGAGCACGGGAGCAGACTGACTGGAGAATGCTGGAGAACACACTCAAGAGGAAACACTGCAGGTAAGTAGACAAGGAGGTAAACCGTTGGCATAGAGCTGTGATAGCTAAAGCAGTCCTCTTCGCCTGAACGAGACCGGACACCGAGTGCTGTGAGGTGTGTGTCTTTATGGCGTGGCTGATGAGTGGAACTGCGTGACTGAGTGAGTGCGTCGTGACTGGTGGAAAGCAGACAGGTCCGTGACAATTAAATTGTGTTTTATTAACGTTTACATCTACCCCAACCCTAAACCTACCCCTTACAGTAACGCAAATGCATTAAATATTGTTGTTTAGTGTGAGAAAAATGACTAAATATTGATGTGCGCATGCGCAGTGAGCCCCGGTAGGAAAATCTGACAGGTAGGATAAAATGTCAGGACAGAGGTAATTCTGACTTTGCTATGACAATCTGTCGCTTCTGAATCAGCAACTGTAAGTATGTTTTGTTATTAGTTTAAGTATTTGCTATTGATTGTTCAAATGCGGAGTTTTGCACATCAGAGAGAGAGAGAGAGAGACAGTCAGATCACAGCACATCAGCTATCTTAATCGCGGCTTGTGTGCAAACACATACAAGCTTCATCACTGTGTCCGTCACTCTACTCTGCTTTATCAGGTTTTAGCAGTGCTTTAACCTTCTCGACGATACTGTTGTGAATACTGGGGAACACCTCTGTTCTGTAGAACTTCTCACTCTTTATAGTATATCTTGGTTCTGCAGTAGCCATGAGTCTCTGAAAGCCTTTATTTTCAACAAAGTTGAAAGGCTGATTGTCTGTAGCAATCATTTCTGTAATCAGCTGGTCTAGTTTATTTGAGCGGACATCAGATGTCTCCACTTTGTCTGCTTATCAAACATCATAGGAAGAGAAGCTTGAATGTGGCTTGATGTAATTTCCTCTTCAGCATCTCTTTTTTTCTTTGCCTCTTCAAAGATAGTTGAGTGATGTATCTTTAGGTGGGTCCACAGGTTGGAGGCATTTTTTGTTGTTTTAGATTTTGATCCCATGCTCACATTCATTTGGCATTCTTTGCAAACTGCCAGCCCTGGCAATGACTTTGTGAAGTAAGTCCATACTTCACTTTGATTTTTCCTCCTTTCAGTCATCTTAAAAAAAAAGTGTTGAAAATTAGTAGTCTTTCTTGTTCATTTTAATTTTCATATTACAAAAAATAATTGTGTTTATAAAAAGCATCAGCAGCAACACTAATGTTAACAATAAGCAAAATAAATGTATAATGTCTAATGTTTTCAAATGGAGAAATTAAATTAAAGACCAGAGTCACATCAACTTTGCAGAAATGTAATACTTCATTTTAAACTAGTTTTAGTTTATTTATAAGCTGTTTAATAGGCTAAAGAGTGAAGAATAATTTGCTGAATAATGTTAAATAACTGAATAATATTCCCTGGAATATTGGAATATAACAAACAAAACATCGTATTTTATTGCATTTCTCAACTGGTATGTTATATCAGAATTAATAATGTTTTGTCATTCTAGATTATGAAATACAGGGAAGTCGTGGCCTAATGGTTAGAGAGTCGGACTCGTAATCCAAAGGTTGCGGGCTCGAGTCTCGGGCCGGCAGGGATTGTAGGTGGGGGGAGTGAATGTCCAGCGCTCTCTCCACCCTCAATACCACGACTGAGGTGCCCTTGAGCAAGGTACCGAACCCCCAACTGCTCCCCGGGCGCCGCAGCATAAATGGCTGCCCACTGCTCCGGGTGTGTGTTCACGGTGTGTGTGTGTTCACTGCTGTGTGTGTGCACTTTGGATGGGTTAAATGCAGAGCACGAATTCCAAGTATAGGTCACCATACTTGGCAGTATGTCACTTCACACTTTTTAAATACCTGCTGTCAAAGCGCTGTTTATCTATGCATTTACACAGAAGTAAACTGTGATCACTCGCGGAGATAATAAATAATTAATTTTGATAAGAGTTGTGTTTACTAGGATGTTTATTAGCGAATTGATGGTTATATAGTAAATGTTTATATAATTACGGTGTTTTAATCAAGTGAAACTTTTTAAAAGTTACATGCGGTGGCCGTGCTGGAGCATTTCCTGAGCATTAACCGCTGAGTGAGCAGCAATATGAAGCGGCTTTACAAGACTAATGATGAGCAATTATACAACAGAGAGAGAATTTAATTCAGCGCTTTTACTTCCAACTTGCGCTCATTCATGGCTCTATTATTTAATTCATGCAAAATTACGTCTTTATTGGGACAGGACTTGATGGATTATTTTACGTGACTCGTCTATTTCAAGCATATGTATCAAATCTAATTTGTGTACTGTTATGTTAACCCTTTAAAACCGGTTGTGTCGGCGACGACACATTAAACCAAGCTGTATTCATGTTACCGTAACTCTTCAACCGTTTGCACCATCACAATAATTCAAATTGCTCCAGACAGCAGACAACATGCGCATTTCGGCAATATATGGCTTATTACGGTAATTTCTTGCGCTCCGTCGACAAATGACAGCTGATTTCCGGGAGAGCGGGGAGGGAGAATTTGAATGGAGAGATAGGGAGCGCGGCGTTTTGGATTGCATAAAATAATAAACGAAACAAACAAAAACATGGTGAAAGAGGAGTAAACAGCACACGAGTCGATTGGGATGATTTTTGATGAGACTTTGGGAGCAGTCTGAGTGAGACTTTTTCACATGTAGTGTGTGCATCGCTATAATGAGTCCATGCGTATAAATGAATGGGTTTATGCATGTACATGCATGTGTAAATGTGTGCGTGTATGAACAAAAAAGCCTCCTGAATGAAAACTGTGCAACCCAGTGTCCCAAAAATACTTGTATATATGTAATACAGTTGAATTTTGAAGTAAGAAGTGTTGGATTATTTCGATCACGATTTTTCTCTTTTTTATAAATAAAAAACAGAAAATTTATTACGTTTATTTTTTATTTTTGTGTATTTAAATTCTGTTTACAAACTCACCACACAACATTAATGGTCAAAAACTGCACTTTCTTGAAAGCCATATGTTTTCTGAAAAAAATGACACCTTGCACTTGAAAATAGCACATTCTGTTAGAATTTTACAGTCAAATAAACAAAATATGTAAAAATGACCTATTTTACCCTTAGGTTTTAAAGGGTTAAATAAAATGTACTAATTACAGCAAAGCAAGTAATACTTTACCTGTGCACGCCGTTGTCTCATCTCCCCTCAGATGCGCTGTAATGGCGATCCTGCGTGCAATTCTTAAAACACCCACAAGATGGCGGCGTTTCTCGGAAAATCCGATATAACAAAACCGATATCTGATTATGGTAAAATGCTTAAATATCGGGAAAATATTGGTAAATCGATATATCGGTCGATCTCTACTTATTACCTACAGTACAGTGCTCAGGAAACACCTTCCAGCAGTTTTCGTGTACATTGGAGCTCATAAAATGGCTTAATTTTCATAAAAATGCACTGTCCACGGAAAGCCTGTGTAGGCCCCGTCAAATAAGTTGCACGTGGGCACTTCCTGCGATTTTGCTGAGTCATACAGGAAGTGCCCACGTGCAAGTTATTTGACGGGTGCCTTCACAATGGGATAAGTTACACGTGTCAGTGGCTCCCATTCGGCCCACGGAGCACGAGGGGCCTCAAATTTCTCAGGAATTTGCGTCAACGACATACCGAGAGGGCTAGGTTGGGAGATGCCAAAAACAATATTGCTTTGCTCTTCGTATAACTCTGTCTAATATAGATCTCTGTGGGGGATGGGCCTCTGGAGCAGCTGTTTTCTTAGTGCCTAATTGGCTCAGGAAGCATCTAGGGCCACGAAACTACGAAACCCGATTCAGGGGCCCCTGACGGTCCCCTGGGATGAATCTCGGTGCCCTGTGATCTTCGTGACCCTGCGTTTCCGACGTCCCACTTGCAACTTATTCAATGGAAACTTCACAGGTGGTTCGCGGTCAAGAGGGTCTTTTTAAGGCCGAGCGAAGCAGACACAGATACAGAACTCCGGATGCTGTCCCGGGGGACCATGACGTGATGTATATGTCCATTTCGGGGTGATTTGACCTTTCTGTCTCACTGTCCACATAACACCTAGGAAAATTAATAGAATAAGTTGCGTGCCCCTGAGGGTCCTATGGGACCCAAACTTCACGTGCTGGTAGCCTAGGGGCCCCCAAATACCACAATGAGCGGACAAGCGTCTACCCGAACGCAAAGTCATTTGTGCACATTTTAGAAAAAATCTTCCTCATAAATCCGTTAAAACCCTTTTGATTTAACACATGTGCCCTGATGTGAAAAGATTTCTGAACTGCAGAAACACATGCTTAGAAGTGATCCATATTTCAAAAACTCGGGGGCCCCTAGGCTACCACCGTACCAAATTTGAGGTCCTGTGACCTTTTGACCCCTGTATACCCTACATCCCACTTGCAACTTATTCAATGAAAATTTCACAGGTGGTTCGCGGTCAAGGGGGTCTTTTTCGGCCAATTAACCCTCTGGGGTCGACGAACGCGTTGGTGCGTTTTGGTTCATTTTTTTGAAAGCCCCTAAAATGAACAAATTACTCAATTATTAAATTGAGTTTTAATTCATCATTTTAAAATTCCTTGTTTTTATTATTTTTATTTCCATGTTTTTATTGATTTTAATGTCTATTTCAGTTTCTTTTATGTAAAGGCACTTTGAATTACCACTGTGTATGAAATGTGCTATATAAATAAACTTGCCTTGCCTTGCCTTGCCTAATTGTACAGATAAGAGTAATACATCAATCAAATCTGTAAAGTATCTACTTTTATTTGTTTACACTCATAATAACAACACAACTTTGTAATTTTATAAAATAAAGAAATCAAACAGGGTGCGCGAACTGCTTTTTGAAACACGTCACTAAAATTAACTGTAACTCAGCAAATACTCAACACAGAGACATGAGAGTCATATCTATAGAAAGCTTGAAATGTCTCCTATTAAATGAAGTAAATCATATCGAAAACAATATTCTGTGATGAAGTAATCCGTTTGAACCCAACACAATGTTCAGTCTTTCCTGTCTAACTCATTATTTCTAATGCGATCCCGTCCCCACGCGGCACGAGCCATTCACATGTAAATAACCACGTGAGCCGCACGCACATGGAGACGCCAAACATAAACAAAGAGTCAGGAGTCCTTCATCGTGACTATACTGTTCGTTTCTGGAAGAAGACGCCCTGAGTAAAGACTGGATTTCCCTCAAAAGAAGAACAATATTTCATCCAGAAAAGGAGATCGATCTAATGAGTAAGTAATGTTTATCTTTTGCATTAGTTAAAACCTGTTAACCCGCACCAGGACGCTGGCACACTGAACGCTCTTTGTTTGCATGTGTCATTGTTTAAGAATAGAATAAATGAAACGGGACAAAATTAATCTCGACAAACTATATATCATTTTGAAAGTCTAAGCCTCAAGCTTTGATGATAGAGCGCTGTTTTTTGGTTGAAAACTTATAAGGAATGTATTTGCTAAATTTGTGTAAGCAGTACACATCAAAACATGCATAATAAAAATGCAGTACATACCAGATTCGTCTTAACGAATCACAAACGTATCCACTGCTGAAATCCTGGTTTAGTTAGAAAGGCAAGGGTCCACAGAACAACAGCACTTTTAGTCCAACGAAACAATAACGTTGTAATATGGATTTTTGTTATTGTGACATAAACTTGAACACATTACTAGTTGGGTTTTTCCCAAACGGCAACATGATGAATGCTACGCATCTAAGTATGTTTAGACCGTGATTATTATTAATACTTTTGTTCACAAATAGATTTTAATAATGTACTAAACAATAATTAGTATCTAAGATATAAAATGTATTTTTTTCACGATAGTACAAAGCATGCATGAGTCTATGGCTACAAAACATATATATATATATATATATATATATATATATATATATATATATATATATATATATATATAGATATATATATATATATATATAGATATATATATAGATATAGATGCTCCTGATATTAACATGCTCACAAATGTTTTTTTTTTGTATTTTATTGAATCAAATACCTGCACCACAGATGAATCCTGCTGACTTTCAGTCTCTTCCAACTGTTTTCCTCTGAGAGCGCTGTACCAACATCAGATGTTAAACTACACTGATATTCTATGGTAAAACAAGTTCCTTGACTACTGATTATGTTTTTTTCTTCATGAATCCATGGAAAGAAGCAGAAACACTTAAATAGCACGTAAATATCAGGTATGACTTACTTGTTTCACTTGTTGAACAGAATCTGTTGCAGGAATGATTCAAAGTCTGTTCACATCTCTGTGGTTACCACTATGACCATCATTATGTATGATTTGATTATACTGTGTTGTAAATAAGATACAAATAATAAAATAAAAAAAAAAACTTTTTTTCAATCTCCTCACATTCTCTCTTACCTGCCTCAAAGTCACAGTCACACTGATGGGCCATTATGGGGCCATTAGGGGAGGGCCCTTTGTCTCTCAGGTGAAAATCACTTAATATTCAAGGCCATCGCCACTCCCTCGCATATAGGCTTTCAATCAAAAAACATCTCTTTAAAAATGTAAATCAATATATTGTTTTCTGTGAGCAATTAAACAAGCTGATTTTCACATAATTTTGAAGCAAAAACTCTAGGCTACAAGATCTGGTTCTCAAAAGTCTTGTGAACAAATGTTCTGTATGTGTTTTATGGTCTTATTTCAGTGACTTCAAAATGTTAGTTTTTCACTAACCACGCATAAACGTTGCTTTCTCAAAAACACAATCATGTCCATAAATGCTGCTAGCATATTATTGTAGCCCAGTTTTTGCTGTTTACAGTGTTATTGGACTTTAGCCATTTACATTTTTATAAGCATTTAGGTGGTTAGGGGTCAAAATAGGTTGTCTCCACATGTCTAAGGCACGTAGGCATCGCCGAGTGACCTTGATCTTGCGAAGTGGGTTACGCTGAGGGCATTCCCATAGCGTTCTCCGACGCAGCTCGAATTCCTGAAGGGGAACTGTTCTACCCTCTTCTGCAATATGAAAACGACACTGTAATATATTTGCACATATTAAAATTACATTTCATGTAGTATAATAATTTCCATATAATTCAGGTAATTACAATTGTATACTCTTATGATATGATAGTTGACAGGCACATAAACATAAAAAGGTATGAAGGCTCGCAGAAACAGCATATAAATGTATTAAAACCAGCAAGCACATGACATGAGGAATCTATTTGTACAGCAGTAATATCCAAAGTTGCCATGGGGCTTAAATATTGTCCTTATCATTTCTGCTAAATATACTAATATATGCACCTTACATGCAAATGTGTTGAATAAATGATTGCTGAATTTTCTTGTTTTGGTTGGACTATCCCTTCATGAACACCAGTTTAAACCACCTATTGAACTACTAAACATGAAAGGTAGATGATCTGGCACTGACAAGATAATAATAATAATAATAATAATAATAATAAAATAAAATGCTAGCAAGTTCCACAAACAATTACAAAGAAAAGGCAAGTAACAGAGAATTAAATGTGAAATTTTCAATTAGAAAAACTTCTACTTACAATTCTTGTAAATCATACTCCAATAATCTTTCTTTTTTATCATTATTATTCGCACCTTTGGGAAAAAAAATAACTGCAGTTCTTTTCAAGTTTTCTTGATTTTTGTTTCTTATTTGTAGAACTTGCTGGCTATCCTAACCAACACGCTTTTGGCCACATGTTCAAACATTCGTTACCTCACGAGGAGGAGGAGAAGCTTGTGAGGGAGTCTGATTTTGCACAGTGCTGGACAGTCTGTCGCCTGGAGCATCAAGCCCTCCACTACCTGTTTTAACATTATCTTGTCTCCCATGCCTTGTCTTTGCTGTTTGTCTGCAGCATAAAAGTTGACTTGGGAAGTGATCAGATTTCCCATAATGCAGCAGTCATAGACTCCCACAAAGACAATCAGCAAGACACAAAAACAGTGAGCAGACTTCATTGATTCTCACGCATCAACCAAGCACATCTGAGCTTTTGTTTACCATATTTGATGTGCTCTATGTAAGTGTGTTGATCAATGTTTATATGTAAATAAAAGCCTAAATTAATCACCATACAAGCAATCATATCTTGTCACAATACTTGGAGTAAACCTCTCAATTCCTATGGATTACTTTTACAGTCTTTTTTTTTTTTTTACAAGGGTGCCGCCCAATAGCTTGATCTCAATCTACCAGTGAATCACAAAACTGGCAGATTGCACATTATCTAAATATAATAAATAATAATAAAGTGTATCTGCAATGGTCAGGCATTTCGAACAGATTCATTGCCAAATACAAGGAGGAAGGTGCAATCATCTAGAAAAAAAAAAAAAAAAAAAGAATACACACAACTTGAGTAAACAGCAGCCATATCACCCTGTAGCCCAAGACTGGTTGCCCACTGAAGCTAAGCAGGGTTGAGCCTGGTCAGTACCTGAATGGGAGACCTCCTGGGAAAACTAGGTTGCTGTTGGAAGAGGTGTTAGTGAGGCCAGCAGGGGGTGCTCACTCTGTGGTCTGTGTGGGTCCTAATGCCCCAGTGTAGTGACGGGGACACTATACTGTAAAAAAAGCACCGTCCTTTGGATGAGACTTTAAACCGAGGTCATGACTCTCTGTGGTCATTAAAAATCCAAGGATGTCCTTTGAAAAAGAGTAGGGGTGTAACCCTGGCATCCTGGCCACATTTCCCCATTGGCCTCTGACCATCATGGCCTCCTAATCATCCCCATACACTGATTGGCTTCATCACGCTGTCTCCTCTCCACCAATAAGCTGGTGTGGTCCAGGTGGATGCTGCATATTGGTGGTGATTGAGGAGATTCCCCCCTTCTATTTAAAGTGCTTTGAGAAATCCCAGAAAAGCGCTATATAAATGTAACAAATTATTATTATTATTATTGAGGATGAGAAATGGCTTTTAGATTTAGCTTTTTTGACTGACCTGACTAACATGCTTGACAAGCTCAATTTAGAGCTGCAAAGCTAAAAGAAGATGGTAGTCAACCATGCTCTGCTCAGTTAAAGCTTTCAAAAAATGGCAGTTTTGTCATTACAACTCTCGGAGAGTTTAGCATGGTAATAAACATGGCAATGTTAATGTGTTTGGGCTTGGCAGAATGATCTGCTATGCTGCTGCTGCAGAGCAAGTATGAGAACATTCAGAAATAACGTTTTGATAATGTTAGCAAAATGTTCTTATATTTTTTATTGCATTTTTTGTTAGCTGGGGAGGGAGCCTGCACAACTTGATCAAAATGAAAAGGTGAGGTCAGACTTCGACGAGTTGTTTTGAAAAATTGTAGAAAGGTCCTTTTCTGTTCTGACATTAGAGATAGAATTATAATATTAATATACTTATTTAAATTATGATAAGCTGATATCAGGAAAAAGTCATAAAAAATATCATAAAAAGTCAAAAGTCAGGGAAGTCGTGGCCTAATGGTTAGAGAGTCGGACTTGTAATCCAAAGGTTGTGGGTTCGAGTCTTGGGCCGGTAGGTGGGGGAGTGAATGTAAAGCGCTCTCTCCACCCTCAATACCATGACTGAAGTACCCTTGAGCAAGACACCGAATCCCCAACCGCATCATAAATGGCTGGCCACTGCTCCGCGTGTGTGTTCACGGTGTGTTTGTGCACGTTGGTTGGGTTAAATGCAGAGCACGAATTCAGAGTATGGGTCACCATACTTGGCCGTATGTCACTTCACTTCATACAGTATAATATTTACCTGCTAGTCAGATTTCGTAGCTCATTCTCAGTCTCATTTCGCACCTCTTCAGTAGGTTCACACCACAACTTAGGGAATTCATAATCAAACATATAAACTCCATTCCAGTCTGTCATGGCACAAGCAACATCACCATCAAGTAACAAGATGATAATAACCCATATGACATAAACCAACAAATGAGGAACAAGAAGAAACTTTTTATCTAAATGGTTCCATAAATAACCTTTAACATCTGAAGAATCTTTCTGTTTCACAAAAGGTTATTTGTGGTGAAAGAAGGTTATTCAGATTATTAATAAGTAAGGAAGAGATGGTGCTTTAAATAACGTTTGACTGAATGGTTCTTTGTTGAACCAAAAATGGTTCTTCTATGGAATCTCTTGAAGAACCTTGCGAAGCACCTTCATTTTTAAGAGTGCACATGACAAACAATCACAACATGACACATACACAAGGCAGGAATACATGAGGATCAAGGGAATCACATGACAGGAACACGAAACATGGCTAAATATCAAAATAAAAGACATGAAAACCTAAACCAGAAACAAAAGCCAAACCCCACGTTATAATGATATACATTTGTGTTCCTGGATGAACCTAAATATGTATCTATTTTTCCTGGATGAATAATAAAAAAAAAAAACAGGCATGTGGGGCAACAGATATCTGTGGGCCAACATTGCCAGTGAAACCACAATGCACAAGTGGTGTTGAGAAGCCAGTGGTAAAATTAGATTTTTACACTCCTGCTATCCCCTACATTATTAGGACCAGTGCTAGTAAATTTTGACTGATATTACTATACTTGTGTGGGCATTTTTAGGTCCCCACGAGGAAGCAAGCTTATAGAGAATGAAGTATTTTGAAAATCTAAAATAGCAGAAAGTTTAGAGATTCCTTTATTCCTTTATTTTTATTGCTTCACATAAAAACGAAATTATGTTTCACACGTCCACACCTCAGTAATTCAGTGCCAAAAAAAGATATTATACAAATATCTAATAAATAAGAATACTAATAAATAAACTAAAATGAATTAAAATAGAATTTAAAAAGTATAGTATTTTAAGTGTAGTTCACATTCTCAAGTTAAGCAGTCTGATAGCTGTAGGGAAAAAGCTGTTTATCAGCCTAGAAGTCCTAGATCTGATACTTCTATATCTTTTACCAGTCTGCAGGTGTGTGAACATGCCTTGAAAGAAATGAGTAGAGTCCGTTATAATGCCATTTGCTCTGCGCATGCAGCGTTCAGTGTAGATGTCCTGCAAACACGGCAACGAGACACCAATATTTTTTTAATGGTGTTCAGTTTATGTCTCTCCTCTGCTGTGCTATTACCAAACCAGGAAGAGATACAGTAAGTGAGCATGCTTTCAATAATGCCTCTCTAGAACACAATCATGGCTGGGATAGGAAGATCCACTTTCCTCAGTCTGCGGGGAGAGTGAAGTCGCTGTTGGGCCTTCTTGATGACAGCATTGGTGTCACTGGAGCTCAACTTATCCGTAAGATGGACCCCCAGGAACTTGACACTGTGTACCATCTCTACCCCACAGATGGTCAGTGGGAGATGGTGCTGATGACCAGTCTTCCTGAAATTGACAACCATCTCCTTGGTCTTATTGGTGTTAAGGGAAAGGTTGTGTATTTTACACACCTCTGTCTACTGCGCCACCTCCCGTCTATATGCAGACTCATCGTTGTTAGCGATGAGGCTAACAACTGTGGTGTCGTCCGCAAACTTTATGATATGATTAGTACTGAAACTCGCAGAACAGTCATGTGTTAGCAACTTAAACAATAAAGGGCTCAGTACACACCCTTGTGGTGATCCTGTGCTCACTGTAATCATCTTAGATGTTGTGCTGCCCAATCGGACTGTTTGCCGTCTCTCAGTCAAAAAGTTCAAAATCCATCTGCATATGCCAGGATCCACACCCAGCAACAACAACTTTTCAATAAGCTGTTGTGGCAAGATTGTTTTGAATGCAGAGCTAAAATCAATTAACAATATTCTGGCATAAGTGTTCCTATTTTCCAAGTGTGTCAAAATGAGGTGGAGCAGAGTGGACAGAGCATCCTCCGTAGATTTATATGCAAATTGTAATGGGTTCAAACTAGTTGGGAGGCATGACTTCATATGATTCATAACAAGCTGCTCAAAACATTTCATAGCTATCGGGGTCAAGGCTACCGGACGGTAATCATTCATGGAGACTGGATTTGATGTCTTGGGCAAAGGTATTATAGTGGCGCTTTTGAAACTGATGGGCACTCTGGCTTGGCTAAGAGCGATGTTAAATATGTCCGTAAAGACATCTTTCAACTGTTCTGAACATTCCTTCAACACACAACCTGGAATATGATCTGGACCAGCAGCCTTCTGGGGGGGTTGATGTTAGGTTTAGCGGTAGGGTTAGGGTAAAGGGATAGAAAATACAGTTTGTACAGTATAAAAACCATTATGTCTATGGAATGTCCCAACAAAAAAATGGAAGCCAGTTTGTGTGTGCGTGTTTATGTGATTTATGAGGACACACATTTGTACTATTTAAACTATAATAAAAACATACTAAATATTTTATTAAAAATGTAAATGCAGAATGCTTTCTTTGAGGAGTACTCACTTATTCGCTTACTGGATCATTGGACTGGAACATTCCCAGAGTTTAGCGTAAAATTCTGACATCTGACATCCAAGATTACCTAACTACTTGTGAGACATAGATTTTGCATGAAGCAGTTCTGTGTGCTTTAGTAATTTATTTGCCTTATTTGTGTTAAGGATTGTGTTAAGGAATATGTTAAGGATTTTGAATCAATTGCATACATTATCGTGGTAAAGTTGACAGTCCTGATAAAAAGTAAAAAGAGAAGGTCCAATGTACATATCTTTACAGGCATGAGAGGTGATGATTGTAAAAAGATCTTGTGGCACCTGAGTCTAATAATGCTTCTTTATCTTGTTGTTCAGCTTACACCTGTTCATTCACCTCAACATAAAATGTAAAAATATTCACTCTAAGCCACTTCACTGCAACACGTTCCAGTGATCAGTATAGATCTGTAGTTTGAATAAATGTAAGTGATGTCAAATTTGTCAAAATCCCAAATTTGACAGTCTCCTTCCTGAGTTGGAATTATCAATAAGTGTTCCTTTTGTTTTAATGTTGCAAGCTGCTCACTGACAGAGTTGGTTGGTTCGCTTGCTTCAGACGAGCTGAAGCTAGGAATCGGATTTATGACGTCCTCTTACAGCCTTGGGGCCCCTCTCGAATTTCAGCTCCTCATGTTTCGATGTTCTGATCGAATCTTAAATTTGTCTGATTCGGTCTCTGATATCCTACACTATAAACTTGGGATTTCACGTTTTTATTCTCTTAAACTCATTCTTTCCTCACTTTCTCTCTTCCTGCAACTTGTGTGAATGTGTGAGTGTGTGTGTTCATGTGTTAGATTAGTTTACATGTCTTAGATTTATCGCATAAAGTCTTATTTATTTTGAAAAGAGAAGTATCTTGTGTTTTGTGCTTACAAGTTAATGTCTTAAACTACCGATCTTGTTAACATGCTATTTAATAGTGTTTTCACTGTATTTTGGATTTTAATATCCACTGAAGAGTTGATGTTATATGGCTCATTCAGTCAATTGCTGGCTGACTCAGTGATCAGCCGTAAAACAGTGATTCTGTCCAAATTCCCTATAAAATCATAAATGATTCCCTTTGAGCTAAATTGACCTGTTTCCCTTACATGGAGGTAAGTGATTAATGACAAAATTTTCGTTGGGGTGGAGTAACCCGTTAAGTAAAAATCGGTCTTTACAACTTTCACTTATAATGGAGTAATATTTGACCAGCAGTATTGTACTTTCACTCAAGTAATGGAGTTGTGTACTTTGTCCACCTCTTAGAAGTCTTAGAAGTTCCTAACTAATGTTGTAGTCAATACTCACAGGAATAATTATTACAGTACAATGCAGAGAACAGAAGTCAAACCTACAGCCTTGATATAAAAACAAACAATAAAAGAACATTCAAATAAACAATTATTTATTTAAATAGTAATAAAAAAAGTAATAATAGCTTGTAAAAATAAAAATGACTAACAATAAATGTTAAGTATAGTAAAAATTGAAGAAAATAATAAATTAGTTAAAATGTACATTAAAATGAACATGACAAATAGCTATACAGGAAAAAATGAAAAGGAAAGTATAGGCTAGTTAAGTGTTCAAACTGGTTGTTGCTGTACTTCCGCTTCTGAGCCGCTCAGAGATGTTTGTTGTGTTGGTTCATTGCATTTATCCATTTGCTCCACTGTTCTCTTCTTACAGTCACTGTAAATGATGGCAGTCAAGATGGAAATGCAGAGGACCGACAGTAGCGCTAAAGCTGAAAGCTATTAAAAATAATGAAAGATTATAATGGTGACAAGATGGAATAACAGTAGCCTACTGATAATCCTAAAACATGCCTTTTTTCCACTTATTTCTGCAATTAATAGCCTAGTTTTAACCATACAGCATACAACCAACATTCAAAAATCTTTTGCCCTCACGCAAAATTACTCAACGCTAAAACGACTGCCATTCACACTCAAAAATTTGTGCACAACAGTAAATGAGTAGTTAAGTAATTTTGTTGATAAGTAGCCTAGTTAAGTAGTTTTATTAATGTCAAGTGATAAAAGAGTACAGCCTTCATAGGCTATTAGTTAACGATAATAAATATCAAATTCAACTTAAGTCCCTTTAAAAAACTATTTGCCAATCCATGATTTTACTACAAAAGTAAACCATGATAACCACATATTTTGATATGCTAACCATAGTTTAACCATACACTACAACACGGTTGCCTATAATACTAATATAACTAATAAAATATCTGTGTCGTAAAATCATTGTAAAGTTTTTGCTTAATAAAACGTGAACGTAGACTCACCCTTGAGTAGAAAGTGATTTTTTCGGTCAGTTCTCGCAGTTCTGTTTCGTTCACTCCAGCATCACTCATTCCAGTGGGTTTGCACCATTTAATTTGGAACTCTTCATCCAAGACGTAATCTCCTTCCCAGTGTGCAATGCCACACGCTACATATTTACCCTCAAACAATAACAGAAACATCCACAATGAAGACGGAATCAGACTAAATAAAAAAAGCTGTGTGACATTCTGCGATTTACGTCTGCAAGGCTTTCTAATAAACATCATCACAGTCAGTGCCAGAAGAGCAGGTCCAAGAAAGATGAAGCTGATCAATATCATGTTAAGGCCTGGGGTACATGGGCATGAAAATTCCTGATCCATTAACTGTTCCAGTCCGGTTAATATAACGGTAAATGGCAACATGCCAAATCCTGAAGTTTTTCTGAGCTGTTTTTCCAGGTTGTTCGCAAATTGCTCTGGTAACGACATCTTCACCAATGTAAAATCGGTTACATTGATGAGGCTTTGGATGTCTCTTACCTTCTGTTGTAAAGAGATGCCTCTTCGTTTCTCCTGAAATGGAAATCATGAACCTGTTAAACAAGGAAGAAAACAGAAATAATTCTACATGCAACATGAATAAGCCATTGTACTTACATTGACGTATGCAAATAAGTTACCCAACAGAGTAGGCCTATATTTCAATAACAACTAAACGCATTGAAAATGGCAAGAAAACCCATTTTATTTCATAGCTCTTGGTCCAAAATCACATTAGGTGTATCTATATGTATTTAAACGATAAATGTCCTTAATTTCCCCTTATACAACAGCAACCTGTACGATTGCACAGTGCAACATCAAGCTAGTATATTTTATAAAACACTTCAACCCAAAGTGAAGACGGACCAATATACTGTGTACATCGTTTTATATAAAAGTTCTACATTTAATACATTTCCAGAAAATACAAGCAAACTGGACGTACAAATCAACTATAAAATTATAAAACTTTTTTCTCCTCCTCTAGTTGTGTACATTTGCACAGAGAATGCGTGTGTCGTTTCACCAGTGAGTGAAAGTGAGTCTATAATGTGACAAAATCCATTTTCAGTCCTTTTAAGTGCTTAAAGACATTTGCGATATGAAATGTCTTCAAGTTGTACAGTTTCAAAAACCATCGTGGGTTGGTTTCACTTTCAGTTTAGACTGCATATTTGAAGCGCCCGGAAACACCGGTCAACTTAAAGATAAACATATGCAAGAAACATTAATGAGAGATATCAAAAATAAATCTGTGATGAGCATATGATGCATTTATTAAATAAGTGTCTCTTTTTTTCTAATACTGCTAAATGTAAGAGGCAACTTGGGAATATCTAGGCAATGGCAATCGTTTCACCAACAGGAAAACATATACATAGTTTGTAGGTAAATAAACCTATATAAAATTATCTTTAAATGTATATAAAGCCTCTTAAGATTGAGCAGCTTTGTCCATTTCATTTTTTCGTATTCGTGTAGTGCATTTACAAAGTCAAACACTGCATTTGTCATTTATAAAAAGACATTTTTGTTGCAACAGAAATAAACTAAAACGAAAACTGGACGCAAAGTGAGATGATGTAACCTGACTGGACATAAAAAGTTAATTTTTTTTATACATTTTATACAGATCTTTATAAAAAAAACAAAGCAGGTTGTGGAAAAGCTAGGTTACGCCGCCGTTTCTCGAATCGTCGTGTCCAGTCTCTTTGGGAGTAAATCGCGTCTCATGTCGAGGTTGATGACTGGTTTTCGACAGTGCTGTCCGTCATGGTATGTCATCTTTGAATAGATGGGGTTTGAATAGTTCATGGCCTGGAAAATACAATGTTTTAGTTTGGTTTATTTTCTTAATAATCATAAAACACATCGTATTAAAGAGTTCTGGAATCCACCTGTCCTGGAATGAGTTCCTTTGGAACGTTCTGGATGGGTAAAGTGTGTGCAGTCATTGGGCGCGCGGGGCGTAAATTGCGCGGGTCGCTTGACTTCACACACCAGCCCTGAAAAACAAACCAAAACCATTAAAACACTGTATATTTAAACAAACTTGTAGGTTAAAACCATAAAATAGACTAAATAATTTGGGGAATTCTGGTTGGAACCCAAATTACATATAAAGCCAGAGTTTAAAACTAAATTGCAACAATTATTTTCTACTTTTGCAAACTCAATTGATTTGAAGGAAAGAAATCGGTCCCATAAGACTAAATGTCCTTGTGGGACATTAAATAAAAGAGAACAAAGAAAATATTCTGTTTTACTAAACCAAGCAAAACACAGAGGCTTTACACACATAGAAACCTTGTCACACCATATGGAACACTTCAGGACATTTTTGGATACTGAATATGAACAATCTTATGATTTGTTACGCTAATTTTTTTTTTTTTATTTGTTTGAATGTGGAAAAATCTAAATATTTCATAAAAAATCATAAAAATATTTTCGTTAACTTTTAAAGAACACTATTTCATTACTTAAATATGAACTGAAAATTAGATATATTAAAGTAAACTTTTATTTCAGCTATATTTTTGCTTAAAGTTGACGTAGTCTACTAAAATAACTAAAACTAAAAACTTTCTAGTCACATTAAAACAAAAACTGAAACTACTATAAAAAACCTAAACAAAACAACTTTATAAATTACCAGCTGAACGAATTTATGAAAAATTGTTTGTTGAACTATTCTTACATAAATTGCCATTTTGAATTTAACACAAATTAATGTAGAAATTGTTTTACGAATAATTTACACCAATATTCACGAGAAACCACTGTCATTTTGCAGATTTTGACACATGGTCATTCACAATTAGATTAGCTAAAAAATTGTTTTAAGACCAACAAATTATGTAATTTTCGCCAAAACCACAAAGTACAGTACGTCAGTTAAATTCATAAAGTGATGTTAAGAACTTATAGTTCCTTCTCGTTTAATACCTTCTGAGGGTCAAGGGTGAAGCTGGGGTGAAGAAAGCTTCCCACATCTACGTGATTGTCGTGGTCAACTTCGTACATGTTATAGGACGGATTCCCGATCTCCACGTTCAAGCCACCATTCGCCATGGGCTGCCGCTGAACCTGCTTACCTCTGTGAAGGGATAAATGTGTATTATCTTTGTATAGTTTTCACAGGAGCATTTAGCACACCAGTTAAACGCTGAAGCACAGCTGGTTTACGAGATTTTCTACAGCATTATCAATAAATCAGATGTGTAATGTTCTGATTAGACATCTAATCCAGCTAATTACAGATTTGTTTATGTTTTTACCTTCGACATCTTTTGCAAATAAGGAGTCCCACTGCAACAGCGGCGATAATGCATACAAGAAGAACTAGAGGCACTATTATGGCAATACTTCCTGAAAAAAAAAGATAAGAACAGAAAAAAATAAATAAATAAATAAGTTACATGCACTTTACAGTGATTCAGTTACACTTTATTTACATAAAATTGAAGTGATATGAATGCAAATGGCCATACTTTGTATACATTATATATTTAGCGATACATAATGATAATAGCCAGGGGGTGAAAACGTTTGAACAGAATGAAGATATGTACATTAGTACTGTCCTTCAGAAGCTACAGGAGATACTTATATTTTTCCAGAAGTCAAAATAAGTACAATGTACCATGATTTTCAAATTTCGAAAGTTTTCACACCCTTGATGCTAACTGCTAACCTCTCTTAGCTAACAAGGCTAAAATGTCAACTCTTCTTTTCAAAAATGAAATGAATGTCTGAAACTGTTTGACTGATGATTAGGGAAAAGTTCATCACTACAAACTCAGACAAGAAGGGAAGAATAGTGTTTTCTCTCCTGACTGACTAACGTCAAATTAAGGAATTGCACCAATTTAAACACTTTGTTTTGGCCAAATTCTAATTTGCTTAAATAAGGCAATCCCAGAATGCATTGCAATGATCATACAAAATGGTGGACTCTATGGGAAGTGATGAGTATAAAATAATTCAATAATGAGAAAGATCTAATTTCAAACAACATTTCACCCAATTTTTATGGCATTATAAATTTTTTGGTATATTTGTGCCAAGTTTCACAAGTATGTGTGTTTGTGACACTCACTCCCGCTAAAGTTTTCAGAGCGGTTGGTCTTGGTTGCAGGTCTTTCGCACTGTGTTCCTGACCAGTTTGCAGAGCACCTGTGAACAGAGAAGCAGAAACAAATATCACAGCTGGTAAAATGTACAATGCACCGACTTCTTCAAATCAGCATTTGATTAGATTTATACAAAATAACAGTTTTAATTTACCCCTTATACCTCAATAATTAGGTTTTTCTCTTTGGGTTTCCTTTATTCATTATTATGGTATCATTTGTTATAATAATTTTGGTTTTGACAAGCAAGTTTTAATGATACACACAGTGTAAATCTCAGGAGGAGGTGTAAAATCCAGCCCAAGGGATGCATTGTTTTTACTAGAGACACATGCAAAGTGTGTGTTTGTGTGACAAGGGACTTCCTGGATCCAAACTGCATGCGTCCACAGCAGAACTGCAGGGATGTGAGAGATTATGCACTTATGAGAGATGGTGGCGTGAATGAAACTGTTCGAAAACAATATTTAATCAAACTTCCTGTGGACAGGGATTCTGTTTCCTGCAGGAGGATGCACATGATGCACTGCTGTCTGACGGAGGTGACAGAACATCTAGAAGAAACAGATTGTGGTGGGAACATCCGTCTAGATAAAATTCTTCTACTGGATAAAATTAATGCTTGGAAATTTCTGAGTTTATTTAAATATCCTACAAATAAAAAATATTGTGATCTATCTATCTATCTATAGAAAATATTATAAATTTTGTAGTGATTATAAATAAATATCAAAATTATTTGTGTGATGTGTGTATATATGCTCATAGCATATTTTATTAATTTCAAATTTTATTTTGATATGATATTGATATGTATGCTGTTATGCAATATGATTTGATTTGTTAGACATAATAATGCCATAACTTTATAAACGAACCATTTTAAGGGGAGGATACAGACATTTTTTTCTACACTGAAATATAGAAGGTTTTCATGCTGGGTCAATTTTATGTTATATACAGGTGCATCTCAGAAAATTAGAATATGGTGAAAAAGTTCATTTTTTCTTGTAACATTTCAAAAAGTGAAACTTTCATATATTTTAGATTTATTACATGTAAAGTAAAACACTTCAAAAGTTTTTTGTTTTAATTTTGATGATTAGATCTTACAGCTGATGAAAGTCAAAAATCAGTATCTCAAAATATTAGAATATTTACATTTGAGTTTCAATAAATGACCATCCCTACAGTATAAATTCTGGGTCTCTCTTGTTCTTTGAAACCACAATAATGGAACACTGCTGACTTGGCAATGATCCAGAAGACAATCATTGACCCCCTCCACAAATAGGGTAAGTTACAGAGGGTCATTACTGAAAGGTGTGGTTGTTTACAGAGTGCTGTATCAAAGCATATTAAATGCAAAGTTGACCGGAAGGAAGAAATTGGGTAGGAAAAGGTGCACAAGCAACAGGGATGACCGCAAACTTGAGAATACTGCCAAGCAAAGCCGATTCAAACACTTGGGAGAGCTTCACAAGGAGTGGACTGAAGCTGGAGTCAGTGCATTAAGAGTCACCACGCTCAGACGTCTTCAGGAAAAGGGCTACCAAGCCACTTCTGAAGCAGAGACAACGTCAGAAGCATCTTACCAGGGCTGTGGAGAAAAAGAACTGGACTGTTGCTCAGTGGTCTAAAGTCCTCTTTTCAGATAAAAGTAAATTTTGCTTTTCATTTGGAAATCATGGTCTGGAGTCTGGACGAAGACTGGAGAGGCACAGAATCCAAGCTGCTTGAAGTCCAGTGTGAAGTTTCCAAAGTCAGTGATTATTTGGGGTACCGTGACGTCTGCTGGTGTTGGTCCATTGTGTTTTATCAAGTCCAAAGTCAATGCAGCCGTCTACCAGGAGATTTTAGAGCACTTTATGCTTCCATCTGCTGACAAGCTTTATGGAGATGCAGATTTCCTTTTCCAGCAGGACTTTAGCACATGCCCACACTGCCAAAACCACTTCCAAGTGCTTTGCTGACCATGATATTACTGTGCTTGATTGGCCAGCCAACATGCCTGACCTGAACCCCATATGAAATCTATGGTATATTTTCAAGAGAAAGATGAGAAACAGTCGATCCAACAATAAAGATGAGCTGAAGGCTCAATAGTGCCTCAGCAGAGCCACAGGCTGATCGCTTCCGTGCCATTCCTCACTGATGCTGGAGTTTGTGCTAAAGGAGCCCCGACCAAGTATTGAGTTCATTAATGAAAATACTTTAAAGAACTTGAACTTTTCTGTTCTGATCTTAGGAAATATTCTAATATTTTCAGATACTGATTTTTGACTTTCATGAGCTGTAAGCTCTAATCATCAAAATTAAAGCAAAAAAACTTTAAGTGTTTTACTTTACATGTAATGAATCTAAAATATATGAAAGTTTTACTTTTTGAAATAAGTTACAAGAAAAAATGAACTTTTTCTCCATATTCTAATTTTCTTTGATGCACCTGTATTAGTTTATAAAACACATTTAATAGGCTCCACAAACAAACAAATTAATAAATAAACACTAATAAACAACAATAAATAAATAAATGTATATTTATATTGTTTAAAAAGTCACGACACACCAGTGTACCATATTTGTGAAAAGTGCCCTGTTTAAACATAAGCAACATTAAAAAAAAAGAAAGAAACGAAAAGCTGAAAAATATGGAAAAACAAAAGAGCAGCAAAATGAAAAGAGAACAAATAAAGGAAATTATGAATTTTTCAACAAAAGTAGATGATAAATAATGGATACTAGAAGAGTAATCAAAGACAGGTCGTCCTCAGCATATTCAGAACTATAACCACTAATACATATTCAAAAATACTAGTCATGATAAACATACAAATGAAGCAAACACTGAGAAACGCACACCTACAGCATGGTGCAGAGAAATGGCGGCGTGTGTCCAGAAAAGCAGAGTGCAATGCGAAATGTGAAACGTGTTCTCGGAAGCTGTGCGAGTTGGTTTGCGATGTTTGTGCGTGTTCATTCCACGAACAGGCCAGACGCATGCTGACCGCAGCGGATGGGATTGTGGGAATGTTCTGGAATGTTTTGGAAACTGAATGAACCAGGAAGACCTACTTGCAGCGAGGTTTGTTATAGGCGGTGAGGGAACAAACGCCCTGGTTCTGACAGTAGTGATCGCACGGGTTAGCTCTCTCGTCACACCTCGGGCTTTTAAACTCAGACGGGCAACTGAGGAGAACGCAACGAGACCAGAAGAGAGATGTGAGGACAACACAACAGAAACAAGACCCGAAATACACTCAAACTATATACTCAACATACTCAAAACACCTGGAGGCTGTAATAGCCTTCTGTATAAGGCTGGGTGATGCAAATATTAAAATTAATTATGAATATTGTTCAGCAGTTTCACAAACATTAGGGTGAATTTCATGAAACTTGTTAAGAACATGCCTGGGTACTAGTTCACATATGAAATTCTATGCTGCATAAAGCAATTCAATTCTGCTTTTAGGACTAAAAAATTTTTCATGACAATTACAATAATAAATAAATTAATCTCATTATCATTACTGTAATGCAAAATAAATCTCATCAATAAATCTCAAAATAAATCTAATTCTCGTTTGAATGAATGAATAATCTAATTTTTGGTATCATTATACAAAAAAATTTAAATCCTGAATCCCATAATTGTAATGCATTTAATGTAAATTAAAAGATTTTGCTTCACACTGATGTCAATCACCGCTGACAACAATACGAGTAGCAAACAAACAAACAAACAAACAAACACAAAAAACGTAGTCAAACGTTAGATGCTCCAATTCATTGCAGTAATGAGAATTTGGGGAGAAAGTCACATTGCAAAAAATCCACAATATCAATTATCAGCTGTCATACTGCTTTATAAAACAAACCAGCTACTATGGGCCTGCTTATAACAAAGCAAATCTACCGATTTGAACTCAAAGCCCAAAGCACATCTTCTAGGAATATGACCAAAATGAAAGTCTACTTTTCGAGTCATGCAATCCACAAACTTGCTGGTCACACAAGTCCTTTATTTGAATTTAACACAAAACTCTATCAGTATCTCCAGCCGCCTTCATCTACTAAGACCCACTAAAGCAAGCTCTAATGAAACACTGCTCAATAAGATAATGAAATAGAGGACAGACAAACAAAAGGGTCGTTGATGGGGTGATTTGAAATCAAGCAGGTCTATATAAGCAGGACACACTCATTTTTCCAGGTAATCTCTGAATGTCTAGCCACCATCATTACCAACCCTTCACCTTCAGCGACCAAAGAAAAACAAGATTGAATCATCTGAATGCAAATTGATTCGCCCCCGAAGGGCACAATGGCTTTATCAGAGCATCAATGGCAACGAGAAATGGGACAAAGAAGTGGAAACGAAGACCAGGTGTCATGGTTAAAGCCAACAAAGGATTTCTGTTCATCTTCAGGGAGATTTTCTTTAAGAACACATAAAGGAAGACACTTTTTTGACATTTAGAGGGTGATTCATACTTTTATGAATACTTATTCTTCCTGGAAGGGATGATGTTTGGCATACCATTTATTTTCACTGGTTTGATCCATTCAGCCTGATTTACTTCAGGAAAAATAGTGATTTGCACTCTTATTTTGTCCTCTGAATGTTTTTGAGGGAGCACCATCTCCTGTTCCTCCAGATAAAATGCCTTTGGCAAACAAGAAAAATGGAGACAGGTAATATATATATATATATATATATATATATATATATATTAGTCTGGTATGGTTTATTGTGTGTTGAAGAGGAAAGTAAAGACTCCATCAGTGAGGGATTCACGGCAGCGAGACAAAACTCAAATCATTTCTGAGAGATGGAGTACGTCCACTGCCGCATTCAGCAGCTGTAAAATGGCTCAACAGCTTTGTGGCTTTCTTTTACCATCCATATTTCAATTTCTTTCTTTTTTATATTCAAAGGATAAAAAAAAAATTGTCATTTTATGTAAAAAGGATTTGGAAAAATGGTTTCACTCTCTGTCCATTTCATTGTGGTCGGTTTCTCTCACTTGCTTAAAAGCGATTATTATATTCCAATTCCATACTAACTATGTACTTAGCATTCCTCTTAAAATGTCAAGGTTTTGTGCAGAATAAATGCTGTAATTTACTTCTTTGTGACCATTTTCCAACCTTTCCTTAAGCTTTAGAAAGAAACAGGGTGTTTTGCTACCGTGCCTTTAAGACTATAGGTAAATGAGCTCTGTTGTGATTGGCTAGCCATTTAGGAGCTCTTCTTGGTGTGTTTTTAAGAAAAATAATCAGTTGATTCTGTTCACAATCTCCATTTTTAGGACAGTTGTATGGTGCATCTGCATTCTTAATTGAAGCTACAAGCACTTCCTGCTCATTGTAATTTCCTGGAAAATAATAACTTAATTTTTTTCATGTCTTTTTTCATGTGCTCTGCAGAAGAAGGGAAGTCAGAAAGGTTTGCAATGAGATTTGGATGAAATGAGAATTACATTTTTTGAGTGTTTAAGGAATTTGTCGACAGAAATTATTTAATTTCTTCACCTTTATAAACTTTGTAAAATTTGGTGAAACAAGAAATAACATATTTAGCATTCCACTTATAATGTCAAAGTTTCTTGCACCAAGATTTTGTAATTTAGGTTTTTTTAGACCATTTTGCAAAAATAGCAGTATGGCGGGTCTGCATTCTTAACTTCCTGTTCTTTGTAATTTCCTGGAAAATACTAAATTTCTCCTTGAGATTTTTTTTTTTTCTCCATGCGTTCTGCAGAAGAAAGGAAATCATAAAGGTTTGCAATGAGATTTGGATGAAATGAGATTGTAATTTTGGGGTTTACTGTCCCTTTAAGGGATTCTTCAATATAAATAAACTGAAAAGTAACCCATTTTTTTCTTCACTTTTATAGTCTTTCTCTCTTTAGAAATTTGGTGACACAAGAAATAACATACTCAGCATTCCAAAAAGTTATAGTTTAGTTCTTTTAGACCACTTTCCAACCTTTTACTGAGTTTTTTTTAAGTGAAACAAGCTGTTTTGCTACTGTACCTTTAAGACTATGTAAATGAGGTCTGTTGTGATTAGCTAGCCATTTATGAACTTGCCTTGATGTGTTCTTGAGAAAAGTAGAAAAGTCTGATTCATGAATTAATCATTCATTTACATCTTGTCTAATCAGAGAGGCCAATTTTGTAAACGAATCAGTTCACGAACCCATCTGAATGATTCATTAACAAATCTGAGTGACTCACTTTACTCACACAATTACTCACACAAAACTATTGTATGGTTACAAACGTCTTTGAATACTGCAAATAAAGTTGCGTGGACCATTTTTACGACATATGGTGTGACTGTATTCTTGATTAAAGCTACAAAGCTTCACTTCCTTTTCATTGTAAATCCCTGGAAAATAGTCATCAAATTAATTTTTAAGGAAAGATTTTTCCGTAAAACTTTCTTTTTCATGTGTTCTGCAGAAGAAGGGAAGCCATAAAGGTGTGCAATAATATTTAGATGGAATGAGAATTAAAGTTTTGGGGGTGTAATGTCCCTTTAAGGCATTCCCTCCCCCACTTTTATAGTTTTTTTCTCTCTAGACATTTTCAAATATTGAAAATAAGTTGTATGGACCACTTTTGAAAGTTTTTTTAGGTCGTCTGCATCCTTAATTGAAGCTACAAAGCTTCACTTCTTGTTCATTGTAATTTCCTGGAAAATAATATATTTTCTCCTTAAGATTTATTTATATATTTATGTTTTCATGTGTTCTGCAAAAGGAAGGATGGCATAAAGGTTTGCAATGAGATTTGGATGAAATGAGAATTAAATTGTATGGGTGTACTGTCCCTTCAAGGGATTTTTCAGTATGAATTATTTATTTTTCTCCCGCTCTCTTTCTCTCCAGGAATTTGGTGACACAAGAAATAATATACTTTTGTGCAAGAAACTAGGTACAATAATGTTGTGATATAGTTCTTTTAGACCATTTTCCAATGTTTTACAGAGTTAAACAAAAAAAAAATGAAACAGGATGTTTTGCTACTGTACTTTTAAGACTATATGTAAATGAGCTCTGCTGTGATTGGCTAGCCATTCGTGAACTCACCCTGGTGTGTTCTTGAGAAAAGTAGAAAAGTCTGATTCAAGAATGAATTATACGTTTAGATGTGGTCAATCAGAGTGGCCAGTTTTGTCAATGAATCCGTTTATTCTTTTCACAAACCCATCTAAATGATTCATTCACAAATCTGAGAGACTCATAGTTATAAGTTATATCGTTATAGTTTTTTTTTTTTTTTTTAACGGCAGTTGTATGATGCGCATGCACTTTTAATTGAAGGTACAAAGCTTCACTTCCTGTTCATTTTAATTTCCTGGAAAATAGTCATTTAATTTCTCCTTAAGAATTAATTTTTTCGTGTGTTCTGCAAAAGAAAGGAAGTCAAAAACGCTTGCAATGAGATTTGGATGAAATGAGATAAAAATGTTTGGGGTGTACTGTCCCTTTAAGGCATTTTCTATATTAATTAACTAGAAAGTAATTCATTTATCCATTTTATTATTTTTTTTTTCTTCACTTCCATAGTCTCCTTCTCTCTAGAAATTTGGTGACACAAGAAATAACATAGCATCCCATTAATAATGTTAAGGTTTCTTGTACCGAAACTGTTGTAATTGAGTTCTTTATACTATTTTCCAAACGTTTCTAAAAGAAATAGGCTGTTTTGCTTCTGTACCTTTAAAAGTACATGTAAATGAGCTCTGTTATGATTGGCTAACTGTTTATGAACTCGTCTTGGTGCGTTTGTGAGAAAAGTAGCAAAGACTGATTTCATGAACAGATCATTCTTTTAGATCAATGAATCAGTTGATTCAGTTCGCAAACCCATCTGATTCATTTATAAACCTGGATGACTCACTGATCTTTACAGAGCCTTTAATGACTTCTCACACAAAATAATTGTATGGCTTTAGATCTCTTAGAAAATAGCGAATAAGTTCTATGAACCGTTTTTACAATACTTTCATTGCACATCTGCATCCTTTATTGAAGCTTAAAAGCTTCACTTCCTGTTCATTTCAATTTCCCGCAAAATAGTGACTTAATTTATTCTACAGACTTCTTCTTATTTTGTGTGTTCTGAAGAAGAAAGTAAGTTATACTTGTTTAGAAATTAGATTTGGATGAAATTATATTTTTATTTTTGGGTGCAGTGTCCCTTTAAGGCCTTTTTAGCATGAATCAGCTGGAAAATAAAAGCACTTTTTTTTTCTTCACTTTTCTCTCTAAAACTGTCCCTTTAAGAGCATAAATTAATTAGAAAGCAGAATCACTTCTGTATCTTCAGTTTTAGTTTTCTTCCCATGCTTTTTTCCCCGCTGGAGTCTCTCATTGGTTTCTATGCCTCTCTCTAACATACAAATATAGAGGTCGATATAAGTGGCAGATTATGGACCCCTGCTATGATAATTCACTCTTCAGCTATAATACTCCCTCTCTCCTGTTCACCTTTACAAAACATTCATCCTCCCAAGTCAGACGAGCAGAAAAAAATCCTATTAAAGTGGTTGCCGGAGGGAGCAATTTAAAACGAATGAATCTAAATAATGGCAGGCAATTTGTTGCCGTAGAAAGCTATTAAGAAATTACTCACTGACAGAACGGCAGGCCCGTCTCGGAGTCGAGGTGGCAGGTTCCGCCGTTATAACAGTATCCGTCACACAACTGACAGCTGGCTGCGATTCTGCCGTTCGTACAGCTGGGAACACATGTGAACAACAACAGCGATGAAATTCGATGTAAATTCTGTCTTTTCATCTTGATACTGAGACATTAAATCATCAAGGAATTTTAATTGTTCAAAAAATGTAGTATATACGCACAAAAAAACATTTAAAAATATACTGTTAAATATACTAAACACACACATATATAGAAAAAATATAAATGTATTAATTATATGATAATTGTATATGATAAAATATATTATTTATATACAAACAATATATAAAATAATAGAATATTTGCACAATTTTAATTTTACTGATTTAATAATTATTAAAATTATTAGTAAAATACTTGAAAAAAGCTCGCACACTCTCAAAAATCAAAAGTCACAAGCGAGATGAAAGCAGTGTAAGCAATTTACTGAAAAAACAAAAAAAAAACAAGGCAAACGTTTTGGTCACATTTTGACCATTTTTAATGCCAAGCTAACAATGTTGGAACCAGGAGCCATCTTGACTTTAAAACAAAAAAATCACATTAATTATTAGTAAAATATAATTATATTTTTTATTAGAATTAGAATTTCAATAATATTTTATATGTATATAATGTGAAATGTTACAAATAATATTTGTACACAAATATTTTATGTCTATTTAAATAAATAAATAAATAAAATATGTATAGGATATAATAATACATTTAATTTAAATTAATAAATAAATGTACTGTGGATCCGAAATTGGGGGGGGGGGGGGGGGGGGGGAATATGAAATTGGTTATAAAATATGTGTAGGATATTTGTATTATTACATTATACAATAATATAAAATTTTATATTTTAGTTTTACTAGTGCTGTCAAATGCATAATCGCGATTAATTGCAACCAAAATAAAAGTTTATGTTTACATAATATGTGTGTGCACCAAGCATATTTATTATGTATATATAAAGACACACACATACAGTATATATTTTGAAAATATTTACATGTACTGCATATATTTATATTCATATAATTTATATTATATATAAATATATTTAATACATAAACATAACATATTTTTCTTATATACATGTGTGTGTATTTATATATACACATTATAAATATGTAAACAAAAGCTTTTGTTTTGGATGCGATTAATCACAATGAATTGTTTGACAGCACTAATTTCCGCACTTATTTTATATTTACATTTAGATATATTGCATAATATTATATAATGAATTAGTGCTAAACTGCTAATGTCACTTTACTGAATACACACTTGCAGACGACGTCTCCAGTCTCTTCGTCTACGATACACGGGGCCCCTCGGCAGCGAAGACACCGGTCCGTCTCACATTTCGGCCCCTCGTAGCGCGTGGGACACACACACTCCACGTGTCCCGAGCCGGACAGTGTGCAGCCTTTGGAGTTCACACAATAATGGTGACAAATATCTGCCATCAGACAGAAAGAAAGATGATTATTATGACTGATCTGAAGCAATGTATGCTAACTTCCTGTCATAACTTACCGCTTCACAGCATCTACATTTTTTTGGACCTCAAGTACTTGAAGTGTCGAAATGGTTGCAAAGTTTAACTAAGCTAAGAGTGTGATACTCTGCATAAGCAGCCGACTGAACAGGCCTATGATGCTTAAATAGTGCACTAGATATCAGAACTGAGCTAATGAATGCAAAAAAAGGTGGTTCATGAAACAGACTGGTACTCACGGTAAAGACAGCGTTCTCCGGTGTATTCTGCCAGACAGTGGCACACAGGTTGGTTCCCCAGGGTCATGTCACACGTGCCTCCGTTCAGACAGTAACCGTCACAAACACGCTTCTCACACAGAGGACCAGTGAAACCCAGAGCGCAGTGACACGTGGGCTTTCCTGTAAAAAATACACATTCTTTTAGTGACTCTAAGCATGACTGGATCATTTTTATGCAATACCCTTTTTAATTTAAATTTAATTTATTTATTTTTTCATTTAATTTGACCTGAATATATTTGCCCTGCTCATGATAAACTGAGAAGGTCATAACTGAGAACTAAAATGAAACTGTAGGACCCAAAAATATGACAAATATTGTGTTGTTAAAAATACTAATAGTAAAAGACTAAAATAACAAAAATATAAAACTAAGTGCATTCTAAAAAATTAATTCATGCTAAATAGAAATAATAAAAAAAATATCCAAGACACAAAAGCACAAAAAATTACTAAACTTAAACTAAAATTAAAATAAATTAAACCTAAATAAAAATATTTAAAATGTATAAAAACAACAAAACTAATAATTACTAAAACAGACTAAAATTAAAATGAAACTGAAAATCTAAAAAAAAAACTAAATAAAAATAAATGCAAAATTAAAAATAAATTAATACTAAATATCAATAAAATAACAAAAGCACATAAAATTACTAAAACTAAAATTAAAAAGTTAAAGCTAATAGAAATATTAAAAAAAGTTATAAAAACAACAATTACTGGAAATATAAAAATAAAAATAAATAAATGCAAAACAAAAAATAAAAATAAATAATTATTATAGTATGTAAATAATACTGCAATATCAATTTCTTTAAACGAAAAAGAAAAAAATCTTACTGACCATAAACTTTTAAACATATAATTAACTTTTTTTAGTGGTGTTTCAGTGAGGAAAATTATTGCGACAAAATAGTAGAAACAGGACAGAAAATGATTTATAAAGCTAACCAGAAATATTTACAAATAGTAATAATTCCAATAGAAAAAACCCTAACCTTAACTCATAACAACTGCTAAAACGTAAATTAAAATGAAACCTGAAAATATAAAAATAATTCAAAATAACTGCCTGTGCAGTGCAGTGTAACTGACATAAAAAACAAACAACAAAAACAATAACATCCTTGATAGTACAGTACTTCATTTGCAGGCTAATACTGCAAATCACAGTGATCTATGCTAGTCTTTGCTTTCTTAGCCACACAATGTGATTATCCGAGTTACTACTATGACAGTGTCATGGTGTTCTAGCGGGGATTTGCGTGACAGTACATCTGTTGGGCATTGATTTTGCACGTTCAACACACACTCAAAGCCAAGGGATCTTCATTCTACTGTTGGTGGTCCATCTGCCAGCTGGTGCAAATGACAGTTTTAACGCAAAGACACCAACAGAAACAATTCCTGACTGTTTCTCAGACGTTATCGCGCTCCAAATGATTTCCATCCAGACTTTGGTTCCTGCCAAAATATCCTTCACAATAAAATGGCTAAACAGGGAGTGATTTGCACAACACCTTCCTGAAACTTTCACACTGATATATTTTTCATAGAGGTTGCGATAACAAATGGGCAAAGCAACGTCTGGTGTCTTCTCATGTGCTTGAACAGCCAATAACAAACAGAGAGTGAGTGAACATGACGCTGCACTTTTGGGAAACAGGCTGTCGGCAGTTGGCATACATGCGTCAGGGGAATTTCAATAACGTTTGTTAGCTGGAATAATTACCAACTATTTAATTACCTGTCCAAAACCCTGACGTCCATGTGTACGCAGTCTTTCAGTCAGGTATATTAAAGGAATAGGGAATATTCTGTCATTAATTACTCACCCTCATGTCTTCGGAACACAAATTAAGATATTTTTGATGAAATCCGAGAGCTTTCTGACCTTGCATAGACTGCAACACAACTGACACGTTCAAGGCCAGAAAGGTAGTAAGGACATTATTAAAATAGTCCATGTGACATCAGTGATTCAAACTTAATTTAATGAAGCTACGAGAATACTATTTGTATGCAAAGAAAACAAAAATAATGACTTTATTGAACAATTTCTTCTCTTCAGTGTCAGTCTTCGATGCACGTTCAACATGATGGTGAGTAATTAATGACAGAATTTTCATTTTTTGGTGAACTATACCTTTAAGGAATGGAAATCCTGTCATTATTCACCCACAGTCATAATATTCCAGACCAATTTCTTTTTTTATTATTCCGGTAAAACAAAAAAGTAGACATTTAGCTGCATGTTCATGCTCCTCTTTTTACATATGAAAATTATATATTTTTATTTATACATTTCTATACATGTTAATATTTTTTTACTTATAATAATTTAAAATAACAATATTTTAGATGTATTAAGAACATTCTTTAGTCTAGTAGAAACAGGACATAAAATTATTTTGGATAATGAGATATATTTATTTCTTTTCTGTATGATAATAATATGTTTTTATTTACATATCGCTATATATTTTTATTTTTAATAATTTAAAATAACAGTATTTTAGATATATTAAGACAATTCTCTAGTCTAGTAGAAACAGGACAAAAAAGTATTTTAGATAATGAGACATTTATTTATTTGAATACTTATATTCTTTTATTTATAATTTATTTATAATTTCAATTACTGTTATTTAATAAAATTATAATATCTCTTTACAGTAAGAACTATACAAATTTTATTATAAAATATATATTATATATATATATTTTTTTTTCCCATAATAAAATACTTTTAAATGAAAGTAAATGACCATTTTAAGTTCTAAAAAATCAGTTGTTGGCATTACTCATACACTATAATATGGCTTCAGAAGACTTGTAATATAGCGCACAAGTCAAATGAGCCACTTCAATTCATTTTTGGAGCCAACAACTCTTGATCACCATTTACTTTCATTACATGGAAAAGAGCAGCATGAGCATTCTGCTAAAGTTCTCTTTTTGTGTTTCGCAGGGAAAAGAATGTCATACGTTTTTGGAATGACATCAGAATGAGTAAATGCTGACAGAACTGTAATTTTTGTGGTTTATTTCTTAAGAAAAAGCTATTACTGAGTCAAATGTCTATAAGAGCAATGCCCACATTCAGCAAATATGGGTTAATTTGGTGCTTATAATATGAAACCTCACAATATGCTTGCTTGTTTCTCATTTCACACTATTCAGAGAACTCAGGATGACCTGAAACAACCCAAGGCAGCACAGGTGCTGTATATTTCTGCTGCATTTCTTCACTGAATAGACAGAAAGCAAAAAGACTGAGAAATCCCCCCTGAATCAGATGTCTGCCTGTGGCTTACTTTGAATTCTGAGAGCAAACGAGGTGAGAAGAAAACCATGTTTGTTCCTGATCGTTTTGTGAACGTTTCTGCACAATACAAGATTCTGATCATAAAATATGAATTGCTACATTTTAAAACAAAACGAGAGATAAAATAAAACCTGAAGCAATTCAATATTTATGTGTAGAACAGTATTTATTTTGTATGTGTGTGTGTGTCAATTACGCAACAAATAAGAATTTTGATAAGAACGTTTTTTTTTAAATAGTTAGTGTACTTGTTTACCATAAAATGAAGGACATACATAAGTTGAAACATGAGAAGAAAGGAGGCATAACAATATTCAAGATACAAACGATGTCCAGTTGCAGATGGGAAATAGCGCCCACCTAATGGAGATCCTATGCAAGTGCCTCCGTTGAGGCAGTAGTCCTTACAATGGCTGATCTCACATCGCTCCCCGGAGTAATTCGGCCAGCAGAAGCAGCGCGATTCCCCTCGTTCATTGGTGATACAGCGACCTCCGTTCTCACAGGCCGGATGACAAAGATCTCCTAAAACATAAATCCTTTATTATTAAGTTTACAAATAAAAATGCAGAACGTTATTGCGATAACTGGACATTTTTAGAATGACCTTTTTTGAAAATATATTTATTTATTTAATAATTTGTGTGTGGGGGGGCGTACTTTTTATATTTATTTAGATTTTTCAACTATTTGATGCATGAAAAAATGTATCTGCAAGTTACATTTTGATTTGAGATTTCAGTCTTAACATTTATTTTTTTTGTATCAAAAATGTATAGTTATGTTGTTATATACATTTTGCTTGTTTCTAACATGCAAGTTTTATATCTTGTTTTGCCTAATTCATTATATATATTGATACATTTTAGAATGTATAAATAAACAGTCCATTAATTATTGAATGGTTTTAGGCTACATCTGATTCCCATTTCTAGGGTGCTCTAAGGTGGTTCAAAGATACAGAAGGCTCGCCTTAGCACGCACCGCTACTCAAATAAGTCATCCACTCTGACTGAATCAATGCTAGCAACACAATCGCTGTCTTTTTTAGCACACGGGCTTCAGGTGTATTGCTTGTGTGGGCAAAGGGCCCAGAATAGTAAACACTTCAGTCAAAATCACTCAAGTGAAACATTTGAGTTTGACATGCCGGGGCCTCTCAGGATCACGCTGGCGCTCTGTTAGTGATGTAAGAGCATCCTGCTGAGCGCGTTTTGACAGATGTACCTGAGATGTTGGTGTCCGTGCAGGTCCTGTTCAGCAGAATTTTCCCCTCAGGACACACACATCTGGCCCCGCTGGGGTTCAGGAGGCAAAGGAAAGCGCAATTCATCTTTGCACATGGGTTGGACACTGAGAGAGAGAGGAAGAGAAGAGAAAATGAACATAAAATGGGATTTTTTCTAATGGTTCATTAGGATAGATCATGTAGAGACACAGATTAAAAAATCTGTTGAAACTGAAAATGTAAATAAAAGAAAATATTTAGTTAAATTGTTAAAATAAAAATAATACAAATAAACCTGTTTAAAATTGTGCATTCCAGTAGATGTATTCCAATATATACACATATATACATACACACACACATACACATATATATGTATATACACTGGCCACTTTATTAGGTACACCTGTTCAATTGCTTGGTAACACAAATTGCTAATCAGCCAATCACACGGCAGCAACTCAATACATTTCTGCATCTAGATGTGGTGAAGATGACTTGCTGAAGCTCAAACCGAGCATCAGAATGGGGAAGAAAGGGGATTTAAGTGACTTTGAACGTGGAATGGTTGTTGGTGCCAGACGGGCTGGTCTGAGTATTTCAAAAACTGCTGATCTATTGGGATTTTAACGCACAACCATCTCTCGGGTTTACAGAGAATGGTCCGAAAAAAAGAAAATATCCAGTGAGCGGCAGTTGTGTGGACGATAATGCCTTGTTGATGTCAGAGGTCAGAGGAGAATGGGCAGACTGGTTAGAGATGATAGAAAGGCAACAGTAACTCACTCGTTACAACCAAGGTATGCAGAATACCATCTCTGAACGCATAACACGTCGAACCCTGAAGCAGATGGGCTACAGTAGCAGAAGACCACACCAGTTGCTGCTCCTGTCAGCTAAGAACAGGAAACGGAGGCTACAATTTGTCGATAATAGAAGATTGGAAAAATGTTGCCTGGTCTGATGAGTCTCGATTTCTGCTGCGACATTAAGAACAACATGAAAGCATGGATCCATCCTGTCTTGTCTCAACGGTTCAGTGGAGTGGGGGATATTTTCTTGGAACACTTTGGGCCCCTTAGTACCAATTGAGCATCGTTTAAACGCCACAGCCTACCTGAGTATTGTTGCTGACCATGTCCATCCCTTTATGACTACAGTGTACCCATCTTCTGATGGATACTTCCAGCAGGATAATGCACCATGTCACAAAGCTCAAATCATCTCAGACTGGTTTCTTGAACACGACAATTAATTCACTTTACTCAAATGGCCTCCACAGTCACCAAAGTGTACCTAATAAAGTGGCCAGTGAATGTATATACATGCACAGCATATTTATAAAGCAGTTTTAACTCATGGGTGACACACTAAAAAGGAAGAGGCACACTAAAAAAGAGAGGAAGAGAAGAGGAAATGAACATGCATGGAATAATGTTTTAACACATTAAGCCATATTAAGTGTTTATGGTTATCTATGGGGGAAAATGCTTAACGAGAAGCTTTGTGCATTGAGTTCATATTCTACTGTTCTGTAGCCACGGATTTGCAGGTCTTGTTTTTTTCTCCTACAGATGACTTGCAGGACCCTGTTCGTTATTGTACTAAATTAGTTTTAATCGGTTAACAGCAACTTGTCTCCATTGGACACGATTCGCGTCGAATGCAAGTGATGTTGCAGGTACCGGAAAGTGCAAGCGGCGATTGCAAGTGACATTGTAATTTTGTTTCTTTTTTCTTGTCTTCACCACCTGGCTACTGTTGTAAAATGTTGAGAGAGTCAAACAAAAAAAAAATTAATCAACAAATAGAACAAAATAACAAATAAAAAAGACTGCAAGTGACGTCACTCGTGGAAGTGCAAGTGTCTGAGAGTGCAGGTCTGAGAGTGCAAGTACTGATAGTGTAAGTGCAAGTCTGCAGCCAGACCCTTCTCAAATATTTAGTTAAATTGTTACAACAAAACAAAATGACAACAAAAAACAAAATTAAACCAGTAAAACAGATAAATATGGCTAAATCCATTTATATGCTGATGACGCCAATTATTTATACAGTTGCACAGTCTATGAATAAAGCCATAGAGCTGTTACAATACTCCTTTCGATCACTGCAATTTTCATTCATAAAACTGAAATTGGTTTTAAATGCAAACAAAACTAAATATATGGTTTTTACTTGTTGTCGTACCAAAATAACGGTTCCACCTATTCTAACTTTGGAAGGGGACTGTATTGAAAGAGTAAATAGTTATAAAATACTTGGTCATATGGCTTGATGAACGGTTGGGTTTTAATATTCATATTGAAAATCTTTTAAAAAAGCTCAGACCTAAATTGGGCTTTCTCTTTCGTATTAAGAAGTGTTTTCCTTTTGAAGCAAAAAAAAAAAAAAAAAAGAATTATCCAAATAAAAAAGTTGTTTCCTTTCAGTGTTGGACTATGGTGATGTGGTTTATATGCATGCAAACCTATCCTTATTAAAGAAGTTAGATAGAATCTATCATGCTGTAATATGATTTGTGACAAATACATCCTCACGTTCCCATCACTGTATTTTGTACAAAATGGTTGGTTGGTCCTCCTTGTACCAAAGGAGAAAAATGCATATGCTACTATTTACTGCCAAGGCTTTATTAGGTAAACTGACAACTTCTATTTGTAATCTCTTATCATATTATACTTTTAATTATAGCACTAGAAACTCTTATAAATTACATTTGACTGTTCCTAGAGTATATTCGGAGTTTGGCAAAACTGCCTTTTCCCTCCTATGGGCCTAGGCTATGGGATGAAATGCAGAATGTTATGATGTTAGAAACAATTCCATCTCTAAATACTTCTAGAAACCTTTTTAGAGCTCTATCTGGAAGAAATGTTCTATGTATTTATTTATTTATTTTTTATATGATGTTGGATGATATTTTTTTATTCTTTACTATTTTTCTTGTTTTATGTGTCTGATCTGTATGTGAAACTTTCTGTACTGCCATTTTGAACAGGACTCCCTGGTCAAAATGGTCAACCTGCCACAGGACTTACTGAAACTGTTCTACTCCGCCATCATTGAATCCATCCTCTGCACTTCTATAACTGTCTGGTTCAGCTCAGCTACCAAATCTGACCTCAGAAGACTACGGAGGGTAGTCCGGACTGCTGAGCGAATCATTGGTACAACCCTCCCCACTCTCCAAGAACTGTACTTATCCAGAGTGAGCAAAAGGGCTGGTAAAATCACTCTGGACCCCTCACATCCAGCACACTCCCTCTTTGAACTGTTACCGTCTGGTCGACGCTACAGAGCTCTGTGCACCAGAACGACCAGACACAGGAACAGTTTCTTCCCTCAGGCAATCCATCTCATGAACACTCAACAATAAACATGGAACAGACAACTATAATACATTATCCATTCACCACGCTCACTTATTTTATCTTTATTTTCTCATTTCTAATTTGCACATACTTGACCTGTACATACATAGTTGTCTATATTATATATTGTGTTTTTGCTGCTTTGTACATTGCCTTTTGGTTAATTGTTGTTGTTATTTTATTATCTGTGTCCTGTCCTGTTACTGTCTTTCTGTTGCAGTGTGGAGCTTCTGTCACTACAACAAATTCCTTGTATGTGTAAACATACTTGGCCAATAAAGCTCATTCTGATTCTTCTGATTCTAGATGAGATCTATAGCTCAATGGGACAATTCTTGGTAAAATAAAGGATAATAATAATAAATAAAAACAAAACAAAAAAAAACATCAGTGGATCTTCAGTGTAGCAAAACATTTAGCTAAATTATGAAAATTATGCTAAATTATATAAAATAAAACAAATAATTAAATGCCAACAAACGTAGCAAAATTGTAATTATAAAAGGGGTCATTTGAATATTGTCATAAAGGGACAGTAGAAAAACAGGCTGTTTAATTCTAAGGGCAGAGAGAGTAAAAATGGTCTAAATTACAGGGCAGAAAACATTACACGTGGAGATCAGAGAAACATTACAAGCAGAACATTGTGTCTTTCATACCGCCAGCATAATGTTCGCCAGAAAGATAAAACTATCCTAGCATATAACAAACTATCAATCTAAAAGCTTTTAGTAGGTGGTGTAATGTGTGCATGTAAGAGATATTATTTGTTTGTTTGTCTTTTTTTTTTTTTTTTAGCTTTTGCAGGTTGTTTTGAAGAGCATCTTCAATAAAGCTTTGCCGTGTAAAAGCACATCAGGGAGCGATGACACTTCCCATTACACCAGCACAAAGACAAACAACACAGGCTAAGATCCCTCCATCCCTCCTTCTTTATATCGGAGAGAGAAAGATCAGTGAAGGATAAGAGGAGAGAGTACAGTGAAAAATCGTAATGGAAGGAAGAGGAATGAAAACACACATAAAGAGAGTAAAGGATAAATGGGAGCAGGGTCACACTGGTTGCAAAAGAGGGAAGCAAACTAGAAAGACTCCAGAATATAAATCCAAAGCTGCTATCAGAATGGATAAAACTGACAAAAAGAAAGGAACGTTTATAACAAATTACAATTTTCAATGAGCAAATGTAGAATGGAGCTGCACTTTTTTTTTTCTCAAATAAAATAATTTTTTTACATGTATATAAATAATTGTATTTGGTAATAGACCTACTCTGATTAATATATAAATTAAATGTATATTATACGTAACAGTTCCTGTTTACAAATGTTTCATTTTATATATATATATATATATATATACACACATACTGTACATCACATGATCAAACGATTAATCGCATTCAAAATAAAAGTTTTTGTTTACATAATGTGTGTCTACTGTGTATATTTATGTATATATAAATGCACACATATGCATGTAAATATCTCATTTACATATGCACAAGAATGTGTCTGCATATGCACAGAAATTTGAATTCTTAAGATGTTTAATATTTATCAGTACATTTATTGTTATGTAAATACTACATAACTATTTTATGTATTTTTTATTTTATTTTACAATACAAAAGTGCACTACAAAATTGTGCAAAATAAGACCAGAGACATTTATTCAGAATATAAGTAGGGCCAGATTTTCATTTCATTTCATGACTTCAAAACATCAGAGACTCCATATTTTCAATTGCTCTTTTACAAATCTAACAAAATACAACATTTCATTCATCTGATTAGAGTCCGTAATTGTGTAATAAAAATCATTTGACAGTAATATGTGACTGTAATAAGCACTAGCTGGCCGCAGACAAGAAGTCCAATCAGATTTCAACAATCTAAACATGAAATTAAACTCAGACGACTGCCAAGAAATCTCACACTGGAACGGTCCTCTGGAAGATGCACAACCATAATGGTTTTAAAGGAAAATTTGATCAAAACAATTTAACTTCTGTAATATAATAACTCTAATGTCCTTCCAAACATGCATTTTTTACATTTCTGCTTATTATACTGTTTTGTTTTTATGATAAACAGAAGCTTAGCTTGTGTTTTCCAAGGAAAAACAAACTCATAAGGTTTTGGAACAACATGAGGGTGAGTAAATATTGACAAAAGTCTAATTTGTGGGTGAATTACCCCTTTAAATCATCCTTTTCAATTGAGAAACGTTTTGAGACTCACCCTCCTGTTGTTTGTACCGATGGAAGACCAAGATGCTGGATGCTCTCTCCACGCCCAGATGGAGCTTCTCAGCAGGCGACTTCCCATATTTATGAACCCTGAAGACGTTGTGCTTCATGCCGACCCCGTAGATGTAATCCTCAAAAAGGTCAATTCGGAAGGGTTGAGAAATTCCTGGAACGAAACCAAGTAAGTTTCTGTCGTTCATTCACACTGAATATATTTCATGTACGACTGTGAGAGGCATCCAGATTCAATAATGCAAAACAAAACAGCAATGTTATTTGAAAATGTCACAGAGTAGAAAAACACAATCCCTCTTAAGCTCAGGATAAAGAAAATTAAACTTTCCGAGGCCTAGAACTGAGAGAAAAACTAAAAAGCTCCAAAACCTAGCGAGTGGCTTATGTAGACAGCATTTTAAAGCATCATAAACACACTCCCTACATTCCAAAAAGCAGATGGCAAAAAATTATATTGTGCTCTAAGATATCCCATTTTGCACTGCATTTGGATTTTTTAATTAGCAAAGAAAGCAATTTCAGAATGCACTGCGATAAATCTAACAGAAAAATTTAATCCAAGATGGCAGATGAGTAGAGAGAAATTACTATTATACATTTCTCTCTTTCAATTATTATAAGTTCTAATAAAAAGTTAATATAAAAAATATAATTTTACTTCATATTTGTTTGTGCAGCATGTGTTTAAGCTTACTAGAGCAACTTTATTAGCAACATGCTGACAAGCACTTTGTATCACTTTGTTAGCAACATGCTAACAGCAAAACAAACAATCAAAACAAAAGGAAACAAAACAAATGAAAACAAAACACCAAACTAAACAATAAACCAACCAAAAAATGCACAAAATTAAACAAAACATCAAACTGTAACAAAAACAGAAACAAACAAAAATGAAACTAAACAAAAACATTTTCTGAAACATCAATGTTAAAGTAGCTACACTACACACAAAAAAAGTTGAGCCGACTTAAAATTAAGGCAACCAGCTTCAGCAGATTTTTGAGTTCTCTCAACTTATTTTTGTAGGAGATTCTTAACTTTTTGTTGTATAAACTTAAAACAACAAGTTGAGAAAACTCAAAAATCTGCTGAAGCTGGTTGCCTTAAAATTTTAAGTTGGCTCAACTTTTTTTTTTTTTTTTACAGTGTATCTAACTAATTTATTTAACTAATTAACAAAACAAATTGTTTATATAAAAATGGAATGGAATGGAATGTCATGAAGGCGGAATGATTTTGATGTTTATCTCAAATTAAATGAAGTGCTCATATTAAACACTAATATTATTAAAAATAATATAATTAATAATCTTGCAACATGCTTCAACATGCAAATTCTAGCTCAATCTTATCAAAAATTGAATATTTTCCAAAACATTCCCCTAACAAACACATATTTCTTGACCCCATTTTAGTTTGAAAACTCCGGGGTTGCATTTCAGTGTAAACAGACCAAAACAGAGACTTTTGAAAACAATGGCATGGCTGCCCACATTCGCTCTGAGTATTGATGACCGTGTAAACAATAACATCATGTGCATTATCGTACCCACAGATATGTATGGGTAGATTCCACATTCGACCTCTCCAAGCACATAGATGTGTCCGTCATCTAAATAATAGGGAATCTACCTATACATATCTATGGTTGTCCCTGCATGAATGGTCATGTGACATGCGTTTTCGGTTGTGTAGTGTAGAGATCGTTTTCTGAAAAGCAGCGGAAACGCCATTGTAAACGTTGATCGTTTTCATTCTAAAATGCTGTTTTAAAACGAAAACGCACTAGTGTAAACGGGGCCTTAGAAATATTTTAACATCATACTCCAGTCGTGTGTTGATTGTCTCATGGATGAATTTGTTGCAAAACCAGGCACTTCCTTCTAAGTTGGCTTAGAAAGTAGCTGTCTATGTCAGTAGCAGACAGTTAACTAGGTTTTGCAAGAGCTTTGGATTCAAATTCACCCTCAACTTTGATGCTTTCCCTAAAATAGCATTTTTCCAATCACAGTCTGTGAAGGAACCGAAATGGAAATCTGGTGAGTTTATATAAACTACACTCAGCTTAGCTTTAGCAGCTCTTCATGTTGGACTCAAGGGCTGGCCTGAGCTGAAGACGTTTGTGATGTTTTTTGGTTTTTTTGACGCACGTTGCAGGATAAAAAAAACTGGAGGATTATTCTGAATATCATACAATTTCCAACAAATGCAAACTCACCATCTCGACTGCTAGCAGCCACCAGCGAATCAGAGCCATCGAAACGGACGCTTCCGATCTGAGACAGCTCAGAGTCTGACCAGTACAGTCGCTGGTTGTAATAATCAATTGCAAGTCCTGAAAAGATATAGACAATTTTATTATGAAATTTTATTACCATACAATTGTATTACAATAATTTATTAGACATAATTATAAATGTATAAATTATGTATAAATTTGAAATATAAAAATATTACATAATACAATTAATAAAAATATAAAATAAAATGTTGATACTATAATATATTATTATTTTAAATATAATTATCATAATTAATACAAATATAAATAATAAAATGTTCATTATTGTATATACATCATTATACATAAATTGCAGTGACAATATTATTATATTATAATACATACTAATAAATACTATAACATTATAATACTGTAATTATTTATTTATTTAATTAATTTTTCTATTAATTAAATATGACTTTTCTTGGTCACATTAGGGAAAATCTTTGCAGTATATTTACTCATAAAAAACATAAATGTTTCTACTACCAGAAAACTCAAAAAATATTAGGCCTTTCCATTAAGAGTAGCAAGAATTTCACCTTGGAAAATTGTACATATGAAATAGTTTCACTCAAACTTTATATTTTATAATGGATTTCACTTTCAGATGACTGAAATGACTTTCTTACCGAGACGTTTTTGGTGCTTTACATTTTAAGTGACAGTGAAGTTATAGATATTGATACAAGATATTAAAATGCTCCCTTTTAGCATAACATTTGGCACATGCTTTTTGTGAGTCTATATTTTACACAACACAATATTTCTAAAAAGGATGACTGGCATGCAAGAATCTCACCTGTTGGTCTACGCAAGTTCCTCTCCAACAAAATGCGACGCAAGGACCCATCCATGGCGGCCTCTTCGATGTGAGAGTGGTCCCCAATCACAGTCCAGTAGACCATCCTAAAGAACGATAGAGGATATTATCCACATATCGCCTGATACAATAGTCAGGACTCAAATCAGACACTTACCCGCGTACAGGGTTAACAGTAATAGCGAAAGGTTCCCCGTCAATGTCTGTGATGAGCTGGGTGCAGTTGGGACCCCCCAGCTGTCCCACGTTGATGGAGTAGCGAAGTCTGCGCCAGTGTGCCGTATAGTAGCTGAACCAGTGCATTCGGGAGTGATCCGTCCAGTACAGGTTCCCTGTCACCCAATCGGCCGAGATGTCTCGGGGCCTCCGGAAGTCTGGACACTGAAAATATAGAGCGTAGTGAAGTTTCAAAACCGCCTTAGTAAGATGTTACCATACTAGTTTCTGTGGTTTCATGAGGAAAATATCAAAAAATTATTTAAAAGAAGTGTTAAAAAGTTAGAGGTTATGTAACGCAATTGACGATATCGGTCTTATTGGTTGTTATTGACTTACTATGACTCCACTGTTTGATGTGATTGGGCTCCTGTCCTGGAGTTCTTTGTAAAAAATGCCCCCAGGGTTAAACTGAGTGGCCCACACAAACTTGTGATGGTGAAATAGCACGTCCATGCTGATGATGCGAGCGCTGTCTGAGATTCGAGCCAGTTGTGTGTGTCCATGAGTTTGGTTGTACGGATACACAAAACTGCGGATTTCGGTGTCGTTGGCTACATAGAGGACCTGATCTTCTGGTCCTAAGCACAAAGATATATGTGTAAAACAAATTAAGTAAACAGATCAAATAAAAGTAAAGCAAGCCCAGGCAAAAACCAAAGCAAACAAACAAACAAATCAAAACACAGCAATGAACAAAAAAAACACCAGATAAAAACAAACCAACAGCACCCACCCCCCAAAAAATAAATCAAATAAAATACAAAAAAATAAAATAAAACAAAAATAAATAAAACATAAAAAACTAAGCAAAAAGTACATTTTAAAAAAGCATAAGAAAAGATGAAACAAACAAAAAAAGACAAAACCAAATCACCCCAAAGAATACAAGACAAAAACAAAGCAAAATGTGAAACAAAACAAAAGCAACAAAACAAAACATACCAAAAAAAGACAAAACCAAACCAAAAAAAGAGCAAAATCAAACAAAATTAAAGCCGACAAACAAAAAACTAAAACAAAGAAAAAAGCAAAAAATGCATCAAACAAAAAAGGAAAACAAAAGATGAAAAACAAAAAAGAGAAAAAAAATTTAAAATAAGAAAACCAAAACACCAGAAACAAACAAAAATAAATTAAACGCAACAAAAAAGCAAAACATACATTAAGCAAAAAGTGAAAAAGATAAAAAAGCAAAAAACTAAAAAATAAAACCATCAAACAAAAACAAACAAAATCAAAAATAAGACCAAACCCCAAAATAAAAAAAATAAAGAGATTTCTTTAATTATTAATATTCAAACAACAACTCAAGAAACCTGAAGTGTTTTGAATGAAAGCAACTAAACTAAAATTTGTAGAATTTGTTTGTATTCGTATATTCTTTTACCCTTTGTGATGCATTCCCCATCGATCTCCTTGAAGTTTCGGTCACAAGTGCACTTGTACGAGCCCTTGGTGTTGGTGCAGTACTGCGAGCAGCTTCCGAAGCGCAGACACTCGTTCACCTCTGAGGAAAGAGAGGAACACATCCATCCATCAGCCTCTCCCACACACTCTCCAGTGACATTTCTAACAGTGCTGCAGGGATGTCTCTCTGTTTGGGATTTCAGCTGAATCTCAGCTATCTGTGTTCAGCTCCTGCTGATTTCTGGACTTCCTGTTATGCTCAGTGAGATGACCCTGAAGCGACCGCTGACATACCTCCAACAGTTTAATGCCAGTGCTGGAACTGAATACAAAGAGACTTTTGCATTGTGGGCTTTGTACAAAAGACCTTTCATCCACCGGGATGCGCTAGGGGCAAATATTCACATTGTGTCTTTGCGTTTTATCACAAAATACCAAACCGAATGTCATTTATTTTCAACAAAAACAGCACTGGTTCATTAAATCATTAGGATATTAAGTAAAGATTATGTTCCATGAAGATATTTTGTAAATTTCCTAATGTAAATATATTAAAATTCCATGTTTGATTAGTAATATGCATTGCTAAGAACTTCATTTGGACAACTTTGAAGGCGATTTTCTCAACATTTCGATTTTTTTTGCACCCTCAGATTTTCAAATAGTTGTATCTCGGCCAAATATTGTCTTATCCTAACAAACCATACATCAATGGAAAGCTTATTTATTCATTATTTTAGACAATATATAAATCTCAATACTGAAAATTTAGCCCTTATGACTGGTTTTGTGGTCCAGGGTCACATTTTTGTCCAAATTCTCTACCTTCACATTGCTTGGTTTTCTGGTTTCTCTGAAATCCATCTTTGCATTGGCAGACTGAAGGTGTTTTCGTATGGTTGCAAAAAGAGTCGTCTCCGCACAAGTCGGCCCGTCCTCGACATGCACCATCGACAGAATCTGTGACCCACAGGGGACAAAATGAGACACTGTAAAGGTTTTACTCCACAAAATACAGAAACCCAATGCAAAGGAAGAAGGATTACAGAAGGAAGTATACTTACATGCCTTGCAGTCGCGCTCATCCGAGCCGCCGTCATCGCAATCATCAAAGAAGTCGCACTGGAGCTCGGCCGGGATGCAGCGGTGATTGGCACAGGAGAATTCGGTCTTCCCGCACGGCTTTGACCTTTTGGTCACATCCGCTAGAGAAAAGACAGAAAGAGAGATGGTTTAGAAAAGGAAATATATAGAAAACACAAGAAGCTGAAGTCCCTCACTCACCACAGTCTTCTTCGTCTGAATTGTCGCCACAGTCGTTTGCGCCGTTGCAGATTTGTTCGGTCTGCAGACACACTCTGTCATTTCTGCAGCGGAAGGGTCTGTTTGGAGGACATGGCAACTTTCCTGAGGGTCGAAACATACACAGAGTAATCATAATCTCGTTTTTCATCACAGACGTGATCTGCTTTTTCTGTGGTTTGTACGTTTCAAATGTTGGTGAAGCGTTTGTAAAGTGCTCCAATAGCAATTTTTCTGACATTTTACTGGCAGGCCTATTTTCAGAGAAAAATCACTGTTTACTACAGTTCAGGTGTACAGTGTCAGGTTTAATGTGTGTTCAGGATGGTCCAGTATTGATTTTCTGCTCTTTTTTTGTTTGTTTGTTTTGTGAGGTTGTTCTCACATGACCTTATAAATGTGACCCATTTCAAACCAGACACTGATGGTCCTAAACTCCACACTCTAACCTGGCATGCTCAACATTTTAAAAACAACTGTCATAATTTCATTTAAATATGATATCATACATTTCTTATGAAATCAGAGAAAACTTTTAAAAATGATTTTACAATTCAAGAGGAAGCCAAGTACCAATATATAAATATATAAAATAAATAAATCAAAGCAAAACAAAAATGAGCAAAATATAATGAAAATAAAATGTTAAATCGAACAAAATTAAAAACAAACCAAAACACCCAAATAAAACCAAACTGAAAAATGCACCAAAAAGGCGCACACACAAATTAAAAGTAAAAAATAAAACAAACACTATGCACAAATTATGTATGCATAAAATAAAAAGGAAAACAAAAAATACGATTTCAGTGGGGAAAGAAGCATGTCAAGCAAATTAGCCATAAATGTACCACACATGATCAAAATAAATATAATAATTTTAACATATAAATTTTTAAATAAAAAATAATATCTATTTTAGTGAATTAGTGAATTAATTATTTTGTATTTTTGTATGGGTCTTCAATGGGAAAACAATTGTACATAAAAACTACAACAATTTTTATAAGTTAAATAAGTATAAAATGTTTAAAAATAAATAAAACAACTAAAGCAAAACAAAAATAAACATTTACAAATCAAAACTAAAACAAAACACACACAAAGAAAAACAAACCAAACAAAACCTCAAATGACATAAACAAACAATAAACAAATTAAACATTTTTATACAGTCTGATTTCAGTGGAAAAGAACCACTAGTCATAAACGTACCACACATGTTTGAATCTTCGTCAGAGTTGTCTCCGCAGTCATCCTCACCATCACACAGCCAGACAAGAAGCTTACACAGCGTGTTGTTGCAAACAAACTCGTCTGCGCGGCAAGCCAACGACCCTGCAAACAAAAGATTTGACTATTTGTTATATTTTAACAAAACAACTTATGTAAAAAACTGATTTAATTGTTATATACATTATTCAAATTAAACTGTTTATTGGTTGTTGCAGTTTTATGGACATTTGATTTGTTTGACAAGTTTTCATGCTGTTACTTTAATGTAAAATAAGAATTTAATATATGCAATAATTCTCACTTCAAAAACATGAGTTTTGGGCTCCTGCTGCTTTCAAAAAAGTAACAGGACACTAATTTGCACCTTATACAGAGAACGTTTTTGAACATATAATTGCATGACTTGTGAACGCATTTGAATTTATTGAACTATATCTTATCTGCAACCTTGCACATTCCCATACAAGGACAATCTTGGTGCATTTTGATGTTTTTGAAATAAATATGAATTTAATCTACAATTAAATATTTAAATGAATGAGTTCCCATGTTATTTTCACATGAATATATCCAGTAATTTGAAGAAGATATTCATTTGGTTGGTATCTGAAGCAATTTATGCATTCATATAGATTTCTATAAGACGTCTAACCGTTCAAGCAATCTGTAAAGATTTATTTCAAAGCCATTTTTGTTGTTGAAATAAATATATAAATAAACTCCATCTGGCATTGAGATGCATTTAATTACCATCAACTGAAAATACATTTTTACTTCCTTTTCCAACAGCGACAAAACCTTCTATAAACCCTGATGATAAAAATGATGGAGCCCATTTAGTTCCTCAGGTACAGCGAAGCACAAGCATTACAGAGACTGTCAAAGCAAAAGCACAAACTGGGGAAAATAAGAATGATTGTAACCAATAAAATGACCCGAGATCAGTTATTGTGGCGGCTTTTAAAGGCCCAAGTTTGGCTCCGAGTTCAGAAAGCATGTTTTTTATAAGCTTAAAGAGGCTGTTAGACTAAGAGCATTGCTTTTTCTGAAAACACGCCATGCTTTTCTCACCCTGAACCTTCTTTCTTTGTCATCAGGTTTGAGCCAGAGAGTTTTCTAGCAGGCGTTTGACAGAAATGGACATTAATATAACAAAGTTTCTCTGAATAAAAGATGACGCCGTGATGCTGGACCAAAGCAGGGCAGAAGGGTGCAAATGCAAGATTCACAAATAACTGCACTTAAAAACAAAGTTAAATAGCAATAGCTTAAAACTCTAAAGTTTGTTTAAAAAAAGCAACGTCATGAATGAAAGAAAATTAAATGATACTAAAATTGTCTCTCATTTAGGATTTTCTCATTTTATGCCCTACACTATGAAAGTAATCATACATACATAACTAAAGAAATAACATTTATTGAAATAATATATATTTATTTATATTTAAATTAATTAAATGAATCAATCAAATTTAGACTATAATAATTGATATAATAAAAAATAAAACTCGTGTGAAAAAACAAAAACATAAGAATGAATAAAAAAAATGAAATTATACTAAAATTGTCGCTTGTTTGGGGTTTTCTTATTTTATGTAGCACACTATGAAAATAATCATGTGGAGGACAGACAGACAGACAGACAGACAGACAGACAGATAGATAGATCTGCACATGAAAAAAATACATGTGGGGAAAATCATAGACAAGCACATAAACAAACAAATACATGAAATGTAAATGAAATATTCCCATATGCAGAGAAAAAAACAGACCGATAAACTAAGAAATAAACAAACCAATAAACAAACCTATTTATTCTATTTTATAGAAAAGAAGCTTTAATAAAAAAATATGTTTTCTAATTTTATTTCCTACACAACCATGTGATATTTATTTTTGTTTTATTTTATTATTTTATTTCATAAGTCCAAAATCACAGAAAAAAACTAAACCAAAAACTATTGTTTTTGAATCCATTCAGCCGATCTCCGGGTCTGGCGGTAGCACTTTTAGCGCAGCTTAGCACAGGCCATTGAATCAGATTAGACCATTAACATAAAAATGACCAAAGAGTTTTGATATCTTTCCTATTTAAAACTTGACTCTTCTGTAGTTACATTGTGTACTAAAACTGACGGAAAATGAAAAGTTGCGATTTTCTAGGCCGATATGGCTAGGAACTTTACTCTCATTCTGGCAATGATATTACGCAGCGCCTGAAAGTAGTCCCCAGCTATATCATAACTAGTTACCTAGCTGGGGGCTACTTTTAGACGCTGTGTAATATCATTGCGCTTGCTGCAGCCATGGTACGGCAACAAAGTTCCTTGATTATTACACCAGATGAAAATCGCAACTTTTCATTTTCCGTCAGTTTTAGTACACAATGTAACTACAGAAGAGTCACGTTTAAATAGGAAAGATATCAAAACTCTTTGGTCATTTTTATGCTAATGGTCTAATCCGATTCAATGGTCTATGCTAACCTCTTCCACTCAATGTTCGTAATTTCTTTGTATGACAGCATGGCCAAAAATGATGACCACACAATCTGGCATGTTTTACTGTATTATTAACACGCCCACTGCTCCGGGTGTGGGTTCACGGTGTGTGTGTGCACGTTGGATGGGTTAAATGCAGAGCACGAATTCCGAGTATGGGTCACCATACTTGGCTGAATGTCACTTCACTTCACTTCAAATAAAACAACTGACTCTAAGCAACTATTAACTGGTTAACTAAGCTTGTTTTTAACGCACTGTGTAATATTTAACTTAGCTTAACATATTGATTTAAATCTATTACTCATTTATAACAGGAAGCAGGAGAGAAACAAAGGAACTTTCCAGATCTACTTGAGTGCTAAAATCAAAACACCTTCACCCTCAAGACTCGACAAAGATCAAAGGTGTCCGATTGTGGAAAAACACCAGGAAGTCAGACGATCCAGACAATACTCAGACTCAGTGCGGTCTGAAAGAAACACGCACTCTGAAGAGACATCTTATGAAATCTCATATAACCACAACGACGTTTGAAGGCAGAAAATTGCAAATAAATAAATAAGGCGTTTAGAAACAGGACTTCATCTTTGATGCAAACACTTCCAAAGAGCCGCAGGTGTGGGACGGCTGGCGTTGTCTTCGCAACAACATCAACAAGCGCAATTTTTCAAAACACCGAAATTAGGCCTTTCATGTAGTCGCTTGTCAGATATCAAGTGGCAACACGGAACCTTTCATCCTCGCCAATTTTCACAAATATTGAGGAAATGACTTCTCTCGTGAGGCTGGGGATTTTTCCGCGCTGTGCCGCACATGGCTCGGCTGATCCGCCGTAATGTATTCTACTGATGGTCATGTTTGTGAAAATCCCTCAAGTCTGTCACGGGTTGACTGAAATTTAAAGGTACTGGCATAAATATATCAGCCTGTCGCACACGTCTGTCACTCTGGGTCGTACGCCACAGAATTGGGCTTTTACAGCTGATGTAAAACTTACATTTAGTTAACATACTATTTATGCAATATTTGGTACTAGCAAACATATAATACTTAGACAACCACATACAGACCTGTGGTAAAGATAACACATACAGGAAACATATCATAAATAAATAAAATAACTTTTGTTTAATCATTTCATTTTATTAGTTTAGTAAATGTTAATGACTTTATTTGTACTATGCCCTGATTGTACTATGAGTAAATGTGACCCGTTCTGGCGAAATGAGTCGGAAGTCGGACGGGCTAATTTTGAGCTACAGGCAAAAGAAGTGAAAAATGTCAGTTTTGGTCGAATTTGAGGTTTCATTAAGCCTCCTTCTAGCGATCCCAGTGCTCCAAATAGTAATTAAACATCTAAAATGATCTTTATTTGTACGTTTTCTGAGAGGAGAACCTTTTTCTCTGCGCACTTCTGGATGACGGCTACTGCTTCTCACCACAAGTTGTAAGTCTATTGTTGCAAAGCGCAGCATTCCAGCTTTATTAATATTCATATCGAATTCTCGATGCCATGAGACCATACCAGTGAAATATGATTTTCAAACCCATGCTGATGGCGATCGTGCTGACTGACATTTGCAAAGCATAAGTGCATAAGACGCGCCTTTCCACGAGCGCCCGATCCCCCTTATAAAAAGCATTATTGCAAAATATGTATTGGCGAGATTCACATCATAATCTGTTATGACTGACATGAACGTTTAAAGAGAATCTGAATGTGTAACATTATATTTGATCCATGCATTACAGTAGGTCTTAATATAGTTTATTTGCATCTTTGTTCTTGTTTGTAATAAAGATAAAATAAAAATAGCTATATTGCGATTAATAATATAGTAATTATTATTAAGAAAAGAATTGGAGGAAAATATGCAACGTTGCTTGGTGATTCTGCTTTGGAATCTTTAACTTGATTTTTCTCAAAATCAGATCTGCTGTTTCTATTGCCTTCAAACGGCTGTAGCTCAGTCATTTTGTATCCAATATATCATATTGAAGATATTTTAATGTAGAATGAAAATAAAAAACTAAAAATTTGCGTATTCTGACTAATTTTGCCAGCACCGGTCACAAATTATTATTTTTTATTTTGTTATAGAAAAAGTTAGTTATAAATATGTACACATTTATAAATAATAATAATAATCAACAAATATAACACTACTACTTTATTATTATTATTATATTTGCATTTAATTGTTTTATGTTATTTAATAAGTACCTGAGTGAGTGAGTGAGTGAGTGAGTGAGTGAGTGAGTGAGTGAGTGAGTGAGTGAGTGAGTGAGTGAGTGAGTGAGTGAATGAATGAATAAATTAACAAAATATTTATTTATTATTTATATTGACTTATGTTTACATAACTTAAAGGTTAGTCATACCTATGTATGATTTTTATTATTTTTAATTGTAAATAATATTTATTGTATTATATTTATAAACTATATCAAATAAAATATATAACTGTGTACACTCAACAATAATTTGAAAAATTATGATTCCATTAACTATTATAATAAATAATATTTGATAAATCATTAATTAGCTGAAATGTTAATTATAACTGCACAAAACTGCATAAAATACATTGAGTGTACAATTTTTAACTATTATTATTGCCATTATTACAATTATTAGTAGTAGTTGTATTGTTATTGTTGTAAATAAAGATTTGATCAATTGTATTGTAAATTATATGACAAATTTTGCATACATGTATTTATTGAAAAATCAACTGAAAGCTTAGATATAACTGTGTAAATCAGACAGACAGACAGACAGACAGACAGACAGACAAAACTTGATTTCAACATTTTACTTTCTCAATCCCATGCAAAGCATGCTGGGAACTAGAAATGTGCTGCCCAATAACAGATTTGGGAGCGTTACCCTGGTCACAGTTGTCCTCGTCACTTTGATCCAGGCAGTCAAAGACTCTGTCGCACCTCCAGCGAGCGGGAACACAGTGTGCCCGATTCCGACACAGGAACTCGTCCTCCTTACACTCCCGGATACAGTCCACCTGGCCACACACACCACACACACAGCTCAACTCGATTTCAATAACTCAACAGAATGATTGGTTGAACTAAGAGTTGTGTCCTCTTTAGCAATGACCTTTGATCTTTTCCTTCAGCTGAAATTGCTTTTTATATATAATGTATGGAAGAAATGCAGACTTGGCTCTCCAGGGGCCTTTGAAAAAGAGGTCTGTTTTAATGGGCCTTATTATGACAGGCAAACTCGTTTTGAACTGTTGATACTGCATTATGAGTGAGGGTGTAATTAAAGCAAAGTCCCTCGAGAAAACAGCGCAGTCTTTAGGAAAAGGCCTGCTATTACCAAGAGACAATGCAGCAATACTGTGTAACGCTGCATCAGAGTTAACAAGAGTTAATAGGTCTTTTTTAAAGCTTGAAAATGTTGGACCCCATTGACTTCCTCTATATTGATGGAAACATTCTTCAAAATATATTTTAATGTGCTTCAGAAGAAAAACAAAAAACAAAAACAAAGCCATATGAGTTACGTCAATACAGCAATATTTATTGATTGATTGTTTTACATAATTATATTTATTACAATTTATTGTTTTGATAATAAATTAACAAAACAAAAAGGTAATTATAACCACACTCAAATGAAGAATTTGCATTGCATTATTATGAAATATTTTTATTCACTTCAAATACACTCCAAAAATAATTTGAAAAATTATTATTATTATTATGAGTACTAGTATAAGTATATTTAATAAAAAAAATTTTCGCTAGTAGAAGTTATGAGGCCGGTAACTTAAAAAATTAGTAGCCAAATTGCCTGGTGAGTGAAAAGTTAATTTCAATCCCTGATTATGATTATGCACTGTATTGATGAAAACAGCTGAAACATTCGTCAAAATCTCTTATTTTTAATGTGCTGTAGGAAGAACAAAGCCATACAAGTTAGGAACATCGTGAGGGCGAGTAAATTATTTTTATTTTAATTTTTGAGTGCCCTATCCCTTTAAGAATTACTTGAAAAGTATCTACATTTTGTAGGAAACACTTTTTTTGTAATCAGAAAATGCCTTTTTTCTGTGTATGTACACAACTGACCTCATCAGACCCATCTGAACAGTCATTTTGTCCGTCACAGCGTTGACCAGCCGACACACAGCCTCCTCCAACACACACATACTCGTTCTGAGCACATGACGTCGGCCGAGCTACGCAGACACAAGGAATTCGCAAAATAAAGTCAAGACAAGAAATCTTCCATCAAAGAATCCTATAATAAGACACATCAATCTACATGTCCTGGGACAATCTGTTCATTGAAAGCATCCGTCTCGCACACATGACTCGCTGCTGTAGATCGACACGGTCTGAAATAAACCGAGCTGCAGTTTCGGTCAGCGAAAGGTTGCCAGAGATTTCTGGCTGCACTTTTTGAAGTGTTTTCAGCCACATTAATATTAATCGTAGGGTAAAATTCCCCTGGCTTGCCTTGCGTCACAGGGAAGGAGCAAAAAAAATGGAAAGGGAGTGTGAGAGCTTTCTGAATGCATCTCCAGAAAACGATCCGAATAATTCACTGGGCAGTGCAGGCGTGGATGGACCCAGGTACCCTATTCACAGCACACAACGCTGAAATATTCAAGACAAGGGCCGAGAAAGATGGCAGGGAGGCCTCAACTTAAAAAAAAAAAAAAAAAAAAGAGGAGAAACACTTCAAGTCTCTTGGAGTTAAAGTATGAAGCTGAGGTTCGGAACATGCATTATTCTGAGTTCTTGAGTGTTTTTGGATTCTATATATATTTGGGGTGGCACGGTACACAGATGTCACGGTTCGGTACGAAAGGAAAAAGACAACAAATCTACTATGCTCGGTTTCTTTTCATTTATTTTGAACAGAGAAGTACAGTATTAATACTAAATATTATATTACATTATATATAATGTAATATTGAAAATCCATCTTGAGTAAGTGGATTTGCCATCTGTTCTTCAGTAATAGATGAAAAGGGAGATGAGAGGATGCTATTTTGCCTCCTTATATAAATGCACTGAAAGCATTACAGGTCGATGTTCTGTGTGCATGCAAATACCTGCAACAAAAGACAACATACTTCTTTAATAGCAACCTCTTTTAAAACATAAATTGTGCCGGAGTGTTTGCAGGTGTACTAAACTTACATCAAGTGTACTTAAGCAGCAATTTTTGACACTAAGGAGTCTGTCGCTAAGGGAGGAACAAGCCGTCCTTAGGTAACATTTAAATGCAGAAGATGACAAATGTGGGGTCATTTTGCTGTTAGTTTTAAGCGGAACTAGCTTAGTGGTTATAAAAGAAGGCTGCAGGGTTTTAGGTCGTGCAAAGATCTCCAGTGATCTCCTGTCACCATTGTGTAGTCATAGGCCTATGATTCCCTTTGGATAAAAGGTGTCCACTCGGTGACATGATTATAAGCGCCATGCTAGCTGTCTGGGAACAGCTTTGATCGGTTCTGGATCCGTTTGCATTATTTAAAGAGCGTGCAAAAGCAGCTAACCTGTCATGGCAGTGTTGGCAGGGCTGCAGTTGGCCTCATCTTCCCCGGTTTTACAGTCTTCCTGTCCATCACAGAGCCATTTGACTGAGATACAGAGATGATTCAGGCACTGGAACTGATCCTCGGAGCAGTGGCTCTCACAGCCTCTCTGAAAACACACGTACAGTATATCAGCACTCTAACAGGAACCAGATGAGTGATGTTTAGCAATTGACGAATATGGTGCTTGAAACCTCATCAGAGTTATCAGTGCAGTCGAAGTCGCCGTCGCAGCGGAAGCGTGAGGAGATGCACTCTCCATTGGCGCAGATGAAATTTTTCGAATTGCATGTTACTGGCTCTGAAAAGGGAAAAGAGAGAAAGACATGGATGGATTCAGAATTTGGACTTATTTTACTAATGGAAGCAAGGACTGTGGAAGTGAAATAAGCTTTTGGCAGCAGTAAAACAAACAAAGGGCTAAACGTTTTTGTTGTATTGTTATGAACAGATAGACTAAGAAATGCCATGGAGAAAATGTGTAAATGAGTGCCAGTAAATAAGAAAAAAGATGAAAAAGACAGAACTGGTAAACGAACAACAGAAATAAAAGGCAAACAAGTGAATACATGCAAACAAACAAAACAAATACAAAAATGTGGGTAACTCTTTATTTTAAGGTGTCCATAATACAGAGTAACTACCTAGTTAAGTACTTAGTAGTAGCCGTTGTACTTACATGCAATAAAATGTACTTATCGTGTAACTAAGTTATAGAACAGCCTGTACTTACAGTTTGTAATTATGTAGATGTAATAGGCAGCTACTGTTACACATATGTAACAGACCGAGTCTGTTACACAGCTACTTATGTAACCCAAAGATTGTTACATGTGTTGCAGACATAATACAACGTAATTACAAATGTAAGTACACAGGCATAAGCTCTTAAAATAAAGTGTATCAAGATTGTATTTAAGTGTACTTAAAGTGTATCTATACTGTACACCTTATCCAGCTGCACCTTAGTTTGATCTAACCCACCAGTACACAGCTTAAATACATGTAATACCTTTCTAATTACATTAAAATGACAGAATATTAAACAGGCATAAGCTACTTAAAATAAAGTGCATCAAGATTGTACTTAAGTGTACTAGTAGCTGGGTAACAGACTTGGTTTGTTACATATGTGTAACAGTAGCTGCCTATTACATCTACATAATTACCAACTGTAATTACAGGCTGTTCCATAACTTAGTTACATGATAAGTACGTTTTGTTTCATGTAAGTACAACAGCTACTACTAAGTACTTATCTAGGTAATTACTCTGCATTATGACACCTTAAAATAAAGTAATACCAAAATGTGTATGAAATAACTAAAGAAAATCTCAGTGAACAGATGAATGACATAAAACAAACAAAACAGTAAATAAACTAATGAAAAAAAAGAAATAAGACGGAATGAGCAAATAAATTAGAGGAAAAAACATACAAAGAGAAATAAAGAACTCAAAAGAAAGACCAAGCACAAGACAGACAAAATGAGGGAATAAATATACAAACAAACAAAAGATGAAAAAGACAGGCAGATAGACATAAAAAGGAAAAACAAAGAACAAATAAGTAAAAAAACAAACAAAAGAAAGAATGAGTGACAAAACTAAAACACATACACATACACACAAACACAGAACAAACAAATTGAAAGCGAGAAAATAAAAGTGAACTAGAAAAAAAAATTAAAGTTTGAACAAAAGAAAGATTCAAAGTAGTAAGAAATGAACAAACAAACAAACAATACAAAAGTAAAAAACAAAAAAGACAATAAACAAGCAACAAAAATACACAAAACTAATAAAAACAAACAAACATTAAAAAACAAAAAATAAGACAGAGAAAAAAAGTTAAAAAATTAAAACATCCAAAGTTGTTATATATATTTATAACACTATACTTTGTTTTAAATGATCTTTGCATCAAATTACAAAAAAAAAATATAAAAAAAAACTAGTTAATGCGAGGGTGTTTCTAATACAGCATCTATAGGAGTGATGGTAAACTTGACATCCTTCCCTCTTTTGACTGTTGTCAGTCTCTTTCTATTTTTTAAAGTTGAGAAAACACTATTGGGGAGTTGTTGTTGTTTTGCTATTTGAGCAAATGGGAATGTGAAAAAAAATTAAAAATTATGTAGTCCCCCATTCACTGCTAAAGAAGATTATATGACGACTTCCCCTGCTGAGAAATTTCCATGGAAGATACAGACAAAATAAACAAATATATTAAAAGCAAGAAAGATACAAATAAACATGAAAGAAAGATCCAATAAGTGAGCGCTGCTGTGCCACTCCTCTAACTCTATTATCAGTCTCTCTGCATCCAGCTCCAGCACGCTGCAGATTATCTGCCCTGACATCACGACTCCACGACCCAATGAGAGCCTTTATATCCTCCCAGTGATGTTTCTGTGTGAGGCGCCCAAGGTGAATACAACAGAGGAAAAGAAATCGAACCTCTATCTGGTTTCACTCCCACCCAGCATTTGAGCAAAAAGCAGGAATTCATCTCTAGATTAATAGGTGAACATATACGAGTTATATTTTCTCTCTTATCAGATTGAAATCATGCACAAATAGAACCTTTTGTACACAAATAGACTCTAAAATGTAAGTCGAGTCAAACAAACACTCTTCGGTAGCCTGTATTCGTTAAGATAGTTAAAAATGGGCTCTAGGGAAATGCAGCATGCTGATACTGAATACATAAGATGTTTGTATTAGTGTCTGTTGTGATGTAGATCAGTGAGCGATCCGTGAGCTTGCTTTTAATTGAAAGAGATGGAGAGATTGATAGCAAAAGAATGAGAGAGGGGGAAAAAAGGGTAGGGGGACTGACTGCACATAAAATCACCGCTTATGGAATCTACAAGTCTGATGTGACAGCTGGGAAACCTTCAAGACAATGCTGATCTTTAGTAAATAATGCTGAGCCAACAGCTGCTTTAAACTGGCACTGATTTGTTTTGAGTAGGTTGTGCACCTCAGAAGTTTCAGACCAATACCAACTAGCAGATTCAAGCACAGCTTCAAAGGAAAGAAGGTGGAAAAGAAGGATGGGGTAGGAAATAAACGAGAAAAGGGAAGGAGAAAGAGATAAATAACAGGAGGAACAAGAGGAAGGACAGAATTGGCAAACGAATGAAAGACAGACAAACAACAAAGAAACAGATAAACAGAAGAACAAACTGCACAAGCACAAGACAGACAAAATGGGTGAATGAACTACCAGACAAACAAAAGAAAAAAGATATTAAATCAAACAACAGACAAAACAAACAAAAGACAGAATTAACTAAAGAAAATCAAATATATAGAACAAACAAACGAATAACAGATAAAACAGAATAGAAGACACAAGAAAGTAAAGCCAACCAACAAATGAAAGAAAGAAAGAAAGAAAGAAAGAAAGAAAGAAAGAAAGAAAGAAAAAGAAAAAAAGAAAAAAAGAAAAAAGAAAGAAAGAAAAAACGAAAGAAAGAAAGAAAGAAAGAAAGAAAGAAAGAAAGAAAGAACGAACAAGAGGAAACAATTGATCACACCACAGCACAGAGGAAAAACAAAGGAACATACATGGCCGTTTATCATGATGCCGATGCCGGAAGCAACAGGACCGCTGCCATTAAAACCAAATTGCAGATCAGTGTGAGAGATCGATTCTGCCATTCAGTGGGACACTTTCTCCGCTAACTGTCAATCAACGTCACAGGGCTGACAAAAAACATACAGCTGCACTCCAGCAGACGGTAGTTAGCAACATCCCGAGAAGACAGGAAAAATACTTGTCTGCATTTCAAGGAAATTGATATAATCACTACTTGGGCGACACAAACTTCCAGAGCAATCAACACACAATCTCATTCTCACTCTTATTTGAAAGTGTGAAGCTAGAGGCTGAAGACACAGCTGAAGTTTGATGAAATCCACTGGGCTTTAGGAGCTCTTTGAGTACTGGAGAAATTGTTCTCTGTCTATATAATGACTCAGACATCAGGGGAAAAATTTCATTATGGAAATTTGAGACAACAGTCACACACAGAGTGATGAAGCACTTTTGGACGCTGTTTGAGACCCATGTGCTCTTCAGAGGAAAAAGACGGCTCAGTGTCACAGACTGACGCACCAGCATTAGCTTGTAAATCCCTCTTTGAGGATTCAACATCTATGTGCCACACACTGCGTACCGTGATATCAATCAGTTTTTTGGTTCCTTTTTCAGAAACCCTGCTGTGCCTGTATGTCTAGTTGTGTTAAGAGCCAAGTGTGATAAGAGAAACATATGAAAGCTGAATGTACTTAAATGTCAAAGCATTCAGATGTCAAAAGAGACAAGAAGATTAGAGCATGATTACAGCATTAAACTAAACTACTGTAAAGAACGCAGAGCACAATGAAATGAAATGAAACAACACAGAAAACTGAAACTAAACTAAATAATGAAACACGGCACAATGAAACTAAACACGACATAATGATACTAAACAAAACAACAAAGCAAAACAAAAAGTAACTAAACAAAATACAGCCCGATGAATCTAAACATAAGGAAACTAAACAACAAAATGTGGCATGAACTAAATAACAAAACAGAACACAATGAAACTATAAATAACACAATGAAGTGACGTAAACTAAATAACAAAACAGCACAATGAAACTAAAAACAACACAAAACTAAACAAAACACAGCATAGTGACACTAAACTAAACTAAAAACAACAAAGCACAATGAAACTAAACTCAGGATAATGAAACAAAACTAAATCAAACTAACTAAACAACAAAACAGCACAATGAAACTAAACTAAACAATGCAAGCACAGTGAAACAAAACAAAATAACAGTACATTGAAACTAAACAAAACTAAGCCAAACAAATTAAACACAGCACAATTAAACTGAACTAAAATAAATAACAGCACAAATAAAACTAAACAATGAAGCAAAACTGAACTAAACAAAACTAATTAAACTAAACAACATGAAGCAGCACAATGAAACAAAACAATTAAGCACAACGACACTAAATAGCATCACAATAAAACTAAACAAAAATGAAACAAAAGTAACTAAACAACACAGCACAGTGAAACTAAACAAAACCACACAAACAAATAAAACAAAGCACAACTTCACTGTACTAAAATAAATAATAGCACAATAACACAGTGCAGCACAACTGAACTAAACAAAACAAAACAAAACAAAACAAAACAAAACAAAACAAAACAAAACAAAACAAAACAAAACAAAACAAAACAAAACAAAACAAAACAAAACAAAACAAAACAAAACGAGCACAATGAAATTAAGCAATGCAGCACTATGAAACAAAAATAAAAATAAATACAAATAAACCACAATAAAACTAAACTAAATAATAGCTCAAACCTAAACAACACAGTGTCAGACCTCTGCTGTGTGTGTCTTGTGTTTCCATGTGCTCCCTGTGTTTCCATACCATATTTGGTTTGTTTCCTGTCCTCGTTTAATGTAATTAGTAGTTTATTCTGTTCCAGGTGTGTGTTTCGTTAATTATCCTGGTATTTAAGTCCTGTCTGTGTTGTGAGATGTCGTCTGGTCTACTCGTTGCGCCCCGGTGTTCCTGTCTGTGTCTGCCTTGCCTTGTCCTGCCCTGTCCTGATGTCGACATTAAAGTCTATCGTTTGAGTTTATGTCCTCGTCTGCGTGTCCTTGTTCCTCCCTGCTGTTTGCACCGTGACACACAGTAGAATGTAACTAAAAAAAAAACTAAACCAAACAAACTAAACTAAATTACGGAAGTTCTAAGCGGCCATGCATTATTATAATTTTTCTGTCTTGTTTTCTCGTGATCACGACTTAATTTTCTCGTGATCGCGACATAACGAAAGTTGTTTTGTTGTTATCACGACTTAATTTTCTCTGTGTATTCGGCATGAGAAAATGCTATAGAAGCAGCATCATTGCAGCATCTTGGATGATCGTATTCGCTTTTACTTTGATCAGGGACTCACTCAAACTGAAATAGCTCTGTGTCTGTCAGTGATTGACGACTTACACATAAGTGCTCGACACTTGAGAAGGAGGCTGTCGGGTCTGCAACTTTATCGTCAAAGACAATATAGCGACCCTGATTTTCTCACGATAGCTACAATTACGTTGTGAGAAAACGGTTTTTACGTTGCGATCAACAACTTTCGTTATGTCGAGATCACAAGAAAATTAAGTCGTGATAACGACAAAACAACTTTCGTTATGTCGAGATCACGAGAAAATTAAGTCGTGATAACGACAAAACAACTTTCGTTATGTCGAGATCACGAGAAAATTAAGTCGTGATAACGACAAAACAACTTTCGTTATGTCGAGATCACGAGAAAATTAAGTCGTGATCACGAGAAAACAAGACAAAAAAATTATAATAATGCATGGCCGCTTAGAACTTCCGTACTAAATAAAGCACAATTAAACTAAATTACAGCAAAACGAAACTAATCAAAACAGCAATACATAGCACAATGACTAAACTAAAGATGACACACTAAAACTAAAATAAATCCTAAACAAGGCTCAGTGAAACTAAATTAAACTAAACAACAATACACATCACAGCAATAAAACACAACAAACTACAGCAAAACAAAATACAAACACTATAAAAAGAGAGAACACATTTGGTTTGTCATTCAACAAGGAGAGTTGCTGTCACAGACAGCCTCATCGACAGAGGAAATGTTTGTTAAACTATTCAACGCATAACTTTGTACAAGTTAAATAAGATATTAAATGCAGAATCACGTACTGCAGTTCTCCTCGTCTGAATTGTCACTACAGTCGCTCTGCCCGTCACACCTCCAGTGGTCCGGTATGCAGTTGTTGTCCTTGCAGCGAAATTCATGCGGCCCACATGTCTTTTCATCTGCATACACAAACAAATAAAGCATTCATCTGAATTTCCTCATTACAATTACTGTGTAAAACAAACAGGGATCTTGAGCTCTTAGATAAACTACACTATAATATGTTTTACTTTAATAACTATTTTTTACACAATATTCAGACTTTAAAACACTCATTAAATGGTTTAATAGAAAACAAGGATTTGGTACTAAGCATATTTTTTTTGCAGTTTGTTTTATATACTGTTTTATATACCAACAAATGTTAACTCATGTTTTTCACCTTTTTTTGTTTGTTTTTTTTTTTACTGTAAATGTAACACTTTTTTAAAATAAACTAAAAATGATGCAATGAAACTAACAACTGTACAGCACAATGAAACAATGAATATAAACTAAAGAAAACTGCACAGCACAAAATAATACTAAAGCTAAACATGGCACAATGAAAAACTAAAGAACAAAACCGTGCAATAAAAAAAATAATTATCTTATGAAACTGTTGCACTTTTTCAGTTTACTTTAAGGTACAAAGCATATTTTTGTAGTTTGTTTTGTAGGCTGGTATATTAATTTACCAATTAAACGTACTTATTTACTACTGTTTACTAATTTTTAAAGTTTCCAGCAAACACACTGGCACAAAGAAAGTCAAACTAAACATGGCAGAATTTAAAGAACAAAAAAATAAAAATAAATAAAAATCAAACAAAACTAAACGTTGTAAAACACAAATTATTTCATTAAAAAGGGATATTCATAACCCCATTATAGTGACTTTTGTTTACTTCAGATTAAAGTAAAACTAATATTTTTGTAGTTAATTGGTAGTAAATTGCCATATTAATATTTGATCAATAAATGTTCAATTTTTCCAGAAACTGCACCTGCCAGGTTTTTTAACCTTAAATTGAACACTTTTTTTTTCCTTCAGAGAATCCCACAAGGCTGAATCAAAGGCACAATGGTGTAAATCACATTTCCTTGCTCTGAAATAATCAACATGCTAATCCGAGCTGATTTGAGTACAGGAAATGCAATTTCCCCTCATCTAAATGTCGGCGACGACTAATCCAACTATCATGAGAGATGACGAGAACATAATGCATGATTAATTGACAATCACAATGCTATGTTTGAGTCCTAATTCCCCGTCTTAAAACGACATTAAGAGAATTCTAATTTAGAAAGAACAAGTCTGGAATATTAAGATTTTCCCTCAAATCGCTTTAGGGCTCGAATCACCTTCAAGTTGGAAGAAGAGAGAATTTCGCTCATTAAAACTTAATAGAGAATATGAGTATGCTTTTACACTCAATTTTATATGTTTAAAGGAAGAAAACGTCTTAGGTTACGCATGTAACCCCAGTTCCTCGAAGGAACGAGATGCTTTGGGGAACGCCTTCAGCGTGACTGGCTCTGAATACCAATGAAATATGTCCAATGGATGGGAGGGACGTCACGGGCGAGGTGACGTAATGACCAGCTGGTATAAAAGCACGTGCGGTGAAACCGCCGTCAGCTTCTAGAATGAAGCAAGCACTGGGATGCAGGAAGTGTGGCCTTGCGACGCAGCGTCTCGTTCCTTCCTACCTCTCTTAGGGGGACCGAAGCAGACAAGCAACTGGTCCGCCCTTCTCCACATGGCAGCTCAGTGGACGTATGCGTCCAGTGCTCGCACTGGACACATACGATTTAGGTTTTGCTGGTCAGGCTCCCGAAAGGGAGGAGGACTAAAGGTCTGCAGCACGACAGGCTGTGGCATGCTGGAGGCCTTAGCCCCAGTGCACCACGGAGGAAATGTGTAACTAGGGGGTGTCTGCCCACTTACTGCCCACCAAGAGGGGTGTGGTAGGCCGAGATCGCTGCCACATAAACCTTCAAGGTGGAGTGGGTTAACCCTGCGGAGAGTCGAGCCTGCAGGAAGTCCAGCACTGTACCAACCGGGCAGTTAACTGGGTCGAGCTGGCGATCTCCGCACCATGAAGTGAAGAGACTCCACTTCAGGGCATACAGTCTCCTCGTAGAGGGAGCTCTGGATCAGAGGATGGTCTCAACAACCTCGGTTGAGAGATCGAAAGCTACGAGCCATGCCCCCTCAGGGGCCACACCCACAGCTTCCACAACTCCGGGCGGGGATGCACAAGGGTGCCTCCTGCCTGTGAGAGGAGATCCCTCCTGACTGGAATCTCTCATGGAGAGCCGTAGAGGAGGGATATCAGGTCCGAGAACCATACTCGGCCCGGCCAGAACGGGGCTACTAATAGCAGCCGGAGTCCGTCCCGGTGCACTCTCTCCAGAACTCCGGGGAGCAGAGCAATCAGGGGAAAGGCGTACAGACGAAGCCTCGGCCACGTCTGTACCATGGCATCCGGCCCCAGTGGAGCTGGATGCCGTAGAGAGTACCAGAGGGGACATTGCAATGTTTCCTGAGTAGCAAAGAGGTCCACCTGAGCCTGGCCAAACACTCTCCAGATCTGCTTCACCACCTCGGAGTGAAGCATCCATTCCCCGGATAAAAGCCCCTGGCTCGTCAGGGTGTCTGCTCCCACATTGAGATGCTAACTCAGACGCTCAAAAGGGAGCGGCATGCTCATAGGTGACCCTCTAAGTGAGGGGAGCAATGCTAGATCTACCAAGGCAGAGCTCTGTAGAGCGGAGAACTTAACTCTCAGCATGAGAGGGAACTCAGATGCTCAGAAGGGAGCGGCATGCTCAAAGGTGACCCTCAAAGTTGAGGGGAGCAATGCCAGCTTGACCAACAAGGAGAGCTCGGCCTCATAGCCCACACAAGGATCTGGTGCGCCAGCCTGTACAGGGGGCGCGACCGCAGACCTCCTTGGTGGTTGATATCAGAGACCACCGATGTGTTGTCGGTGCAAACTAACACATGGCAACCTCTTAGGTCTGGGAGAAATTATTTCAGAGCCTGAAACACAGCCAGCATCTCGAGCCTGTAGCAAGTGCCAAGCGAGATGATGACCCCTCCACAGACCGTGGGCAGGGTGGCCACTCATGACCGCTCCCCAACCGGTGAGGGATGCGTCCGTCGCTAGCATACACGGTGAAACGGAGCTCCCAGCACCGGGCCCTGGGACAAGAGCCAAGATTGTCTCCACATGTCTAAGGCACGTAGGCTTCCCATGTTAACCTCCTCGGAGGAAGACATGAGAAACGCAGAGGCCGCTGCCCGAGGGGAAGTATCCGCAAGGCGGGCTTCCGATCTCGAGGAGCGGTCATGGGATCTGACAGGTGAGGATGGAGATAGAGACGCTCGTCTCCGATCCCTCCAGCAGATCCTGCTGCGAACCCCATGAGCGCCGTCCCCGCTCCGCCTCAGCAGAAGCGGGGCCAGCGCCGCGGGGAACGCCAATGAAAGAGCCCTCCCCGATAGAAGAGGGCCTTTCGGGAGCGAAGCACACGCAGAGGAAGGCCCCCGCAGTGCGGGCAAACAGCCCCCTCGAGGGCCGCCTCCGTGTGTCCCGCTCCCAATCAAAGCACACACAAGCTGTGTGTATCCCCCGCACACAAAAAATGTTTGCAGGGAGGAACACACAGCCCGTATTGCGCTTCCCTCCACATTCCTAGCCTTAAACTGGCTCCTTATAGACATTGCTAAAGACAGACAACAGTAAATAAGACTGACAGAAACACAGAGCGCTAGCTGAATGACAGAAAGCTGACGCCGGTTTCACCCCACGTGCTTTTGTACCAGCTGCTCATTACGTCACCTCGTCCGTGACGTCCCTCCCATCCATTGGACAGATTTCATTGGTATTCAGAGCCGGTCACGCTGAAGGCATTCCCCAAAGCGTCTCCTGACACAGCTCGAGTTCCTGAAGAGAAACTTATCTGAATTAAGTCAAAATACTGAAAAATATCCAAATATTTACTAAATATCAAAGAATTTTAAAAACAAGCAAACAAATGCAACAGAATCTAACTATCCATTCTTCTGAAACAACAATAATGTGGATATTTAGTCATGACTCGGCAAAACACATGAAACCATTGCTCAGCCATTCAAACCAGAGCAACCAATGAGAGAATGAGGTGATGTGCTGAGAACACAATAAAGAAAAATACAAAAAAACATTCATATCCCTCCTCATAACAAAGTACCTCAGTATAACACTCATTTATAACAACGTTTTTGCATCAGGACAATCATAACCTCCCACTTAATACTACCTGTTGACAAGTTTAAAAAACTAATATAAAGTAAAAACGATATAAAGTAAAAAACGATTTACAAGACAAATTGTAACTACGATGTCACCTAATGTACTTGACAGCCATTAAAGCTGCACTGAGAAACATTATCAGTAATAATGTGAGGATGCCCTTCAAAACGCTAAACGACACTGACATAAAGGACACACAGAGGAAGTCTTTTTGTTTAAGATAACACAATAGTTTAAAGTCAAAACTAAGCAATCTTGAGCACATCAGCTGTATAATATAAAGTCCTTTTTGTCCTGAAAAGTGCTCAAATACAGAACACAAGCAAACGATTTCACCACTTAAACGTTGTTCTTCATTATTAGAACACAATCCTCCCGTCTGTAATCTTCACTAGACATAATTCCATAATACTCCTCCAAAAGTACTGGAAAACTTCTGACTAGTTTCTCAGTACAATTATCATAAAGAGTTATATAAAATTATATAATTTGAATATCAAATAGTTGCAAACAGTATGACTTAACAATTCTTTTATTATATTTTGGTCTTTACAAAACAAACAAAAACAAATAAAGTATTTTTATACTTAAGTAGATAATTTTTTAATTGTATAGTTTTTAATATGATTGTTATATAGTTTCAAAATAAATGTAAACTACGTTATTCTTACTTTTCTTGTATATTTTAAAAAGTATTCTTAAAGTCATTCATAGTGTTGAATTATTGTACTATTTATTCCATTCTATTTTGAATACTCCATTATTGGGGATAAAATATATTTCAAATATAAATATAAAACTGAATATCAAACATAAAAAGCTAAATATAATATATATATATATATATATATATATAAATAAATATATAAATATATATATATATATATATATATAAATATATATATATATATATATATATATATATGTGTGTGTGTGTGTGTGTGTGTGTGTGTGTGTGTGTGTGTGTGTGTGTGTGTGTGTAGTTTGATATTTTACATGTACTTTTTAAATTGTTCATAGTGAATATTTATTTCACTCTATTTAGAATTATTACACTAATTAAGATACAAATATAATTTGTATTGTAAATATAATTTATCATATATAAATATAGAATAAAAGATCTATCTATCTATAAACCTTACAATAACTAATTAAATAAAAAAATAATAAAAGATAAATACATTTGAAACATAAGTTATTGTTTTATTTTTATAGTTCGTAATAAAGTTGCAATATAATTCAAACACATTTTTAATTATTGATAGTCATTATTAAATTATTCAAAATACTAAATTAAATTATAGTAATTATTATTTTTTTTATACTTATTAAAGCATCAAATAATGAGTTCAACATCATGCATCACGTCAAAATTGATAGTTAAATTAGTGAGAAGTCTGTACAATAATCACTTCCCCTGGAATAGTTACACTTCCTCTACAAACCAAAGCAGCTGCTTTACTTAAAACGTGAAACATTGCTCTGCTAAAACACAGAAAAACCAGAATCTGCATAATTATAGCACACTAAATCATCCATTTTGGGCCCAATGGAGAAGACTAATCAGTTAGCTGCTCATAAAGCAAACACAATGCAACCTGACAATGCTCGCCCTGAGAAAACGTTAGCGCTCGGGTGAGCGGTTTCCGTCGAAACGTCTCTTAGCGCACTAGCACATCCACAAAACCTCAAGATCAGAGTAGGAACTCCAAGAAGTCGGTTATGAAAGCAAGCAGAAGCTATCTTTATTCATCTGCGTCAGTCCTTCGGGGCAAACAGTCGGTGCAAAATTAAAGCAAATGGAATGTTTTAGGACTTCAGACCAGCTGAAATTCCTCACAGCGAATTTTAACTAGGATATTTATGAGTGGTGATGATGAGCGTGAGGTAATGCGTGTCGACGGCGAGCGACTCACCGCAGTTGGCCTCGTCCGAGCCGTCGGCGCAGTCGGGGTCCTCGTCGCACACCCACAGCTTGGAGATGCAGTGCATTGTGGTCTTGCATTGAAACTGGGACGGCGAGCAAGTGTTCTCGGCTGGAGATATGGAGAGAAGGAGATCATGTGATCAAAACTTTGAGAAGTTCGGTTGACAAAGCACAGAATAACTTTTTCGTTAAGTTTTAGATCCAATTTTAGAGCTACTTTACGGAATCCAACAGTTTGTCGAGGCTTTATTCTGCTGCGACACTTTTTTGAAAGTAGCACCATAAAGAATCAGTAACAGACTGCAGAAAACTGCTTTGATCTTCCCACAAACCCTCAGAAATGAAGCCATGGATTGTGCATAATAACAGGAACGTTGCTCGCAGCAGGCGATCTGAGGTCCGACAGTGATTGTCTTGCAGTTGATTGTATATAAGGAGGTGAATTTGAACACAAGCGCTGCTTTGATGGCTGTAGTTGCGGGGGGGGGGGGGGGGGGGGGGTTGTTATGGTAAAATATGGCTCTTGGAATATTACTTTTTCCTGAGTACTGGCGCTAGTAACTTTTTTTATTATTATTTTATTTTATAAATACATAAATGCATACACACACACACAACTTTGTAATGTTTTATTTCAATTATTATAAATACATAAAATGCATAAATACATAACTACACACATACGTGTATGTATTTTTTTCATTGTATTTAGTGTAATTATAATTTGAATTAGTTATATATCGTTTTTATTATAATTATTATAAATGGAATGTAAAATTATTTCTGTCACATTTTATTACTTATACACACAAGAATTTCCCAATAATGTAAAATTAATAAAAGTAATATATTTAAATTTAATATATTTAAATTTAATATATATATATATATATATATATATATATATATATATATATATATATATATATATATATATATATATATATACAGTATATTAACAATAACATACAGTATATTAACAATTAATTAATAATAATATACGGTAGTAAAGAATGATTATAATCATAATAATAAGAGGGAAATATTTAAGTACAAAATCAGCATATTAAAACAATTTCTTAAGATCAAGTGACACTGGTGACACGAGTAATGATGCTGAAAATTCTGCTTTTTTGTCACAGAAATAAATTGCATTTTAAAATATTTAGCATATTTAATATATCAAATATTTATAAAATATAAAAATATTTAATGATATTTCACAATATATACCGTTTTTACTGTATTTTTCACCAAATACAGTAAATGCAGCCTTAGTGAGCACAAAAACATAAAAAAATGGTAATGATTCCAAATTGTGACTGTAGTGGATATATTTATACACCTAAGTATATGCATATATTATTTATTATACAACAATATTGAAGAATGTCTTTTTAAAATAACTTTAAAATGTAAGTAATAAAATAATGAATAATGTCTTTTTAAGGGAGTGGGTTTTGTTCAAAATATGATGGAAAAAAAAAAAAAAAAAAAAACTATCTAAACAATTCATTTTACAGTCTTTATACATAATACACCATGCTGCTTTGTTTCTTTTACTTTTGAATTTGAGATTAAATTATGGTTAATATTACACATTCCTGGAGAACTGTTTTAAGATCCACCTGGATTCAATTCTGAACATTTTATACTTCCTCTAAGCGTGATTAATTCATGATAAAGCAAGTAAAACAAGACTGTACCCTGGTGGGCTGAGTAACCACAACTTATTTTCCCTCTCATCTCCATTTTCAGACCGCTGTTCGCTATGATAAGCTAAGCCTAGACCTGAAATTCCCTGTGGTGGAGCAGCAATCCTGACCCACAGCACTCTCCCTCCTTTGGGGGCGGGAGGTCTAAAGCCGCTCTCTAATGCCATGCTCCATATGCGATTATCCCTGTTAAACCCTCCCTCTGTTTGGCTAATCAGTGCCCAGGGCTGAGCTCAGCTCCCCTGGATCCAAGATGCCGTCAGACCCCCTCAAAAGCCTCTTAGAGTTCTGGGGACCCTCTGGGCTCCATCCCATGCAATGCTGTTAATTATTTTCCTCGATTTTACTTCTATCTTTCTGATTCTTTCTCGGAGAAGACATACAGCTTCTCTTCTGCACTCTCCCATAAGGGCGTACCAGAACCGGGCGTCTTATCAAAGCCCAGCCAGATAGTCGACTCTGGGGAGGAGTGAGAAATTAGGCCCCTGCTGTGACTTCAAATGGAGGATTCAGATCTGACCGAGAGCATTAACTTCTGCCAATCTCCTGTACCGCCACCTAAAATAAGTCTTGCATTTGGACTAGGATTCAAATCCCTGTCGCACGAAGTAATGATTACTCCAGCCTGATTTCTGAAGGTGACACAAGACGGCTTCTTTGCTTCCTGGTTAGCAAGTCTACCTCACTTTCTTTTTTCTCATTTCACTCCTTTCTTCTCGCTGTCAGTGTCCTAAATTCCCCTCGAGCAATTCCGTCTGCAGCCGAGGAATGAGAAAACAAAACAAAACTTGGGGCAATGTTTACCAGGCTCCTCGCTCGGCACTTTTCTCATCAGCCGATTCAAAGTTCTCAAACATTTTGTTGAATCTGTCCGAGTTTGACCTTCACGAGCCAATAAACGCATTCAGAAGTCATAAAGAAGGAGATTTCATCTATTTCCGACCTCTCTCGCTCTCATTTTCTGGTTGTTTTGCCTCTCTTGAAGGGAAAACTAGCTCAGTAGGAACTTTTGGTGGGATTCTTTGAGGAACGATAAACACTAAAATGAGACTTTCTTACGGCAATCGGTTTCATCTTCACCATCTCCGCAGTCGTCTTGTCCGTTACAGCGCAGATTTATAGGGATGCATTTCTGCCGGTGAGTGCACTTAAACTGGCCAGACAGGCAGATATATGAGTCTGAAAGCAAATGCAAACAAGGACATCATTGTATGATGCATCATTCTGAATTATGCTTGGTCTCCATTTATCTATCCATCAATCTATAATTACCACAGTTGGCTTCATCAGAGTTGTCTCCGCAGTCGTTCTCTCCATCACAGATGAAGGGAGGGAGGGCACACAAACCCGTTCCACACTGAAACCTTCCGGGCTGGCATTTAAACTCCGCTGTAATCAAAAGAGAGGACAAATGAGTAAAACAACCAAGAAAGAAAGAACTAACGCAAGAGAGAAAAATAAGAGTGGATGAGCAAGTATAAAAAAAAACAACAACAAAAAAGGACAGACAAAACAAAAAGGCAAACAGAATGAACAAACAAAAAGAGGAAAGAAGCCAAAAGAAAACAAATGAAAAACATAAACATATACAAAGACATGCAAATAAAGAAAATGTAAGACAGACAGAAAAGGTTGAAGGACAGAAAGACAAACAAAATGAGCAAACAAAAAATAAATAAAAAAAAACAAAGAAGAAAAAATAAAATAAGGACAAATAAAGCTTTAAAGACAGATATAATGAACAAGCAAATCCAGAAATGAAAGAACGAACGAGTGAATGAACAAGTAAATAAATGAAAGACAGATACTGAAAATACATACAAAATAAACAAAAAATAACTAAATTAAACAAAGAGACATTTTAAAGATTAAAGACAGCAATATATTTCTGAATGAACAAACAAAAAAACTGAACAAACTGATGAAGAACAAGTCAATAAGTAAATGAGCAAATTGTTCACCTAAATGAGCAAGCAATCAAAATAAAGACAGAAAAGTTGAAAGACAGAGATAAAACAAAGCACAGGCAGAAAGACGGACAGATATATTGCACAGCAAGAACATATTATAGAAAGGTGCCTTTCTTTTCCTTTTTTTTCCTGGAGTCTTTTGCTCATTGTCAGCTTTGACGTCTCTTTAGCATCTCAATATGTGATAAATTTCCTTTTGAGATAACAAATACTTCACATAGCCTGATCCATCTCTGCAGCTCTTTTCGGTGAATTAGACAGTTCACCTCTCAATCAAAAGCACAAGCACATAAGAAATGACCCATACAATGGCATATTTAAGGAAGAAACACTTGAATATAACCTTGATGACAAATCTTTTTTCAAAAATAATCACTCCATGAACCAGCGAGGAAAATTACAGGAATAAATTGTCACAAAAAGATTTTCCAGCCCTCAACTCATGAGACAAATGGCTCAAGTGTCTAAAGGATTTATTTCTTTTAGTTGAGCTTAAAGAAATCGCAGTTGATTGTGGAGTCACTTCAAGACATGCATTTTCCTTACTATACTCGAAGTTCACAAATACAGGGAAGTGAATTAGTGGGAACAAATCTCAACCTAAGGAGCTTTCTCTCTGTCTACAGTAAACAAAGACGCAAATCAGAAGTGATTCCAACAGAGTTTGATGTTAGCATGTTGCTAAGCTAATAACACAACATTAGATGGATAGTTTGCCCAAAAATGAAAATTCTGTCATTTATTACTCACCCTCATGACGTTCCAAACCTGTAAGATCTTTGTTTATCTTCGGAACACAAATTTAGATATTTTTTATGAAATCTGAGAGCTCTTTGACAAGAATACTTTGTGTACAAAGAAAACAAAAATAACGACTTTATTCAACAATTCTTCTCCTCCAAATCACGTATCCCGCCATTATCAAGAGTACCATGATGCATTCGCATTGCTTTCCTCTGCACGTAAACAAGGCTCATCTCAGCCTTGTTCTACGTCAGCAGCATCATGCGCATGCGTTGTTAATGTGCAGAGGTACTCTCGATAATGGTGGTAAAAAATACCGTCACAAAAAGTATTCTATTTGCGTCGTAAAATTACGTTTGAACCACTGATGTCACATGGACTGTTTTACCAATGTTCTTACTACCTTTCTGGGTCTGGGAACATTTCAGTTTCACTTCAGTTCAGGGTCAGAAAGCTCTCGAATTTCATAAAAAAATATCTTAATTTGTGTTCCGAAGATGAACGAAGGTCTTACGCGTATGGAACAACACGAGGGTGAATAAATAATGACAGAATTTTCATTTTTGGGGGAACTATCCCTTTAATAAACTCTAAAAATTTAAATTAGGTCAGACAGTGTTAAATAAAATACATTTATAATTGGCACATCTTTTGCTTTGTCTGCCATCTTGGAAACCTTTTTGCACTTGTTGAATTGCATTCTGTTATGGATACATGCAATGCCGCATTCGAATTTGGCCAAAAAACATATTGTAGAAGATAACTCGGTCCAAAACTCATCAATGACCTCTTAGAAGGCTCTTTAGGTAGGCAGCTAACTAGATCTTGAGTTTTATAGACACTACAAGGCACTACATTCACATTCAATGGCTTAACCAGTTTAGCTGATTGCCACCATGTTTGGTTACTTACGGCAATCTGCCGGCTCATCAGATCCATCTCCGCAGTCGTCCACGGTGTCACACTTCCACCAGAAGGGAATACACTCATCCGTACCACAGCGAAACTACACACACAGAGAAACAACCTCTTGAACAACTATTTATCGAGCAGCAGACTGGATATAATTGGTAGTTGAAAGTGGTGCCAAGAGTAGTTGAGCTATGGCGAAACCCTTATTCTGGCTCCTGAGGTAATTATAAAGTCACACCTGGCTGGCGGTGCAGTTAGACAGACAGGTTTTGTTGTCTTTTGCCAGGTAGAAGTGTGTAGGACAAGCGCACTTGTATCCCCCACCAGGGGAAAGAAGGCATAGGTGACTGCACCCTCCATTAGTCACCTGACACTGATGCTTTGGCACTGAGGACAAACAACAAACAATAAGAAACAAGCCCAAAACAACATGACTCTAGCACAAAAAGTCAACTGAAGACTGAGTTTCTTGCTGTAATACCATCAGGTTGTCGGAGTGGATGGTAGACTTGAATGTCTCGAATGGTTTGCCATGAGCTGAGGAGTTCTGTTTGTTGGCCGCCGGACGTCTTGTGCGAGCGGATGAGGGTTTTTGACTTCTGGTCACTCCAGTAGATGAAGTCCTCAAAGAGTGTGAGACCGGTTATGCCACCTATGTCCTTGATTGGGACTGGAAATTCGGATTGAGAGATCTTACTGAGGACAATTCGAAATGAGACTACATTCGAAACAAGGTGAAATTTACCTTTGTGTCTTTTTGTACCATCCATGTTCGAAAACAATATATGGTTCTCGTCAGCCCAGTAGATCCTTTTGTTGATGTGGTCAATGGTCAAGGCTGAGGGAGCATGTATTTCTGTATCTATTATGACACGTTGCTTGCTGCCGTCCATTCCAATCCGTCCAATTTGGGGCTGCTCGCAGCAGTCGATCCAGAACACATATCTATTGCACCATGGGAATAAATGGTTTTGAATGGTGCGGTGCGTCTTAAAAGTGTACTCAAAAGCAATGCGTTCTGGGATTGCGAACAATAGGCAATAATAAGCATCATTTACCCCATGTGAGTGTCGAGAGCAAGAGCGGTTGGATTCCTCAGTCCTGTCCTCAGCAGTACGGTCGGGTAGAGTCCATTAGCTTTTGCCACCTCCAGGGTCTTTCTCTCACCGTCACACCAGTACAAGTTCTTGCCGATCCAGTCCACAGCGAGAGCACTGGGAACCGACGTTCTGTGAACCACCTGAGAAAACAGCAGTCAAGCACAGTTGGTCTCTTTTGGCCAGTTATTCACATGGATTTATCCACTGCCGGTATCATAGGGAACAAATGCTTCCTAGCAGAAAAGTTCAGCGTGGTGAGGGTGAGATGCAGTTGTGCACTGTATTTTGCTGGTAGAGTCATATAAAAGTAAGTCTTTATTGTTTCTGCTAACAGTTATTGTCATGACATCAATTTAAATGCAAATTTTTAACCGTATAAAACAAAACAAACAAAAATGTGTTCATATAAATCTAATCCTGGCTCTCATTTGCTAAGGCTGAGTTAGCATGGCAGTTAGCCAGCACATTAGCAAACAGCAGTCAACAAACTTGTATGCATTGTCTTCAAACGTGTATACATTGTTTCCTTATCAAAACAAAAATGATAATAATAATATAATAACCTCTAGATATGGTTGTCAACTGGTGGCTTGGAGGTCCACAAAAATAGTTTGCATAGCAATATACAAATATAGACAAATAAATTAGCATATACCAATATAGCCAAGTGAATTAACAAGTTTTCAAAAAGCCAAACAACAACAACAACATTCACCAACTTGTAAATGTAGGATAAAAGTGGGAATGAAGGGGCTTGGTTCTTCAAATAAAATTAAAAATTCAAGGCTACGATAACCTCTAGATGTGTTGTTTTTTTAATTGATGGTTTACAGGTTCACAAAACAGCTAGCATAGCAAATTAGCACTGCAAAAAGCTACAATACAACGACAACATGCTTGTAAATGTAGGATAAAAGTAGGAATGAAGGGACTATGATAACCTATAGACGTGTAGTTATCAACTGGTCCCTTACGAAAATTAACCATGGTTTTATTATAGTAAAATTGTGTTAATGTTTTGTTGGTGTACTGATCACCATTTTTATAACCACAATTTTACTACAAGTAGTGTACTACAACCATGTTTTTTTTGTTTTATTTGTTGTAAACCCATTGTTAATTTTAAAGGGGTGGCTTCATAAGGGGTCAAAAATAGTTAATTAGCAAGATTTCACTGCAAAAAGTCAAACTACAACAACAATGTGTTCAACAATGTGTAAACAGGATTAAGTTGGGTATGAATGGACTTTCCTTCTTCAAACAACATGCACAATTCAAGATAATGATAATCTCTAAATGTGTAGTTCTTTTAGCAACCTAAAAACTCTTGACTGCAAATGAAAAATTGGAGTCCTAAAAGCAATCCATTAGAGAACCGCTGAGCTAGACTTGTACATTATTGCTAATTATCAGCGGGCTATATAACCGCTCATTAATGGAACTTCAAACTCCCCAAAAATGGCAAGAAAAGTTCCCAAAAGATGTAGTTTTACAAAAAAAGGCAATTCACAACATTTCACTGCTCATACTGATCACAGAAACTGCCTGTTTGGCATAAACAATACTCTTCCCAGCTGGCAGATAATCCAGCGCTTTTAATCATTTTTCGTTCTTGGTTGCTGGTGCCCCCTGCCTAGCGCTTTAAGAGTAAGAGTAACATTCTGCAAGCTGATGAACATTAGAGATGAACATTAAAGACATTTTGCCTCAGACAGGGTCTTACCATCAGCGCTAATTAAAACTAGCCTAGCCGTGATGAATTTTGACATCTAAACAGGTTTTCTAGATGCTGTGCTCACCGGGGAAACTAACATTTTCAGGTAAATAGTACACAATCACAGGGTTGAGATACACCACAGGGTGAAAGTGCACAAAAATATGAACTGGGTAAGCAAAACAACAGCAACAAAACATGGCAAACTCAATTACTAAGTCAATTAAATCAAAGTTCCATAAAGCATGTGAAAATAAGCGCACACATTTGGATTTTTGCTGAATGATAGAAGTATGTGACCCCAAGTTTACTTGTATGGTGCATTTCCAGCATATTTCACTTTAAATCAATTTGTTTAGGCTTGATGTTTATGATAAATATTGTTTATAATGCACATTATTATTTGTTTGTTTTATATTAATTATATTTCTCATTCCTGCTCTGTTCTGAATACCGTTAAATTCATAGCTTTTATTGTGAAATGAAAATAACTAAAATACGTTTATATTTTTTATAATGTTCAGAAATATTTCATTTTATTTATAGGTATTTTACATTATTTTTGAATGTAAAAAAAAAAAAAAAAAGTTTTGTTTCTATCAATAATGTAATTTCGCAACTTATTCATATGTAGATAAGGTATTGATGCAAACAAGACCAAACTATTACCAATAATTTAGATATTTAGCATTACATTTAAGGTGTGATTGTATTGAAAAGAATGTCAGAGACCTACAATTCTCACAATGTTGAGATCAAACTACAGTAACTACAGTATTTTTACACAACATGACAGGCACATCGCATTGAATGTTCACAAAACAAAATTTATGATAAAATCACAACAAAACATCTCAAATCTCTCCAGTCGTCTCAGAAGAATGTTTAATTTGCAAAGTGTTTTCCAACAACATTTTTATCTTGCAATACAAAATTCTCTCAACTCTCTGAAACTTTCATTCTATCTTTTTATCATCTGCTTTCCATCAATGTCCTACGGAAAAAAAAAAAAAAATCCTGGAAATTTTCATAACATTTAAGTTTAATTAACATGAAAATGAAGTGTGATGGCATTTAAAAGATTGTCAATGACCTAAAATACTCATGAAGGTGTTATCTTGTGAAAAATCAGAGGCAGGGAGTTCATTTTTTGGCAGACAAAATAAGTATATTTTTCGCATTTCCAGAATGGTCAAAACTGGTACTGCAACTACATTATTTGTATGCAACATGTCAGGCACATTGCATTGAATGTTTGTAAGTTTCAATGCCCGTGAATTTATGATAAAATCAAACCGGCACATTTAAAATCTATAGACGTCTCTCCTGACGTCTGGCTCATTTGTATACATTCAAAGCATTTACCAAAAGCATGTTTACCTGGCAACGCAAAATTCTCTCACTCTCTGATTTTCACTCCTTTTGTTCTATTTATTTATCATCTTTCCATCAATGTCCTATAAAAAAGTCCCATTATCCCATGTGGCTTCATTTTGCTTTTAATTTCAACATTTGGGGTGACTTTATCACTTCTTCGTTGCCTTTACAGATGCTCTACCTCTCCCTCTCTCTCTTTTTCTCTGTACTATAGCATACTATCATAAATCAGTTCAAGATCCAGAGTTCAATCAAGCTTAATGAGCCATTATGGCTCGATATTAAACATAACGAGCTCTGGCGGCCCAGCAGGGCAAGGCTGGCACACTATGCCCGTTTTCCGCCCTGAGTAATATACGCAAGGGCATTGATGGAGAGGAGTATGAAGACAGACAGCCTCACACACACACATTGCCCTGTCAATCATTCCAACGCCGGCTCATTTCATACCAGTTATTCTCAGAAAACTATAAGCTTTTATTTATTTGTTGGAGTGATGTGAATATGTCTGCTTTCCCCCCATTGGAATCCATCAATTACACAATAAAAAATGCCCCTGTGCAGAGGTGATGTGAATCAAATTTACCCAGGGGCAGAGGGTATTTGCATGTGTCAATCTGGACAATTCTGGGTGATTTCAAGAGTAATTCAATGTAAACACAGACACACACTCGGGGATGTACCTTGAGGTCACTTCCATTCAGGCGCATTCTGTTGATTCTGCGTCCGCTGGGCCTGCTAGTGTCAATCCAATAGATCAACTCCTTCCTGTATTCAAAGTCTAGAGAGATGACATTACTGAGTCCCTGCAGAGAGAAAGACAAAGAGAAAGAGAGAGACAGACAAAGCGTGAGATTGACAGATGAGATTTTAAAGGGAAGAAAAGTCTATTTTTTTTTTAAACAGTAGATAAATTCTAAATTTTCACTCTAACCTGAAGAATAATATTGAGATCCATTAGGCCATTAGTTTTTAATGCAAAGGTTCTTAAGGTATAAAATTGAATAATAATAATTATTATTATTATTATCACTAATATGATGTACTAATTATACAATTAGTACTTCATATTAGTGATAATACTATACTTCATATTAGTGATAATATACTAATTATACAACTGAAAAAAAGACTACCTAAAATAAGGAAATTAATTGAAAACTAATAAAATGACAAAAGCACATACAATTACTACAACTTAATTTAAAATACAAAAATAAAAGCTAATTAAAAATATTAATACATTTTATCATAGTATATACAGTATATCATACAAAATTTTAAACATATTATAATAAAAAGATTTTAAAAATATTTATATATTTCTATTTTATTTTAGATAAAGTTTTGTATATTATAGCACTTTTCCACTGCGTGGTACGACTTGGCTCGGCACGGTTCAAAACGGCTCGGTTTGTGTTTCCTCTGCAGTTTAGTACCGCTTTAGAGTGGATGGGATTATTCACGTGTCATTATAGCTGCGCCGCCTCTACTGCCGTGATTCCTGAAAAACGTTTTAACCCCGCATCGCTCCATCACACTCTCACTGGATCCGCTCCTCGGCTATCAACGAGAGGAACGTCTGTACTTCCTCAACCGACGAAACAGCCATTTTTTGGTTGGTGCGCTCATTCAAAACAGTTGCGTTCGATCCTTCACTGGCTGTGCTGATTTAAATCTAGCGGGTCTGTTGTGTCTCGTGCCGTTCAAATGATGCAAAAAAAACTAAAAAAAGTTCAAATGATGCAGGCAGTGACGATTTTCTCCAGCCAATCAGTGATCAGCAGGGTTTACATGTCACGTTTTAGTAACGGTATGGCTCGCTTGGAACCTCGGCCGAGGTGGTACTAAAAAAGTACCAGGTACTGTACCCAGTGGAAAACCCTCCAAAAGTGAGCTGTACTGAACCGTACTGTAACATGCAGTGGAAAAGCGCCATTAGTAATTTAGTTTTTACAAAAATAAGCATTCTATTATTTCAACTTTATCTAATAATGTAAAATATTTGTAATTTCTCGTTCAAATAAAATAAAATGTATTGTCTTTGTTTTGGACGTAAATGTTTTTAGGTTTAGTTTAGGTTTTCAAATTCTGTTTAAGTTGATGAAACTATTTAAATTGATGTCTTTTCATGTTCATTTCTGACAATGTTTTTATTGATAGAGATATAAGGCAAGTATAAAGAGGACAGGATAGTTGGAAGATCGTCATCAGTTATTGTTGCGAGCAAGACTCGAACTTTGTTTGCTCACATGAGCATTTATCTGCTAGTCCACATTTTCAGCAGCTATTAATATTTAATGAAAAGGGAATAATTAGATTTTTTCAAACCATTTAATTGAAGCAAACAGAAGCATTTTATGAAAGCATGAGTCATAAAAATAATAATAAAAAACATCAAACATCAAAATGCGTCTTTTATCGTTCAAGCCGACTCATTATAACATCTTCCCGCCACTTTCTCGATACCTTTCTCATTCGCTTTGTTACTTTCACTATGTTCGGTTAGAAATAAGAGCGAGACTTCCTCTGTCTGACAGAAACTTCCCATCATGCACTGCTACGACTGTAGCCAATCACTTTCTCAGTAGGGGTCTTTCGCATTCTCCCGTCTCTCTCTCTGTCTCGTTCACTCAAACCCCCTGCCGCGTTCAGATCTAATTTGCTGGACCAGACCTTTTATATCAAACTGATGGAGTTCTTGACTGATGAATCAACCCAAGCGTGCGTTTTTAACTGCTCCTTCGATGGCAAGCCGCTCAATCTCTTCACACGAGGGCCATGAGAGACTTTCTCATCCAACGGTCCCTTCAGAGTCAAATCGGTCATGGTTCCTTTTGCATTGACAAGCAGTTTGATACAGATTTAAAGACCATAACTGACGTTTTTATTAATAACGATTACTATAATGATATATTTACCGGATAAGAATTATTAAAGGAGCCATAATTTACACTTTTTCATCATCATTTTCCATACTAAGAGGAAAAGAGTTGTGATTCCAGTCACAATGTGACCTTTTCTGTGTGCAAATATTCCCGGGCGTCGATATTCACGTCAATCGAGTGTCTAAAATGCTGTTTCAGGCTGTTGAGTTGAGCTTGTGAATTTCTATAAAGCACCACAGGTGGCTGTTGATCCTGTGCTTCCTCTGAGCTTTTGTATGTTGTGTCTGAATTAAACTCCATATGCTGTAAGAATGTGTATTTTTATGAAAGAAATAAGAAGGAAATTACAAGGGAATATGGAGGAAACACACTAATGAGTTTGAGCTAAACAGGAACGCATCTGAGAGCACAAAAACTACAATAATGGTTATGAAAAGACAATTTTAACAATTGTATAAGTATAACTTCTGCTCTTGCTCTATTAAAATATTTGATTCTTTTTGTAAAAGACTTTGTCTAGTTTTTCAGAGTGCGAACCATCTACAGTCTCTTCTATACTTTATTGGTTTCCACGCACCTGGACTTACCATTAGCCTTCATCTGAGCGCAACAGTATTTCCTTGTCTTCTGAACAATTGTATAAGTAAAATTATACATTTTAGAGAGCTTTATCCATCATACCTGTTTCAGAAGTGTGTAGTTTGATCCATCTAGACTGATCTTTCGGATTTCGTGATGGTCAGCAAGAATAAGAAAAGGCTCTTCCGCTGGGGGGAAAAAAATAAGTAAATAATAAATTACATATTTCATATTTTATGCAATGCATGATTTTTTTATATATATTGTTATATTTAATTTTGTATATTTTTAATTGTATTTTATTCAATGCAATGCATAAAATATTTAGATAATTTTATAATTTTTGTATTTTTATTTTAATGTATAAAGTATTTAAATTTATAAATTTTATATGTGTCATTGTATTTAAAAAATACAAGATAAAACATTTTCCCCATAACATTTCTTAATTGATTAAAATTGCTTATACTAAAACACTAAACAAGTGTTTAGTGCAAACACTAAATTGCTTATTACCTGCATTGTCTTACTTGAAACCTGTGTGACTATAAGCGAATAAAAAAGTACCTAGGATTTTGTAATATTCAGTTATATGGATGTATTGGGATTCCAAATACTTTAAAAAGCATTTAAATAAGTGTTTGTGTTGCTCTATAGATTATTCTGGCTGCGAGACATGACTGCAACTTCAGTTTGATGACTTGAAATCGATTTCCTGTGAGCTGCCAACACTTGAACATCCACTTCCTGTCAAGTCTGGGACTTAGACTTGTCAGTTATACGAAAACAGTGCTTTATTACTTGAGTGTGTGTGTGTGTGTGTAGGCACGTCTTTGAAGGAGAGACACTTACAAAACAGTACTGTGGCAGAACAGGGATGGTATCAAATGCTGCTTTGTTATACTAACTGGTTTTATTAAGTATTCTATGGATAATTAAGTAAAATTATGGAAAATTTCCTAGTTTAATTGGGATTTTACAAATACATTCAGACAAATAATGTGTTTAATGTCCGTTCATTGGGTGTTTAATATACATTCTCAGATGTAATTATGCCTTCATAAAGGTAAAAATTACTCATTGAAACAGGGTTGAAAGTTTTAGGATTCAATTTCATATTACAAACCTTGTCCTCAAGGCTATGAAAAACAAAAATCTGCTTTTATATATATATATATATATATATATATATATATATATATATATATAATAAATATTATATAATTCTATGCATATTTCAATTATATTACATTACTTAAAAAATAAATTAACGGTTGTTCTCGGAACATTATCATGGTAACAGGGTTGATATTTTAAGATGCTTTAAAAAATAAAGCAACAAAATATATGAGACTTAAGCTTGTCTTTGATGGGTTTGTTTAATAAAAGTATTATGATGTCATTAATATTAAACATTATATTATTTATAAAATCGGTAATGGAAAAATATTTACATAATGGTAACAGGGTTGATGCAGTCTTTTTAATAACGCAGTAAACTGAAACCTAAAAAAACAGGACAGAATAAAAACAAAATACTAGCTTTATTTCTATACATTTTGTTTTCATCAAAATTTGTAAACAAAAAAGTAAACGAAGTAAAATTTGGTAGGGAAAAAATAAATCTCCAATTCCCAAAAACTAAACTAAATAAAAATAAAAAATGTCTCCATTAACACATATTTAATGCAATACCACAGTACCATGTTAAAGAGGCAATTGTAATTGTAAGTGGTGGTCTTCGCTAGATTTCATTAGCAGCTTCTTTGCATGTCAGCAGCGTTTGCGAGTGAACACTAAATGAGTGAATATAAACGTCTTTCTTTTATACAGTAAATAACTGCAGGCAGATGCCATATGTCACACCTGGATCTTTTCTTAGCCAATCAGAGCTCATCTCCAGCTGACGAACTAATTGTCTTCAACCTCCTGTTGCTTTCCTCTAAATATAAGTCACAATAAGACTCAGTATGCGTGTTCTCGCCCGTGCGGGGTGTTTCTGGGCAGGTATGACAGTAAAATCTCTGTGAGGGTCCACAGGAGCTCATTCACACCTGTGCTGCTGAATAGAGCACAGTACCTGAGAGAGACCTGCAGCTGTGAGGGTTACTGGCGGGACGCTGGTACCCGTCGGCACACAGGCAGTGAAAAGACCCGTAGGTGTTGATGCACTGGTGACTGCAGGGAAACTTCTCCGAACATTCGTCCACGTCAATGCAAGTCCTGCCGTCATTTTTCAGACGAAACCCCGGCCAGCACGTACACTAGAGAAGAAAGCAAAAAACAAAGATTTGTGGGTGAATCTCACAGAACTCTGTCAAGAACATGTATGGGTTAACAAAATAAAAATAAACTTAATATATAATTACAATTAATTAAAAACATAAATATTTTTTTTTTATATATTTCACTGAAATGTTGTGAAATTTTATACATTATATTTCAATTATGTTATATTATTTTAACATAAATCTAAATATATTAAATTTATCAATAGATGTCAAATTTAACCCATGCATGGTTTCCAATGCTGTGGAATCAGGAAGTGAGAAGTTTCATATTATAAATGTTATACATTGCACATTATTATTATTATTAAACTAAATAAATAAATAATATTTGGTATATAAAACAATTATTATTTATATCATTGTATTATTGGTATTTTTTATATGATATATTCTATGAACAAAAAATAAATTCCAATGCAAAAAGTCTTAATGTTCATTAAAATATGCATAATTTATTTAAACTTTCAGATTTTTTTATTTTATTATTATGTTTTAAATACATAATTTAATTTTAGAATTGTATTTCATTTCTTAATTACAATTTCTATTAGACCTTTGGGGATATATATATATATATATATATATATATATATATATATAAAATAAACTATTTTATTAGTAATGTTTGTTATATAAAACAAGTATTATTGACATGATATTATTTATATCTTTATTTTATATTATCTGATATTACTATATTGCAATGCAAACAAGTCTTAATGTCATTAAAACATGCATAATTTATTCAAAATGTCATTTTCATATTTTAAACCATTTTAATTTAGAACTGTATTTGAGTAATTTTATAATTTCGTCATCAAATTTTCTATTTGACTTTTATGTGAAATATGACCATGCCAAATTTAAATACAATTCACTCTAATACTAATGAGAGACTAACGGACAGGAAGTGAGCAGTGAAACAAAACAATGTTTACAAAGTTTCTAGACCATTAGTTTAGTCATTAGTCGTTCATTATGCTTTATATTTGAATTATTTGGTAAAAAAAAAAGCTAAAACAAGCCAGAAAAACAGTTCTAGTATGTTCGGAGCCACCATGTCCTTGACTGCCTGTATTAAAGTCAGTGTGGCTGTCAAACGACCGGCCCAGTATTCTGAGACATCTGCCAAACGAAGCTGTTCGATCTGCCACTCACTCTGTGTGTGTGTGTGTCATTCTCCCACTAAAAACACACACTGTTTGTGTATATGGGTATCTGCTTTACATGTCATTCCCTTGCTGTGCACTACCTCAGCTGACTTTCTCAAGCGCTAAATAGCTAGCATGTGTGTTTTAGCACTCTTGTTTATAGATTCATCAGTTAAATGTAAACTGACTGTAAACAGGATCATAACATTCTCCACAGATTTAACGCTAAGTACTATAAACCTCTGTGGAATGTAAAAAGATATTATCACTTCGAAGTATTTGTTTGTGTAGACTTTCCCAATATTGTCATAGCCTCTAAAGCCTGCTAATGATGTTTAGCGAAGATTTGTTGGAAAAACAAAAACATTCTTTTGCATTCATAGGCCGTAGTTTCATGTGTGGATGTCTTTAGCGTGGAAGTTGAACCAGATGCTTAATTCGTAAAAAGAAAAACCTCGTACAGCGTGACAAATGTGCTTCATACACACCTTGTATCCCACGGGCAGGTCTTGACAGTCCTGGGTACAGCCGCTGACTTTACGGTTCAAACACTCGTTAACGTGGCAGTTCCTCTCGTCGGATCGGTCGCCGCAGTCGTCGTGCTGATTACACACACTCCCCAGCGGAATGCAGCGGCCGTTTGCACACATGAAAACCGAACCGTTGCACAAACTTTCTAAAACATGGAGCAGCGAGAAAACAACAAAACCGTCAGATTAGAAACACAGAACTTGAGAAGTTGCTAGGGTGCTCTGGACAGACTGTAGCACTTTCTATTTACTATTGAGTTCTTGGTGGTTTTCAATATGTTTCTACTCTATATGGTTGCTATGGTGTTCTGTGAGCTTTTTAACACTGTTGCTATGGTGTTCTTGGTGGTTTTCAATATGTTGCTACTATATGTGGTTGCTAGGGTGTTCTGAGTGCTTTTTAGCACATTTGCTATTGTGTTCTTTGTGCTTTACAAAATGTTGCTACTGTATGTGGTTGCTAGGGTGTTTGAGTACTTTTTAACATGTTTTCTATGGTGTTCTTGGTGGTTTTTACTATGTTGCTAATGTATGTGGTTGCTATGGTGTTCTGAGAGCTTTTCAACTCGGTTGCTATGGTGTTCTTGGTGGTTTTCAATATGTTGCTACTGTATATGGTTGCTAGGGTGTTCAGTGAGCTTTTTAACATGGTTGCTATAGTTTTCATGGTGGTTTTCAATATGTTGCTACTGTATGTGGTTACTAGGGTGTTCTGAGAGCCTTTTAGCCTGTTTGCTATGATGTTCTAGGTGGTTTTGGCACTTTGCAAGGTGTTCTGGTTGGTTGCTAGAGTGTTGCTTAACGGTTCAAGTCAAAAGAGCCTTATTAGTGTTTTAAAGTTTAACTGTAAACATGTTGTAAACAACTGAACTGAATTTCCCCTCAGAAATATAAACATAAAACTGTTGCTTAACGAGCTTGGCTGGGAACAGTAATGGCATCTGTTAACATTAATGGCATATGTTTGCCCTGAAACCAAAAATTGAAGAACAGAGGCACAGCAGTTTCATCAGCCCTTCTCTGCCCAGCTCAGGTGGTACTGGCAGGGGTACAGGACGCAAACGGGGAGGACCAGGTGTTCTGACAAATCCCATATGGGACGGAACCTGGGAACCTGTCAGTCAAATGGGGTGCGTGACACATGAGAGGGACTCGCCTGCAGCGGAACACTTTGGGTTGAGTGGCAGCTCGTCTGATTTGTCCAGACAGTCAGGGAAGCCGTCACACTCCCACTGGGCTCTCAATAAACACCGCCCATCTGCGCAGCGGAACTCCTCCTCTTTGCATAAACGATATTCTGTAGAAAAAGAGAGAGAAAGAGCATGACAGGAAGAGAATTTAAACGTGGCGAAAAAGCAAGAACAAGAAGTCACCGTAAGATATAAATTCACAATTGTGACATATGATGTCACAATAAAAAAAGATGAGAAATACTCACACTGCAAGACAAAGACATTTTTGTGATAAAATTACAATGGCATACAAAATAAAGTCACTGTGTGACAGCATCCAACCTGACAGAACTGGAGAGGATCTGCAAGGAGGAATGGCAGAGGACCCCCAAATCCAGGTGTGAAAAACTTGTTGCATCTTTCCCAAAAAGACTCATGGCTATATTCGATCAAAAGGGTGCTTCTACTAAATACTGAGCAAAGGGTCTGAATACTTAGGACCATGTGATATTTCAGTTTTTCTTTTTTAATAAATCTGTCAACAATTCTGTGTTTTTCTGTCAATATGGGGTGCTGTGTGTACATTAATGAGGAAGAAAAATGAACTTTAAAGGGGTCTGAATACTTTCCGTACCCACTGTAAAGGCATATCGCCAAAATAATTGCGAGAAATAGTCATATTGAGAGAAAGAGTTACATTTTGTGATATAAAAAGTCAAAATGGGATATCATATACAGGTGCATCTGTCGTGGAAAAGTTAATTTATTCCAGTAATTCAACTCAAATTGTGAAACTTGTGTATTAAATAAATTCAATGCACACAGACTGAAGTAGTTTAAGTCTGTGGTACTTTTAATTGTGATGATTTAGGCTCACATTTAACAAAAACCCACCAATTCACTATCTCAACAAATTAGAAAATTAAAACAAAAAAACTTTTGAAATGTTTTACTTTACATGCAATGAATCTAAAATATATGAAAGTTTCATTTTTTGAAATAAGTTACAAGAAAAAAATGAACTTTTTCACGACATACTAATTTATTGAGATGCACCTGTAGTCACATTGCGAGATATAAACCCACACTGTGAGATAAAAAAAGAAAAAAATCATTGTGAAAAATCACAATTACGAGAAATACATTGAGAGATTTAAAGTCATTTTATAAAGTCACCAGTGGGACACACAAATCTGCAATTATTAGATAAAGACAAATAATCGCAGTTGCGAGAAATAGTCATATTGAGAGAAATAGGCCTACAGTTCCGTTTTGTGATATAACGTCAAAATGAGAGACAAATTGTCACATAGCGAGATAAAATAATAATTGTGAAAAAACTGCAACTATGAAAAATACATTGAGAGATTTAAAGTCATATTTTGAAATATAAAGTCATACAAATTTGCAATTGTTAGGTAAAAAAAAAGTGCAATTATCATCAAAAATAACTTGTATTTTTTGCATAACGTGCATAATCGCAATTGCGAGAAATACTGTACTTGAAGAGAAATAAAGTCACAAATGGGACATATGAAGTCACAATGTGACAAAAAATCTCTATATACTGAGATACATATAAAGTCAATGATGACAAATGAAGTCAATTAGGAGAAAAAAAAGAGGCATTTATAAGAAAAGTCACATTGTGAGATATAAATCACATTTTGAGATGGGACATGAAGTTGCAATTATTAGAAAAAAGGCACAATTACTATTGTCAAAAATAATATCTTTACATAAAGACAAAAAAGCTGATTTATAGGACCATAGAAATTATGCTTTTTGGCATTATTTCAGTGTTAATTAAGCACATTTTCACATAACTTTACTCGCATAGTTCTTTTTTTAAAATGAAAAAAGAACTATTACATTATCCTTTCTAAATTTAATTTATTTTTGTATGCAACTTTATGTAATTTTTGTTTATTTATTTTTCGATTTTTTGGTAAAATGCAACTGGGACAGGTTTGTGAGATTCATCTTCATAGATAACAATAAAAAAGGTGAAGAGTAGCCTATATTTCCGTCAGTTATTCTGAGCGAGTGTTTATTCTTAGATCTGAGGTATGGGACAATGAGTTATGCATGCATTCCAACCGTTGAAACGTCCAATTAATGTTGTGCCAACACAATTACAACTCATTAAACAGTCCGCAAAGGGATGGTCGTTTTCAACAGAAAGTAATGAATCGAGAAACCGGAGCTGCTCACCGCATTCCAGAGACTCGTCAGAACCGTCTCCGCAGTCGTCGTCATGGTCGCACACGAAACGCCGTGGGACGCAGTTCTGGTTCCGGCACTGGAACGTGCTCTCGGTGCACGTGTTGTTTGGAGCTTATTAAAGATAGGAAAAGGAACAAAAAGGACTTTAGGTATGAGTTAGGATAAAAGGAGTAGCACATAACAGACACCTGAGACTTGTCTCAAATCCCCAATTATTTTGGTTGTGGCTCTGAAAATTCAGGGACAGTAGATAAAAAAAAATATTTGGGGTAAATTTACTATCTTATTATGCAACAGTGGTGTTAATTAGTGATTACTGTGTCAGATGGATGAATAAGGGAATGAATTAATAAATAAAGGCATGAATGAATGAATGAACCAACAAACAAATAAATAAATAATGTTACCAATAAAATGCCTAGATTTATTTATTGTATTTTTTTAAATATATAAAATAAGGTGTATGACAAAAAACAGTGTATGACAATGTATAAAATAAAATAAAGCCTGGATTAAATATAATAAAATAATTAAATCAAAGTATGATCTAAAGTAAAATAAAATAAAATAAAAATCCCTGAATTACTATTACAATTTTATTTTCATTTTAGAATAATAGTAAAAGAACAATTAGAAAAATGAAAATTATGCATAACCTGAAATCGAAAGAAATAACAAATTTTAAGCTTTTAAACATAAACATAAGTCAATTATCCAGTGAATCCTGTCAAATATGTCTAAACCTTTGACTGCTGCATTCATATGATTTGGGGTGAAAACAGGAACAGGAAGTTGCTGGTTTTGTGAGAGGAAATATTATGGTTGAAATTACCACAGCCAGCTACCGCTAGTTCATCGCTACCATTGGGACAATCTCTCTCTCCGTCACATAACCAGTTCCTGGGTACACAAGCGTACGATCCTGGGCAACTGAACAAACCGGGGGCACATGTTGCCGAACCTGTGGAAAAAAAACAGAGACAGAGCATCACAATCTCAAGCCAACATGCTGCAGGAATAAATATTCAGTTGTTTATAACAAAACTCAAAGTAATTGAAAAAGTTTAAGCATTGTCTCGAGAACTTGTTTAACAATCTGTTTGTGTTTGACCTTTGAGAAACCTGAGGGGTTTTTTCAGAGCCTATTTGTTAGGAGCACATCATGGGCATAAATTCGCAACTATGATGAAACCGCAGGCCAATTTTTCTTCCCGCCTCTTTCAGGTTGATTTATATCCTTCCTCTCAGAGGAAGTCTTTCATTGTGTGGCCTAAATGCAAATATGTGCTTCAGAGTTTTACCGCAAATTTCCTCGCTTTCGTCCAATCCGTCACCGCAGTCGTCCTCCCCGTCACAGAGCCACTGTTTGGCGATGCACTTGTTTTTCGAGCAGGCGAACTGATTCCAAAGGCACGATGAATCTGGAGGGAAAAGTTTGAACTTTGAAAATAAACCCACGGGAGGCCATACTGACATTTAAGGAACGGTACAAACAAAAACGTTGATTCTTTCATCATTTATGTTGTTTTAAACCATTTTTGCTTTAGTTCTTCCATAGAACACAAACTATGATATTTTGTAAATGTTCACAATGCTCTTTTCCCAAATAGAAAAGGATAAATAGACATAAAACATATTAATTTATTATGTAAACATTAATTAGCAAATATGTAAACACATTTTATCTTGTGGTCCAGGAAAGAAAAAGTCATACAGGTTTGGAAAGATATAACGGTGAATAAATAATGATAGAATTTTCATTTTACCAGGAAAACTAAGAAAAAGAAAATTTTACCCAATAATAAGCTAAATGAAAGAGTAAACATCTATGAAATTAATTTAGTTCTTCAATAGAATACAAAATATTATTTTGGAAATTTCCACGCTGCTCTAAAACACACACACACACACACACACACACACACACACATACATATAAATATATATATATATAACAGAAAAATACACAACACAAAAAATGTCCTCAGCGGTTCAAAAGTGCTCGTCAATGTCAAAATGTTTTAGCCAATCAAATGGAAGGCGGCGGGATTTATTGTTCACAAAGCTCAGCTGCGGCATTGAATGCGAGCTGAGGCTAATGAGCAAATGTTGGCTAATCAGCAAAACATGATGAGACAATTTAGCAATATTTGCCAGCTGTTTTCAAAAAATGTTAAACGACAGACATTAATTTTCAGGGATGCAAACTACTACTGGCCTTTTCGGATTTCTCAGATTTGAATGACATTTACATTATTGGCCACAGTGTAGTCTACATGGAAACATTAATGTAGCCATTTTCAGCAGACATAAGATAACAGTGAATGTTTGTATATTGTTATATTTCTTCCATAATTTCACGTCTACGAAAATGTTTTAAAAAACTGTGAAAATGTAATTCTCAAACTTACTGTAAAACATTGTAAATCTGAAGACTTTCGCGTTCAAGTGCTGTGATTAGGAAAGTTCTTAAGATATTTTAATGTACATGTTTTAATGGTTTAACGTTTAAATATATATATTTTTTCCGTGATCAAAACTGAATTTTCAGGATTATTAAGCCTACTCCAGTCTTTAGTGTCACATGATTCTTCAGAAATCATTCTATAATGCTGATTTGCTGCTTAATTATTTTCAATTATTATTTGTGCTCAGTTAATAATAATATTATTAACAATACTGAAAACTCTTTTTGTCTCAATATTTTTTGTGGAAACTGTGACACTAACTTTTTCAGGATTATTTGTTGACTACAAAGTTAAAGAACAGCATTTTTTGTTTATAAATAATTTGTAATAAGTATATCTTTACTGTCAATTAAATAAATGTAATGCAACCTTTTTGAATAAAACTATTGATGTTTTTTTTTTTTTTTATCTTACTCCAGACTGAATGGTGATTTATCACATTTTCCACAAAAATATGAAGCAGCACAATTGTGTTCAACACCGATAATAATCAAAAATGTTTCTTGAGCAGCATATCAGTATATTAGAATGATTTCTAAAGGATCATGTGACATTGAAGACTGGAGTAATAATGCTGAAAATTGAGCTGCACATCACAGATTTGATTTACTTTTTTACTATATATTTGCATAGAAAACAGCTATACTAAATTGTAACTTTATAGATTTCACATATTACAGTTCACTGTATATTTCATCATCATAAAATTCTTTATCATATAAAAAAAAAAACTATTGTCAAGAAATTGAAAGGCACAATAAAAACATTTCCACATTCTAAACATTTCAAGTCGTAGAGCACAGCATTGTTATAGGGGCTGATATTATGGTAGGAATTTAACTTTAATGACATTAAACTGTCCCTCTATGTAAAATAATAATTGTATTGTGCAATATTTGCATGTTAGTAAGTGGTGTTAAAAATAGCTCTAATAAGATGGTGGGTTTATGTTGTGGTGGGCCGCTCTGTGCCAAAAAGTCCAGGGCTACTTTTTAGTCCCAGTCCACCTCTGGCCATATGGGTTTGAAATGACGTGAAGGTGAATAAATAAAGACCAAATTTCCATTTTGGCAGGAAAGCTAAGAATGATATCCTATGATAAGCAAAATGAAAGTGTAAACATCTCTGAATACACTTCAATAGTTATAAGTTTGCATTTGAAAGCCAAATTGAGTGCAATAGCTGAAGAAAGTGGCCTCTAAAAGCCCTCTTCGCCCTTGTTAGGATTAGAGATTCAACTTTGGAAGGCGATCCTGCTAGCAAGCACTTTTAAAGTAATTGTCCACTTGCATACGCACGCGAGCCACGAAAGGTGCGAGCAAATATGCCCCTATCAGCAGTCTGAAAGTTTGTTTGCTTGCGTTTGCCATCGATTTTGTGATATCTCTGCAAAGCCACCGGGGGCTGGGACAGAGAGACCAAGGTCACCAAGAGAAAGGTTTTAAAAAGTGACACCAAAAGGGCTGAAGACAACGAAAGCGAAGATGAATAGGTAAATGAGGGTCATTCTTCAAAACCTGCCTTAGGGGAAGCCTCAAAAGAACAAATAACCAAAATTAAAGGTGAAAAAGCACCGGCACATTCGTCAAGATCAAGGACACGGAAACAAATCCGTATTACTTCTGATTTTGGATCAGTGACTTCGAGGTCGCCGCGCGGTCCAGAGTTGCGCTGGCTTCACGGGAGCTTCAGTCACAGATCAGAGTTCTTGCTCAGAATAAGATGCTTTGAAGCTGAACCAAAAGGATTCCCGGCACGGGGTTGGACAAAGCAAAGCAAAGATTGGTCGCAGCAGGAAAGCAGAACTTCCTACAGTTCTGCTCATTTTAGAGGTACATCACAAAGTTTGAGATGGAGAGAAACAAGAATGTCGATAAGATTAATTATTATGCAATAGATTATAGCAAGATTTGGATGGAATAAGCCTTCACCTAAAGTTATACAGTTGTTCAAGTAACTTTCTTTAAAATAGAATGAAATTCATCTAAATATTTCCCCCTAAGCATAGCCTGAAATCACAAGAAATAAAATCAGAATTATGAGAAACAGTCGCTATGTGGGGTATAAAACAGCATTGTGAGATTATATAGTCAAATTGCGAGATATAGTAGCTATACTAAAAAAAGGGGGGGAGATAAAAAGTCAAAAATTGTGAGAAATAAAGTCATAATTATGAGAAACACAGTCATACTGCGACATATAAGCAGAATTACGAGATATACATATACATGCTGTGAGATATAGTAACAATTAAGTCGCTATAAAGAGAAATAGTCACATAACAAAACTTAGTCACCATGGGAGATATAAGTCCCAAACTGTGATAAATAAAGCCAAAATCACAAAAGAATAAAATCATATTGTGATATATACAGCAAAATTGCTAGATATATTGACATACTGTGAAATAGAGTAGCAATTCTGCAAAAAAAAAAAAACACTATGACAAGAAATAAAGTCACATTGCGAGACTTAAAGTTGCCATGGAATATGGCAATATATGAGATATAAAGCGGCATTGCAAGATATATACAGTCATATGGTGAAATAAAGCAATTCTACAAAAAAGTCGCTATAATGAGAAATTACGATACATCGTGAGTCATATTTTCAGATATAAAGTCACCACAGGAGATTTATATTCACAAATTGAGAAAAATAAAGAGGAGTAAAGTTGCACTGTGAGATATAAAGCAGCACTGCAAGATATATAGGCTAGTCATAGTGCAAGATATAGTAGCAATTTTAAAAGAAAATGTTGCCATAACGAGAAATAAAGTCACACTGTGAGATTTAAAGTTACATTTTCAGTTATAAATTCACCATGGGAGATATAAATTTGCAAAGTGTTAGCAATAAAGTCATAATTACAGAAATAATATTGCATTGCGATATATAAAGCAGCAGTGCAAGATATATAGACATAATGTGAGATATAGTACCAATTCTGGAAAACAAATCGCTATAACGAGAAATAAAGTCACATTGCGTGATTTAGTCACCATTGAAGCCAAAATGTTACAAATTGTAAGAAATAGTGTTATAATTACGAGAAATGGTCACATTAAGATATAAAGCAGAATTGTCGCTATAACGAGAAATAAAGTCACATGCAAAATTAAAAATCACATTTTGAGAACTACGAGAAAAAAGTTAATTGAGAATTTGACAATTACAAGAAAAAAGTAATTTTTTGTCAAAAAAGTCAACATTTTGAAATACAAAGTCACAAATGGGACATATAAACTCGCAATTACTATTTTTTTTTTTACAGTTGCGAGTGGAAATGAGCTTCAAGAAATGCAATCACATAAAAGTACCAGCTTATCAGACTTCTACAATAATTTGTCTGGAATTTGAAATGAATAAAACAAAGAACAGACAAGAAACTGAGCATAACTTTTTGATAAAAGCATAACTGTAACTCTGTAAAGCCAGGAATGTCAAGCAGCTAAACTCTTACATTTAGCACTTACCACATACCAGCCACGACAAGTGGATCAATAGAGCAAAATAGCACTTACGTTCCAATGTAGATGGTAGTGATTTTAAGATAAATAAAGTGAATATATTCATTAGGATGACATATAGAGCACACAATGTGTCCGGCAGGCCTGATCAGTTGAAAAATGTAGAAAGGTGGCGCTCACCGCATTGAAATTCATCTGCTCCGTCCTCACAGTCTTTCTGTCCATCGCACAACCAGACACTGGAGATGCAGTTTCCACTGGGACACGCAAAATGGCCATCCTCACACGTATGCACTGAAGAAGCTGGGAGAAACGCCAAAATTAAGACTATGAGGGTTTGAGGGAACCTGTAGAAAACCATCTGAAGTTCTTACTTTCAGCAATTACCAAAGGGTTTACTAGGTTCACCACCATTTCGAGAAAAAAGGATGAGAATATGCAGTAAACAAATCAATTGTATGACCTCTAAATGTTTCCAATTATCCAATTTGCTATCCGTGGTTTTGTATTTGCGTTTGGATTCTGACTTGTGTATCAAGGTTGTTTTAAACCTGCAGCATCTCCTTGAGTAAAATAACAGGGAACATCTGAGTTTTTGTTTTCTACAAGATAGGAGGGACCACAAGCAAAGGTCAGGAGTTGAATCCTCTTCATATTTCTATTAAAGGTTCGTGCTAATTTCTGGAGGACTCTTCTGGAGTTGAGTATTTTAAAGGACATAAACATTTTCAGAGAATCAGTGCTTTAGCAAACCATCACACATTTGCATTATGTATTTCTGCCTTCAAGACTTCCAGAAAAGTTCCTACGTAGAAGTTTTGAAATCATAAATGGGTGTTTACAGGCACTTTTATGTCCCTAGGCATTGATTTTTATTAAAACATTTTTTTCTTTGCTGTGTAAAGACTCTAAAACTGTCTAAGAAAATGATTTAATATGGTATCATTCATATGATACTTTTCCTTTATATATTATGTTGTTTTACCATTTTTCCAAGACCAAGTTTAAATCTTAAAATATGAAAATCCATATAAAAAATAAAAAATAAATTTTAAACTATGATTATTAAAGTAAAAGTGAAAAGCATATATATTCTGTCAACACATAAAATGGTCATAATCGAACCTGTAGTGAAATAAAAAGTCTAAATTATTGTCAAATCAAAATTAGTATAGGGATTTATTTATTCATTCTTTCATTTTCAGTTTAAAATTAATAACCGTGAAAAAACCTGCAACAATTTGCATTGACTTTATATAGCATTGTGTAAATGAATAAATGAAGTTAATAAATTATTCAATTGTGATCATTAAAAAGTATGTGTAAAAATTATTATATAAAAAAATAATTGACTTGTTGATGCTACAGTTACATTTACACACATACTGTCTGTGTGTATGTATGTATGTATGTATATGTCAGAATGTGAATAAATTAAACTGTAGCATCAACGAGTTACAATTAAAAATTCACACAATCATTAGCAACTACCACAATTCATTCCCTAACTTGCAGATTTCAAAGACAACTCCAACTTTCCAACTTTTAATTAAAATATTGCGATGACGTTTATGTGCGCGCAGCTCTTAAATTCTGACAGGACTGTAAAGTTCCGCAAAAAAAATCTACACACTCATCGACTTCCAGAGTTCTGTTTCACTCAGCCACAAGGACTTATTAAGTCACTAAATATTCCCAGTAGGTCCTGGGCTTTCTACATATATCATAAATATCTAAGTATATTACTGTCAAATATTTGGCAGGACTCAGCGTGATTGAGTCAAAAAAGTCCACATTTCACAGCCTCATAAAAGGCGCTGGCGATGTGAGCCGTCACTGCATCGCAATGCAAACTTTGTAAAAATTCCCTTTGTTCCCAGTGCTATTTTCCATTCTTAACATGACAACATTGTACTTTGAACACAAACAAACAAGAGAAAGACAGTCTGGGGGAGAGAATGCAAATGCATTTCTACCATGGCAGTGTATTTCGTCTGCGTAATCCCCACAGTCGTTGGCTCCATCACAGATCCAGGAGGGATGAACACACAACGATGTAGAATTGCAGCTTAGAAACCTCTCGCTGTTGCTGGCGCGAGAACCCAGTCTGTAGTATTCCATGCAGCTTGTGCTATCTGGAAACACAGAGAGGACAATGAGACACGCAAACACACATACCCTCAGAAGTGCGAATGGGCTAGCGCCTTCACACATGCCAATCTTACTACAGCTTTTCTCGTCTGATGCGTCAGCGCAATCAATGATCTGATTACACCAGGATGATGCAGGAATACAGGCACTGTCTGCACAACGTCGCTCAGAGGATGAACACGAGGAATCTGGAACCAGAAGGAAAAAAAAAACAATTAACTAGATACACGTTAAAGCAAACAAAACACTTTAAATACAGTCAGACCACATTTAAGCAAATCAAAATGCTTTAAATTAAGTCAAACCACTTTTAAGAAAACCAAAATGCTTTAAATGAAGTCAAACCACTTTTAAGAAAACTAAAATGCTTTAAATGAAGTCAAACCAGTTTAAAGCAAACCAAAACGCTTTAAAAGAAGTCAGACCACTTTAAACAAAAATCAAAATGCTTTAAATAAAGTCAAACTACTTTACAGCAAATCAAAATACTTTAAAAGAAATCAGACCACTTTTAAGCAGATACAAATACTTTAAATGAAAGTCAAACCACTTTAAAGAAGACCAAAATGCTTTAAATCAAGTCAAACCCCTTTAAAGCAAATCAAAATGCTTTAAACAAAGTCAGTCTACTTTAAACCAAACAAAATGTTTTAGATTAAGTTAGACCACTTTTAAGCAAACCAAATTAACCAAGATTGTTTCAGTAAAGTTTAATATTTAAAAGTTGGTTACCTTTGCTTTCACATTTGTATAATTACAAATAATAATAATAATAGTGTAAATACACTGATATTAAAGATATTTGTGCTAACTAAATGAGAAAACTAAATGGTATTTTCAAGTCCAGTGTGAATGCAAAACTGGTCTGAGTTTGATTCTTACCAAAAAGAGATAATCACGTTTCAGTGGCTTCAGGTGACAAGATACAATAAAAATATATGTAATGCGTAGTATTTTATTTATCTCCAAAATCAAAAGTTTCTAGACGCATTTAGATTCCTGTATTGCTGGAAAGAGTACAGCTTTCATTGGCCTTCACTGAAGCATAGTGATGCCGAGATCTGTGGTTTGTGCTGTCTACATTATAGATGTGTTTCTGCATTAAAGCTTAATGTTGTTATTTAGATGTTAAAGCAAGGCGCAAATTCAAGAGTTCTATTGAGTAATGGATTACATTTCTCCAGAGAGTCAGGCAGAATGAGGGAAAAAAAAAATGAGAAGATTACTAACTGACCAAAACTGGATTGAGAATGGGTTTCAATTCTGCGAGAAGAAGAAACAATACCCACTGTTACAGTAAACTTCATCTGAGTTATCCTCGCAATCATTCACGCCATTACAGAATAGATGGTTGGCCACACAGCGCTGGTTATAGCACGATTTAAAGCCGTGTCTGCAGTTCCGGGTCTCTAAAGAATGATAAAGCTAAGATCAGGCATAGGACTGTACAATAACATGCATTGGAGCTATTTAACACAGTTTAAATAAAGGAAGATGAAGATAGATAGATAGATAGATAGATAGATAGATAGATAGATAGATAGATAGATAGATAGATAGATAGATAGATAGATAGATAGATAGATAGATAGATAGATAGATAGATAGATAGATAGATAGATAGATAGATAGATATTCATAGTCTATTCAGAAATATGCAATGTAAAGTCTGGATAGTAAAACTATCTGAGAGCAAGAGAGAGACAGAGCAGCAGTCGGCCTTTCACATCACTCAAACTCATTACATTTTTGCCAGGCTTCTCTAAACTCGTCTTATTAGCCCGAGTCACAGGAGAACAGGAAGACCTTCTGTAGCTTCCATCATTCAGTTTAGAGATGAAACCTGAGGGCTCAAACACAGCACCCTGCCTGGTTGGGTTCTTACCACAATACTGCATCTTCTCATCCGACCTGTCTTTGCAGTGTGCAATGCCGTCACATGTCAGTTGGTAATCGATGCATTCCCCGTTTCCGCATTGGAACTCAGAGTGGATGCTACAGGAGGAGTTCATGGCTAGAAGATGAGAATAAAAGAGATTTGTAGAGTTGTGATGTGCTGCGCTAAAGTATAGATTAGGGATGTGCATTGACTGCTTGAGTGTTTGACACATAATCAGCCGAGGATAGATGTGGCAGTTCCATTTGCACTTTTTTTATTTTTTACTGTGAGTCTATGTACACAAACTTCAGAGGGATGTCTCCTTGGCCTTTGCATTGCGTCCCCTGTGTTCTGTTCTGTTCCATCTGATGCACTATGTCTAACTGTTTGAACACAAAAACACATCTGTGTATAAGCCCCATAATCCTCTCCAAGCACAGTCAAGCGCTGTTGCAATCCTAGATTGAAAGTCACTGTATATAGTGTCTGTATGCTACCATGCTAAATCTAACCAATGTTTCTTAAAGTCAAAGTTCTTTTTTTTTTGTTCTCATGCCCATCCCTAACAAAAATCAATTACAGGTACAGTAGATGGGTGTTCCAGTATTAATATCTAGACAGAAGCCCCCAGAACCATTTAAAATCTAGATCTAGCCAACAGTATCAACTATGTAAATGTGTTGTAAAGAAACTGGCATTCACACCTGGCGCATCTATCCAGATAGAAATATGTAGTGGCTCCAAATAGGTGAAAATAAAAGCACTTGGCATTTACAGTGTAGCAAAAGAAATTTGGATTACAATCTGGAATAAAAATTTAGTCAACAATCTGTAATCTACAATTCAGATCTCAATCTTGATTTAGAATCTATATACAGAGCAAAATTTGGATTCAAACCTGGTTCTGAATCCTGGTTCTTTGTAATCTGAATCGTAATCTGGATTTAGAACATGGATCATAATCTAGATCCAGATCACAATTTTGGTATCGAATCCATATATTTGAAGCAAAGTAAATCTGTATTGCATTTTGGATATACAATTATATTTTACAATACAGATCCAGAACCTAAATCTAAACAAAATAAATCTGAATAACAATCTGGATTTAGACTTTATATTCAGAACAAAATTAATTTAGATTACATCCTGGATGTACAATATAGATTAACAAAAATAAAAAAAGAATCTATATATTTAGAGCAAACAGAATCTGAATCAAAATCTGGATTTAGAATATGGAATATAACCTAAATCTAGACCATCATCTTTATTTAGAATCTATATTTAGAAAAAGGGAAATCTGGATTATAATCTGTATGCAATCAGGATCTAGAACCTAAATTCTGAGCAAAATTAATCTGAATCGCAATCTGAATTTAGAATATTTGAAGTAAAATTAATTTTAGCTGCAATATGGATGTACTATATAGATTACAATCTGGTTCTAGAATGACATATTCATAGCAAATAGAATGTGAATCATAATCTGGATTCAAAATATGGATCACAATCTGAGTCCAGATCACTTAATTATAATCTCTGTGCACACTTGGTTTTTCATAATCTGGGTCCAGGGGCCGGTTGCTTAGACTATCTAATTTTAATTCTTCGAGACTGGTCATAACTTTTTTAATTCAGTTATGAAAAGGTATTGGTATTATTTGTATTGGAAAAGTAAGACTGATTTCCCCTTGGCACCTGCTAGTTGGTCAAACTAGTTATTCAGACACAGTCTTAACTTGGTGGCTAAGTTTATGCAACTGGCCCCAGAACCTAAACTCTGAATTGGAATCACAAAACGATTTGGAATCACAATCTGGATTTGGAATCTACATTAGAGCCACAGAAATCTCAGTGATATAGATTTGTAAATAATATTAATAATAATAATAATATAATTAATAATGAGCTTAATAATGATGCAGTAATAAGGTTGTCGGGCCACATCCTCGCTGATAGATTTATGCTGTAGTTTGTTCCTAGAGCAGCAAAATGTTCTTCTCACTATGCCAAAAGCGGCCGTTCTGTCCCACATGCCCCGTTTCTCAGCTATCCGCCTCCAGGCCTAGGGCACGGCAGACCTGAATGTGCGCTCTGAATTTCAATCCAGAGTGAATCAGCCACCAAACATTTCACATTCTCAAAACTTGCTTTATCACCAGCATCCCAAACAGAAATATATGCTATTATTTGGAATAAGCCAGCGTAAAGATAGCCTCAATACTAACAGATATGGACTTAGCCACATAACTCAAAGAACTGAGACATACTAGAAAATTGTATAGATAGAGAGAGATACAGAGAGAGGGTACAGGACTTACATACACATCTGTTATCATCCAGCAATATCCGTTCTCCACGGCAAGTACAGTTCACCACACCAAGTGGAGTCAAAAGGCAAAGGTCATGGCACCCTCCATTATTCACACTGCAGGGGGATGACTCACCTAAAAGTAATAAGAGAAATCCTTGGTAAGAAATCACTCATTTTAGTGCACTGAAACAAATCATATGATTTACAAACGTTCGACAAGCTTTACTGCTCATATTTTGGGTTAAGAATTTAAACATAAGAATTGAAATTGTAGTACACATTCAAACATGGCACATAAATGCTATGTTTGGTACCATGTTTGAATGTGTACAAAAAGTTAAGAAAGAATGGCAGAAGAAGAAAAAAAGGAAAAAGCAGCTTGGAAATTCTGTGAAGTATAATATTGGGCGATTCATGGTTTCATGGAAAGCAATCAAGGTGGGTTATTTGGGTTAAAGTTTTTTATTATTATTATTTATTTATAAATAAAAAACAATAAAATAAAAAAAAAAACTTTAATAGAGTAAATAAGTAAAAGAATAAAATAAATATAAAAGTATTGTTATTTATTATTACTATTTTGGTTTTAGCATTAAAGCATCAGAATGTAGAATCTAGGCCTCTAATTCAGAGCAAAATGTATTTGGATTGCAATATGGATGTATGTACAATATAGATTATAACCTGATTACAGGACTATGTGTTCAAATAATCTGGATTTAGAATATGAATACTAATCTGAATCTTGACCACAACCTTCATAACCTTCAAAATCAATAAATAATCTGGATCCAGAATTTCAATTCTGAATAATGTGAATTTTAATCACAATCTTGGTTTGAAATCAATTTTCAGAACAAATGAATTTGGATTGCAATTTGGATGTACAAAAGGGATCATAATCTATTTTCAGAAACTGGATTTAGAATATGGATCCTACTCCGAATTTTGACCACAACCCTCAGTTATAATCTATTAATAAGATGGATGCAGAACCTAATTTCTGAACAATATGAATCTGAATCACAATCTTGATTTATAATCATAAATAATAATCATTTGGATTAAAATTTAGATGGATCATAATCTGGTTTCAGAATTCCATATTTAGAGCAAACAGAATTTTAATCAATCTTGATTTAAAATATGGAATCTAATCTAAATCTAGACCAAAATCTTTATTTAGAATCTATATTTAGAGCAAGGGAAATCTGAATTACAATCTGTATGTACTTACAATATATACAGTATGTACAATCTGTATGCAATGCATTTTACATATGCATACAAGATGCATGCGGTTCTTTTTCTTTCTTTCTTTCTTTCTTTCTTTCTTTCTTTCTTTAGAGCATAAATTATTATCAATATGAATCTGAATCACAATCTTTGTTTACAAAATTAACAAAATTAATTTGGATTTCAATTTGGATGTATAATCATAATCTGGCTCCAGAATTCTATATTCAGTGCAAATGGAATCTGAACCATAATCTACATTTAGAGTATGGACCACAATCAAGATTTGGAACCTATATTGAGAGCAACAGGAATCTGAATGAGAATCTGGATTTAGATTCAAGAAATTCAGACACAGAATCTTTCTAGCATATTGATTAATTAATATAAATAAGGCTCCTTGTATTATTTAGTAATGAGCACAAAACTTGTTTGTTTGTTGGAATAAAGAAAAGCATTATTGAATGCTGTGTGAAATATTTGATTAATTTCTCACTGCCTTTCAGAACGCTCTATTTTAAATGTGGCTTAAGGCATCCGATGGCTTTTAACACAATTCAGCCCAGCACCGTACACACACACACACACACACACTCAAGGCTTGAAGGGCACTCTTGCAGTGCCAGTCAGAGGGTTGGGCTCCTCAGCGGGTGTGAGTTTGAACTGTGCTTGGCACAGACGTTGGCGTGGAGCGTGGGTCTCTAAACCGTGCCCTATCTACACACAAGCGGCTGCCAGACTCCAGAGCCGTGGGCCGAGCGTATTCCCCTGCACAAATGGTGAGGATTCAGATGAGTGCAGTGGGCCAGTGTCTTTCACTGTAGCGACATGGGGCTTCAGTCCTGGAAGACTTCTGCTTATTATGAGATGGGGCTTTTAATAGCTTGGACTCTTCGATGGCTGATTCCTGTTGGCCAGCGATTATAAAGGAATGTTTATTAGTTGGAATAAAAGGAACTGCAGATGGTACCCACTTTTAAAGGGACAGTTAACCTAAAAAAAAAATTAATTATATTATTATTCGCAGAAGGAAAAAGTAATGTGGTTTGGAACAGCATAAGGGTGCATTAAGATTGTATTATTTTTGTTATGATTTCAAAAGTAATGTGGGGAATTACTTCGAATTTCAGCATTTTATAGCTCCGTCTGAGCGAATTCTCTTAATAGAGTCGTCTGCGCTATATAGATTGGAGGGATGGTGGCTACCGAGGTCCAAATCTCCTAAGAGAGTCCTGAGATGAGAAAATCTCAACTTGCAGTTTGGGATGCCAAGCATCTAAGCTACTTCCATTAGAATCATTTGAAACACAGGCTTGAACTGCAAACAAAGAAACGTCTGTATCGAAGCCAAGAAAGAAGCGGAGTGGAAAGTCGGCATTCTATAAATGTGTCACGTTCTATAAATTCTGCTAATTCTGTAAAATTCATGGTACAGTTTTACTTCCCCGGTGAATCGAGTTTGGTTTCTTCGCTTTAAAAGATTTACGCCTCATGTACTTGAAATGTCGTGCTCCTTGGGAGTTTCAACAGATGCAATTACCAAGCATGGCAGGTTTAAGTTTCGTAGTCAGGAAATATAAATGTAAAAGTCACCATGTGCACTAAACAGAAATTATGTAAATGTACTTCCATGGCCAGGATGGACTGGGTTTCAGTATTTTGAATGGGACTTGAATGGAATTTCCCTAGATGGATACGCTGTAGTATTAATTCAGTGACAAATACTGAAGTGGGTTATTTAGATTCATTTTTTTTTTTGTCTGCTTAAATTTACATATGCAAAATGTATGTAAAAATGTTTGTAATATAGTGAAAATAACAAAGTGTACTTTTACTTGGCATTTCTGCATTATATTATTTGACAAAAAAGCAAGAGAAAAAATGCATTTAAAATACTGACAATATAAAATACAATATAATTTATAATCTGGACACAGAATCTAGATTTATAATAAATGGAATATATAGAGTTATTTATATATAGTTATTTATATATATATATATATATATATATATATATATATATATATATATATATATATATATAGAGTCTAAATTATAATCAGAATCTAAATCACAATGTGTCAGTGATGTACAATATAGATCATAACCTGAATCTGGAATCTAGAAAATAAATAAACAAATAAATACATTAATACTTTTCATTTATAATCTATATATTTGGAGCTATCTGGGTTACAATATGAATGTAAAATATATATCATAAATTTAGATCACAATTTACTGTATATTTAGAATATATATATTCAGAGCAATCATAATCTAGATTGCAGCATGGGTGTATAATACAGATCACAATCGGAATCCAAAATCTAGATTCAAATCAAAGGCAATCTGTATAGCATAAATTATACTTTTTGATCTTAATTTAGAATCTATATATTCAGAGCAAAAATATTCTAAATTATAACATGGATGTAAAATGTGAATCCTGAACGTGGATTTAAGGTATAACAAAAAGGAATTTAAATTACAGTCTGCATGTCTAGTTCATAAATCTAAATTTTGATCATAATTTATATTTAGAATATATATTCAGAGCAAATAGAATCTAGATTGCAATGAGCGTGTACAATATAGATCATAATCTGAACCCAAAATCTAGATTCAAATCAAAGGGGAATCTGAATCACAATCTGTAATTGCAGTACAAATCATACCTTTTGAATATAGATCACATATTTGCCTTAGAATCTACATATTCAGATCAAAAAGAATAAAATTTTTAATATGATTCACAATTTGTATTTATAGTATAAAACATACTACATAGATTGCAAATTAGACTAGACTGACAGAGATGACAGATTACATACAGAATACATAGATTACAGATTGGAATCTACATCTTCAGAGCAAATATAACCTATATTACAATATGAATACACAATATAGATAATAATCTAAATTCAGAGCAAAAGGAATCTGAATCACATTCTGTATTTGAGTCTAGGTCATAATCTGAACCCTAACCACAATCCTGATTCAAGATCTGAATAAACAGATACAATCTGAATAAAAAAATTGACTCGGAGTAGGTCCTTTACCATGGATACAGAATTAATTTTACTTATGGAAATATATCAGCCTGTAATTACTGGATAAGTCCCTTCTAATGATGTACAGTCACTTATTAATATGATTTGTCTTTGTATTTATCACACTGTGCTGACAGAAACCCATCTTGTCCTGTAATACGTAGAGTCAGCAAAGAACACTGTGACTACGTGCATCTTATCTGACCCTCAAAATATGTTGATTTTGTTCCAGCTTCCCGCACACCCATCAAAAAAGCCCCCAGTGACTTCTGACGCATCTTACCTCAGTGACTTTGTATTGTGTTTGCTGCCATCACAGACTAAACATCACAGACACCTTGTGTGAATAATACAAATAAGCTTTGTGTGACTAATACAAACAAGACTGCAAGTCATCCGCTACACCAACCAAAAACGTGTTTGTCTGCTCGTTTTAAAACTCTCTTTGATTCAAGGTTTTTAGAAATATACTATATAGGTTTGTTGACACAACACTTCAGTTTCAATTAATCTAAAAACGTTTGGTTTGAGTTAAGTTAAAACAGTTGGGTCATGTTATGGAACAAAGGAAATTAATCACGTACAGCTGTTGGTATCATTGGAAACAGCGATGATTCCCATCGGTTGATGAGGGATGTCTGCACGGAGGACTTTCGTATTGGCTCCGGTGAACTTATCAGAGCGGATCACGGCCCGTCGCGTCCAGTCGGACCAGAAGATGAAGTCTCTGTAAATTGCCAAGCCAAAGAACGTTCCGGGTCCTGATTTCACAATGACCTACAAATTTATGAGGAAGAATTTAGGTGAGGAAATATCCTGGTAATAATAATAAAAAAATCAAATAAAATAAACTGTTTTTTACAAGAGCACTAATTAAATATTTCAGGTTATAGACTAGCAGTCAAAAGTTTTGGTGAATTTATATTTCTCATGATCTTAAAAACTTTTTGAACTTTTTGAACTCGTGCTTAAATTCCAGATAGATTGCAAAACAGTTAAAACGATGGATCGATTGATAGATAGATGGATGGACAGACAGGTAGAACAATAGACAGAACGATGGATGGATGGATAGAAAAAGAGACAGACAGGTAGAAAAATAGATAAAATGGATGGATGGATGGACGAACGGACAGGTAAAAATGATAATTAAAATGATGGATGGATGGATGGATGGATGGATGGATGGATGGATGGATGGATGGATGGATGGATGGATGGATGGATGGATGGATGGATGGACGGACGGACAGGTAAAAATGATAATTAAAATGATGGATGGATGGATGGATGGACGGACAGGTAAAAATGATAATTAAAATGATGGATGGATGGATGGATGGATGGATGGATGGATGGATGGATGGATGGATGGATGGATGGACGGACGGACAGGTAAAAATGATAATTAAAATGATGGATGGATGGATGGATGGATGGACGGACGGACAGGTAAAAATGATAATTAAAATTATGGATGGATGGATGGATGGATGGACGGACGGACGGACAGGTAAAAATGATAATTAAAATGATGGATGGATGGATGGATGGATGGATGGATGGATGGATGGATGGATGGATGGATGGACGGACAGACGGACAGGTAAAAATTATAATTAAAATGATGGATGGATAGATGGACGGACGGACAGACGGATAGATAAAAATTATAATTAAAATGATGGATGGATGGACGGATGGAACAATAGATGTAACGATGGGTGGATGGGTGGGTGGATGGATGGATGGATGGATGATCAATAGAAATAGAGAAAGACAGACAGGCAGGACGACAGATAGAACGATGGATGGGTGGAGAGACATTTAGACAGGTAAAACAATAGATAGAATGATGGATGAACAACAGATAGAATGATAGAACAATGGAATGTTGGATGGATAGATGGATAAATGAATAGACGGATAGACAGATAGATAGACAGACAGACAGACAGACAGACAGACAGATAGATGATAGAGTCTATTCATAAATATAAATATTACAGTTATCTTGTAAAAATCATTCAATAACTCTGAAGCACCGGTAATAAATAAATGAAGGCATCTCTCCTGCTGTACAGCACAGTTCCATCAGACAGTTTACTTTCAGCACAAAGGTGCCAGACCAAAATAAAGCCCACTGAGTATCTGTATAATTCAAACAGACACACGGCCCGTCCAGAGCCAGAGGGGAAGCACCGTAACACCTGAAGGACAACCCTTCTCCATTATCCCCCACATTATAAATGATTAACCCAGATCTACAGAGAGTGTAAATGGAATCGCTGTCGTAACAGACACAGGGATACAGTACATCACGCATGGCCTCAGGGAGCTAGATAAGCTGTGAGAGTGAGGGGCTGTTCTTCACGTGCCTGAAGGAAATTAATTGAGTCCAGTCAATCAGAAACACTGAGATGGTAGAGATGGGAACGAACCGGGATTCAAAATCGACACTCAACAATGTAAAATTAGATTTTGGTAAGTAAAATAAAAGAGAGTTAGTCAACTTTCACTGAAAACATTTGATCCGTATCAAAATTAAACTGTCATGACTTACTCAGTGGAAAATATATAATCATAAGTTTAATATTTTTATTTATTTATCTCCACAACTCCATATGGTACATTAAATGAAATAATTCACTAAGTCTATTTTTTTTTTTTTTTTTCTGCTGTGCGTGAAAAAAACAACAAAAAAAAACACTTCTGAATTCTCAAATTTATGTGGAAAAAAAAGAGAAAAAGCAAAGCAGTAAATAAAACAAATTAATGTCAAAGCAATTAAGAAAAGTAAATGAGATTTAGTATATTTTTCTCCTGTGTGTGTAAAAAAAATGAAAAAAAATAATATTTACAAAAATATTGAGAACAAACAGCAGTAAATAAATAAAACAAACTAAAATCAAGGCACTTTTAATTTGGTGATTGATTTTGTTTTGTTTTGGTTTTCTTTTTTCAGAGAGAAAAAAAGAATAAAGTCAACTCAAGATAGAATGATAGAACAATAGAATGTTGGATGGATGGATAAATAGATAGATAGATGGATGGATGGATAAAACATATAAATACATAAAAAAAAAAAAAAAACCTTCAGGCCATAAAAACTATCTTGGCTTAACATAGCAAAGCAACAAGGAAAATGAAGAATAAATAAATAAACAAATCCAAATACATATACCAATATTTCTGTTACGTTACTATATAATATAATGTCCACAAAACAAGTCACTGCAAATTATTCATTAAATTTTCTATGATAACTGCATGTAACCCATCAACAAAAAAAGAGGCTGCACACATTTCTTTCCAGCTTTAAGAGCTTTTCGTGTTTTTTGCTATTTATTTCCGAAGGCTTTCGTGAGCCACACACATCTGTTCTGAAGTGCAGCATTAACCGCTCTTCAGTAACACACGCAGACACAGATGTCTCTGAAGGGTCGTCCGTTTGAATGCCAGAGTCTTTGTAATAATAATAGGCGGCTCGATGGGCGCATGGAGAGCGAGGCTCGTGCTTTAATCCGCGATGACAACATGTCAAGCACGTGTTCTCACTCTCGTGCGGTCGAGACGTCTTTATTCCCAAGTGTTCCGTCACCACCCGCACATGTGTGGGGGATCAGGATGAAAGATGCGGCAGACGCATCTGCATGACATTCTAATGTCAGAGCTGTCATATCGACAGGTGAAAACCTCTTCGTGCTCTCTTAAGATCGAAAGTTTTTAGCATTGAATTACGAATCAGTGGACAAGAACATGACATTCCCGCTCCGAGCGCAGGCTTACGTTTCATGTAGCTTCTAAGCAGGGATTATCTCAGACTTTGCTCTCCAATAATGCTACAGAGGGTTGCTCAAACATAACCTTAACTAAAACAGGTTCTATTTTATTTAAAGCTATACTGACCCCTTGCTAAGCTCCACCCCCTTTTACTTACAGAGCAAGTCGAAAGTTCTCATAAGGTGGTCAGATCTGATCGGATATGATTTTTATAAGCACTGAAAAGAATTGCGACAATGTGACATTTTTATTGCCCATTCTCCGTTAAAGAAATTGCAAAATTATTAACAACTGAAAACGACGGAGTTGAAGCAAATGCTTTTTAAAGCCAACTGTCAACAGAAAAGCCTTATTTAAATGGGATAACATTAGTGTAACGTTTCTACAATGCATTTACTGCTTTTGTTTCTAAATTCATGAAGTAACATGCTTAAAAACTAAAAACTACAAATCTTAAATAAAGCAAATGGTTCTCAGCCAATTGTGAAGAGAAACGCTTAATTTGAAAATGATAACATTGCTGTAGCGTTTCTACAATGCATATACTATGTTTAGACATTGGTAAATTACGCAGTACATACTATAAAATTGAAAACTAAAAATCTGAATTGATGCAAAAAAAGCTTAATATATATATATAACATACATGAAATCACCCTGTAGCAGATTTGTACAGGTGGAGCTGGGGGAGGTGGAGGTTTCTGAAGCGCGCTGCAACTGCTACAGCAAACACAGGCCCAGTTTTGAATGTTGAGCTGCTGATGTGAAAAGTAACCAATCAGCTACGCTAAGTGAATAATGATGTCATTATAATTAATAATAATAATAATAATTTGTTTTATTTGTCACATACACAATTATACAGAGTATAACCAGCAGTGAAATGTGTGCTCTGCATTTAACCCATCCAAGTGTACACACAGTAGTGAACACACACCCGGAGCAGTGGGCAGCCAACGCTGCGGCGCCCGGGGAGCAGTTGGGGGTTCGGTGCCTTGCTCAAGGGTCTCTGCTCAGTCGTGGTATTGAGGGTGGAGAGAGTGTTGGTTATTCACTCCCCCACCTACAATCCCTGCCGGACCTGAGACTCGAACCCACGACCTTCGGGTTACAAGTCCAACTCTCTATCCACAACGGCCACAACTACCTCATTCATTGTATCAGAATGAGGTAAAATCTGTAGTTCTGCGCCATCTAGAGTTTCATGACCGAACTTTGTGTTAATGTAACATTTTCTACAACATATCCACAATATATTGATATTGAATATATAAAAAAATATATTGGTTCCTGTTTGATACTGTGACTTTACCCCTATCAAGACTCGACTTGACTTGCTTGAGCTGAGCCACTGACTTGACTTGCTTGATTTGTTTGTACTGTGACTTGAGACTTGCTTGAGACTTGATGGTAGGGACTTGAGACTTGCTTGAGACTTGAAAATGTGTGACTTGCCCCCACCTGTTTTTCTCAGAATTGTGAGATATAAACTGGCAACTGTGAGTTATAAAGTCCAATTTTGAGAGGGAAAACCATGTGCTCAGAATTGCAAATTTATATCTCAATTCTGATTTTATAACTTGCAACTGTGTGTCAAAATTGCGAGATATAATCTCGTAATTCTGAGAAAAAAAAAGAAAAAAACCTGACTATTTCTCAGAATATTATTATAATTTTTTTTTTTTTAATTAAGAGTTTATATCATGCAACTCTGAGCTTATATCTCACAATTCTGAGATTTTTTTTTTTTTTAGAATTACCAGATGTAAAATCACAATTGCAAGAAAAAAAAAAAGTCTGAATTATTAGATTAAAAGCCACAATTCCTTTTTTTTTTCTCCAGTGGTGGACTAGGGCTTCCATATCAATGAGCCTCATTTGAAAGTACCAACATAAATGCAGCATTTCTACAACACATTCACTACTTTCTATAAAGAAAACATTAAATTACACAGTAATAAATAGTTCAGCCATGAAACTCTATTCACGCCCCGATTGGTTCATTCTATCGTAACGTCTCCAACCAATCGGGTTCACACATTCATTACTAGTCCTCTATATAACCTCGCCTCCTACAAACCAGTGCACAGTTAATGTGCGCTATGAGAGCTCTCTCTTCAGCCCACCACCTCCCCAGCACCACCTGCCTAGATCTGCTTGGGGGAAGTATCTCTCTCATAATCTTTTTGATTATGTTCTTTTGCAGAAGCAAGTCAACTTGCTCTGCAGCAGCAGCAGCCACAGCTCCAGCAGCAGCGTAGCAGATCTAGTCCGCCAATACCAAACCTATGTACATTTTTCATTTACATTAATAAAATGTTTCACAAACTATTCTGAGAGTTGTCATGACTGAAATGATTAAAAACTGAAAACTGCAAATTCGAGGCAAACAATTCTCACTGAAGAGAAAAGCCTCATTTGAAAGTTATAACATTGCTATTGCATTACTGTAACATTTCTACAACGCACTCACTACCTTTGGAGAAATTTATAAATTACGCAGTGCATTATAGAAGGTGCAAATCTTTATTGAATTGACTTTTCACCAAAGCCTAATGTGAAAGCAATAACTAAATGTATACAACATATTCAATACTTACTTTCTAGAAATTATTACATTACACAGCTGTAAAACAATTGGTTGATTCAAGTAGTTTAGAAATCACACATTTTTTAAAGTAAATAGGGCCATATTTGATGTTTTGTTGTTAATAAGAAAGTGTCATCTAATTTGCATGATTAATTCAAACTCCTGGGAGTTTGAATGTGTGGCTCTGTGCCTTTTCCTCTAGAGGAAGATTGAAAAGGCTGGAGTTTGAATCTGTCAGCTGTAACCTAGATGGCACTTCCTCCTCCAGCACACTCTGGCAGGGTCCGCCTCGCTAGCCTTGCTATCTGCCTGACACGCAAGAAAACAAATCTTCCTTTTGTTCGCCCAGACCAATTTTCACCTTTTAATAGCCTAGCGAGCAGATAGTTTCATGAGCCAGCTAGAACCTATTTAGCCCACCACGGCATTGTTGGCGGTCGTCAACCGATAAACTGTGTCAAACCCTCTATCCTGCAGTTCCTGGCCCTTGATGAAAGTACAATTTAAAAACGGTTTACTTTAGAAGTTATTAACAACTTATTTTTAGGTCTGTCAGTCAATTAAAATAACTGGAATAATTTCTTAAGTAGGGTTGTAAATGTGTTTGTTTTACTAAATAAAACTGGCAAACTATCAGCCCTACTTAAAAGTACACATGATAGAAACAAGATTATAAATATGACCATAATTAACTGTGTCAGTTTTTATTGCAAATGAAAAAGCGGAATTTTAGTATGATCAAAAGTTTTATTTGTATTTTTTTGCCTAATTAATTTTATTAAATTACCACGTTAAACTGAGTGCCGTACTTATTGCATATGACAGAAACAGGATTTTGATCAATGCAACTGATCAAATACTTCTTTTTCATAAGTATTTGATCAGTTGCGTTGTTTTTTGTGCATTATTTTTATAATTAATTTTATTAAATTAACATGTTCAACTGAAAGCCCTATACATTACATAAACATGGTATTTCTGCATCCTGAAGGGGAACAGATGACCTGAAATACTCAAAAACACTGTTACCTAGAACTAAGAACAATAAGAAAAATGTTAAATTATTGTTGTTAAATTATTGTTTAACATCGTTAGGTCTTTTTATTTGGTCCTCCTGGCAAGAGCAAATTTTTAGTTTTAAGTCACAATGTACTGAACCAAAGTGACCTGTATTCAGCAGAAGGGATCGAAATTTCTTTATGTCCTCCTTCAATGTCTCACCTAAGCAGAACAGAAAAGCTTCACAAAGACTGAAAGATCTTTGCAGTTCTCTTAAGACACAGTCTCCGCTTCAGCTAATGCACTTCCATGCATTTTTTTAAAGTCACACACAAAGTGGGTCCATACTCACGTATCTGTGCGAGCCGTCGTAATCACACCTCTCGATGTGGCCGAGACTGCCGTCAGAAAAATATAGCTTTTCGGCTTTGTGGTCGATGGTGAGTCCATTAGGGGTGATGACATCCACGCTAACAATGACGCGGACGTTCCGGCCGGTTAAAGTTGACCTCATGATGCTCGGCTTCTGCTCGTTCCAATTAGTCCAGAACATCAAGCTAGGTGAACGCAAACATACTGTTAGCTGTCACATCAAATGATTTTTACCATACAATTCTAGTCCTAAAGAACTTGGACATTTGAGTGATCCTTAAAAAACTTCATTACATTAGATAATGGGTGAATAACATAACGCCTACAATTTCTGTCCAATTGCATTTTTTTTTTTCAGTTAAAAATGGGTTTAAATGCATAAAAAAGATGTCATGTATATTAAGGGCCTCTCCCATGTATGAACTCACTTTAACTTTTCAAAAAAACATTAGTTATTTGTAATTTTTCTGTTATTCAAAGTGTCAAAATATCATGTGGTGCGACCGTCCGGCCATAACTTTTTTTGGTAAACATCTTTGAAATTACCCTAAATTTATTCAGATTAATTTTCTGCACTATTTGGCATAATTTCCTAGGTGTTTTGTAATACTGTTTAAAATTGCAAAACATTTGTATTTATATTTCTGTCATAATATACAAACAAACTTTGTTCGATGATTTCCATTTTATGATCATCATGTGGTACGACCATCAAGAAACTACCATTTTGGGACTTTTATGTTGAAATCCATTCAAATATAAGACTTTGCATCATATACAAATTTGCCAAGGACCCACGGAAGCATCAGGCAGATTTGTAAGTCTCTTTCAAATTTGGAAAAAAATTATCTTTTTAACGGCTGTTATGTAGTTAACACATTTGGATATCATGTGGTATGACCTGAAACAATGAATAATAATTTCTGCAATTATTTATTTTCATTATAAATTTCATAGTGACCTTTTGTGGGAAGCTAGCTTGTTTTGTTTAGGTGACCAACTCTGTGCTTGTCAATTTTGATTGAATTTGAAAATATCATGTGGTGCGACCACTGCAGAGTGTTTTCCATTATAGATATATGTCCCAGATTGGCATGCTTTTATATTCAATTGATGGTTTTTATACATAAAATACTTTATTTTAGTATAATTTGGAAGATATTTTTATGCAATTTGGTCATCTTTGTACAATGAGGAAAAATGCAAAAAATGCTAAATTAATAAATCGGAGCACGTAATTTTAGTTTGGTAATTATGCATTTATTACTAATTTATAATTTATTTATTAATAACTATTTTAATCTATTCTACCAGATTATACTGCCAAGCAAAGTAAAATAAACGCTCATCATAGGTAGCATGTTAATTCTGACGCTGCAGTCAAGCACAAACTCTAGAAGTCTTTTTCTACTATAAGAAAGATGTTCATGTTGTCATCTCAGCACCTGAGCCAGCAACCTTCCCCTAATCTAAATTGACCCTTCGCAAAGACCCCCCCCCCCTTCATTACTGTTGCTACGTTTGACAAATCATGGCACTTTTAGGCCACACATCATGTTCTCACGCATTGAAAAATACATCTCGGACAAAGAGGACACTGACAAACAAGACAGAGCTGGTTAATTTTAGAATGAAAAAAGTCTCAGTGTTCAAATTTAGTCATTTTTTTAAAGAAATTCAAACAACAAATACTGTTTTGTGGTTTTTTTAACATGTCGTGAACATGCCTCAGTTCAAGCGGCACATGAACCGATCATCTCTTCATCTTTACTAGTCATAGCCAGGGGCGGATTTAGTGAATTGGGGGCCCCAGTCAAATATAGGAATGGGCCCCTATACATTTGCACACATTTACCTAGATCAACCTTGAGGTTCCTTTTTTTGTCGTGATGCTTGCTGCTGCACAATGGTGCCCCATAGTTGAGTCCAATGCTACTACATTTTTCATGCACATGTTATAATAGGATTCTTTCATTTACATTGATTCATTTAGCAGACACTTTTATTATTTCATGTTGTAGACCACAAAATAGCAGTTGATTTACCATTGAGATAGAAGTTTTAACAAAAAACTAAATAAAATTATAAAATGATAAACCTCACAATTAAACGTCAATTTGGAACGTCAGAAATATAGTGGTTTTCCCGGTAACGGCTGTAAACAAAGCAGTGCTCAGCTCATAAATGATACTTTATCAGGTAAAATGAAAATGCCATCGAAACTTTTCTGAAGACAATCGGTTCCCTTCAGAGGTTCATTCATATAAAAACTTGAATTAGTGAGAATGAGAAAAGTGCGAAAGAATATAGCCTATATTTACGAGGAAAGTCCACTGATAAGTTACCAGTATAAGCCTACATTTAATTTTAGTCATTTTAACTTAGGGCTGTCAATCGATTAAAATATTTAATTGTGATTAATCGCATAAATGTCATGAGTTAACTCACAAATAATCACAACTTATAATCGCACATTTTTTATCTGTTCAAAATGTACCTTAAATCATTACTTTTGTCAGACTGCCTGTTAATCAAACTCCTGGCAAAAGGGTCAGTTGAGCAGCCAATATTGGGCAAAGTACAGAAATAACTGGGGCTAAAGAAATGCCTGTAGTTAGTCCCACGTGCTGCACTTTTCACACGTCTCTTAAATAGATTTTTAATGATACAAGGTATTTTTGTCATTTGGAGCGACCACTCATCGTGTGGTGCGACCAATAATAGCAATAACTGTATTAAAATTAAAATAAAATATATAATTTCTGTGGTTGAAATATGAATCACTGCTACAGTATGCTTAAGTGAATGGTATTTTAAAAATATTTTTATCAGTTTTATGCAATTAGCAGGAAAAATAAGTCTGTTAACTACATTTAAGAAGGCAACTCTGAAATTATAGAAACAAATAAGAGATCATTATTTATAAAAACTCAAATTAAATGCAAATACTTTGTTTCTAAACACTGATTACTGAGAGCATTAAAAAAATGTTAAGCATGTTAAGGAAATTATTTAATTTGAATATAAATCATGGTCGCACCACATGACATTTTTTAAGGCAACGGCCAATTCATCTAGATGAAAAAACACTAAAATCACTTAATTTTTAATTCTATCAATTTGTTTACACAACATTCTTAATGTTTGAAGAATTGCAGTAGATATATATATATATATATATATATATATATATATATATATATATATATGTGGTGAGTGGGGCGGGGCCGAGAGCCGTGGGAACGGAGCGAGGCCGGTGGAGTTAATGATAATGAGCGACACCTGCGACACTCACCGGTCTCGAGTCCCACGGAGGAGCTCCGGAAGGATAAAAGGAGGAGTGACGACAGTGGAAGACGAGAGAGGACCAGGCCTGGATATTATTTTGTGTTTTGTGTGCGGCAGTTGTCCGTGAGGGGCTGCCGCTGTACTTTTACGTTTGTTTATTTTGGTTATTAAATCGTTGAATGTTTGCCGGTTCCCGCCTCCTTCTTCCCGAATCTACGAACTTTGTTACATTGGTGCCGAAACCCGGGAGGAAGGAGGGACACGCTGTCAGAGAGCCCTCGCTGCTGAGGGGGATCGCGGTGCTGAGGAGATCGGGCAGCAGGGAGTAGCGGGGACGGCCGCTGGCTGCCCGAGGCGACGGTGGTGCTGGAGCGATGGAACATCAGGTGGGACGGAAGACTCGCTGCCGTGCTCCTGGGTCGAGGAGGGGGGCTGCCGTCCGAGAGGGAGCGGAGGAGTCGGCGCCATTCGCCGAGTGGCCGTAGCCTGCTGCCATCCGCCATGATGGGGAGGAGCAGGGAATGGGGGACTCGCTGCCGGCTGCCCTCGACCCAGGAGCACGGCAGCGAGTCTTCCGTCCCACCTGATGTTCCATCGCTCCAGCACCACCGTCGCCTCGGGCAGCCAGCGGCCGTCCCCGCTACTCCCTGCTGCCCGATCTCCTCAGCACCGCGATCCCCCTCAGCAGCGAGGGCTCTCTGACAGCGTGTCCCTCCTTCCTCCCGGGTTTCGGCACCAATGTAACAAAGTTCGTAGATTCGGGAAGAAGGAGGCGGGAACCGGCAAACATTTAAGAATTTAATAATCAAAATAAACAAACGTAAAAGTACAGCGGCAGCCCCTCACGGACGACTGCCGCACACAAACACAAAATAAAATCCAGGCCTGGTCCTCTCTCGTCTTCCACTGTCGTCACTCCTCCTTTTATCCTTCCGGAGCTCCTCCGTGGGACTCGAGACCGGTGAGTGTCGCAGGTGTCGCTCATTATCATTAACTCCACCGGCCTCGCTCCGTTCCCACGGCTCTCGGCCCCGCCCCACTCACCACAATATATATATTGTATTTTAAAATTGGTCTGTCGGAAATCCTTATACGTCAATGTCAAACAAAATGCCTAATATCAAACTTAACTCACGCAATAACTTTCTTAGAATTAGTATCACTTTTCTGAGCCATTCGTTCTTCAAATTTGGAATATTTCAGACATACATGATTTCTTTTAAAGTTTCTTTTAAAATTTCACGTTTAAATGTGCATTAAAAAACAGAAGAAACTGAAACTAATGTGAATATTATCAAAAGCATCAAAAGCATTTTTCATGAATTGGTTTTAATATTAATTTTATTAAATATTTAAATTATATTTTTATATACAGAACATTTATTTATTTAAATTGTTAAAGGTAACAACTTTAAAAATATTTGTATAATTAATAAATATTTTAAATTAATTAATATACATTTGTATTTTTGTAGTTAATTAATTAGAAGGAGCTGTTTGGGCCAGGAGGACGATAAATTAAAATACAATAAAAGGGATCTATATGACCAACTTGAATCACTTGCAATTCAAACGAGGAAAAATACCCAACATTTACCATCCGACAGGAAAAAAAACAGTTTCTAAACACAGCAGCAAGTCCTCCACCACGGCCATACATGTATAATCCTTACGACAAATTTCCTTAAGGGGAACATTTTCCAAATATCTCTGCCAGGTTTCAGTCATAAACAAAAAATACAGCTCCTTGGTTTTAACAATATCGTTCAAAACAAAAGTTGTATTAGTTATTGAACGAGCATATAACAGTGCCATCCTGAAAGGTAGAGCAAAAACTTCACTGGATATTTTGCGGGAAAGCATGCAAAGGAACTCCGTTCACCGGCAGGAAAATGATCTCCACAAAGGTATCCGGGAAGACGGGATGGAGATAGTTGAATCTGACATTGTCAGCCGTAGACAAGGGAAACTCATTCCACAGATGGGCCGAATATACTGAGGCTGAGCTCATCTGAAGCGATCGACGCCGTTTTCCGATGACTCCTCACTTCCAGGACAGTCTCAGCTTCATCTGAATCCCGGCCCTTCTCCCCGCTTCCTCCGTTTTCTTCGGGAACTTCGGTCAGAAAGACCAGCTGAGTGGACTGATGTGGACAATAATGCGTGTGGAATATCAGCCCAGGGTGGTGGAATATTATGATCTACCATTGATGATCTAATGAGTAGAAGAGCTTTGCGATCATACACCTGAGCTGTGAGTCCATCATTAAGAAGCAACATAAAAAACAGAATGACGCACAGGACAGGTAGAACACAACACGGTAGACAGACTGTGGCAGCGGCAAAGCCAAACACAAGCACCATCTTGCCACGTCACTAGTGCTTTTCTGACTTTTCTGAGCCATTTCTTCTTCAAATTTGTTACATTTCAGACATACTGTAAATGTTTTCTATGAATGGCACATAAAAAGTCCACACACAAGTCTTCTTGAAACAAAATGTGCACCATTGATCCCGTGCTACACTATCCTAATAGCCTCATTAAAAATGTATCCATCTGCAATTATAATCAAAAAGGCTACAGCCTAATAGTATCAGCCCTTTTTCTTTTAATGTGGCAGAAAAAGGCAAGTCAGTCGAAGGACGAAGCATGTCCTTGTGTTTGAGATGAGTGTGCTAGCCTGGCATGTGACGGCACCTTGCAGTGTCAGCCGCTAGCGTCGGCGTGTGACTCCTAGCTGTGATCTTTGGCAGCTTTTGGATCGCTGGCACTTATTGCTGTGCTAATGCTCTAACAGGCTAACACACCGACTGCTACATTCCAACTAAGTGCTGTCAGGGTATGAAGCGGTGAAATGTTCCTTAGAGAACAAACAGCCATGTTAATGCTAAGGCTAAAATATATCATACTGTGCTTTACTGTACCATTGAGAAGTTATAAGCAATGAGAGTTCACAAAGTCTAAATTTCTGATTTCCTACTTGGAAAACTGAAGAGAATGTCGGTAGAATTGTGTTTAGCAAACATTTGTTGCGTAATGATAATGTTTATGATTGTACACCTGAAGAACACAAGCTAATGCTGGCATAGCATTTACCTTTATCAATTCAGCAAAAGCTAACAGAAGCTATCATTTTGCTTTCATACACAACATTTTTCAAGCATCAGGCAATGATTATATTCAAATGTCTGACAGAAATAGAAAAATTCCACATCTGACTGAATATAGATTAGCATAAAATGGCGGGAAATCTTAAAGTCAATTACGGCTGAGGCAAAATCAAAGTAAACAAAGTGCTATCTCTTTCATAAGCTCAATTTATCTCAAAATATCTTATAATTGAAGACCGGTGGTTTTCAACTAGACAGGATTGACCCAGGAAGCAGAAATGTAAATGTTACATGATGCTAATTGCTAAATAAAATAGCAGAACAACACAGTAACAATAACAAAAATATAGGGTTAAAAACCTTTTATAAATGACAAAAACATTTATCTTTTGCTGTGGATGTCAAAAATTTTGTGTTCAATCTAGTTTTGAAAAAGTGAAACTTAAGTAATGTTTTCTAATTTGAAAATGAAAGGAATTGCTGACAGAGATCAAGAGATGCAAACGTGTTTGGAGATTAATGCCGTGAATCTCTGTAGCACAGGTCACTCTGTTTTAAATTTGAATATTTATGAAGTTCATAACTCACTGATGTAAAATTAATACTCTGTATGTGGTCTGGCACCTAATTACTTTGAAATAATTAGAGGATCCCTCCCTTACTTGACCTTTTGGAAAGACAGCCATCAAAACAAATTTATCAACAAGGGTTATTTTGAGGTGAGGTGGAATGCAGAAAGTTTTGGCATTTCAAACAGATGGATTCATTTTACAGAAATGAAAAGTACATATTTTGTCCCTTGCAAGATATAATTTAATAAAGTATCACTTTTTTTTTTTTTTTAAATCACGGAGTATAAAATTTAATCGCACAAGCAATCAGTTTTGAAAATGACATTTATGAAAAACTGAGTGAATCTATCTATCTATCTATCTATCTATCTATCTATCTATCTATCTATCTATCTATCTATCTATCTATCTATCTATCTATCTATATATTACAGTTTCAATTTCCAACCAGCTCTAATTCAGTAAAAATCTGTACTAATAAAAAATATAAAATTTTTATAATAAATTAAAGACACGTATGTGAAATGCTAAATAAATTCAAGAAATACACAAAATAAAGTGAGCTAATAAATTAAAATTATATATTTAAAAATAAGACATTAAAATAAATTTCAAAATACAAAACTATTTATTTGTTTGTTTGTTGGATTTATTTTCAAAATGTCAAAGATGAACTTAAAACTCTAGACTTACCTCTGACATTCGTCCAGAGTGAGAACGTGTGGGTGGTCCTCCTCAAACAGGGAGACCACCGTGTCTCGGTTGAAGGCATTTGGGCTGGTCTGGTCGATGCTGTGGCGGGTGACTGTGGCTGTGGTGGAGCTCGTCCAGTACAGGACGTCCCATCCTCGGTGGTACGCCAGTCCTTCCACAGAACCAACATCTAGTGAAGGAGACACAACGTCAATGCTAATCGCTCAAGTACTCTCAAATAACATACAGACAGTGACCTACTACACACACTTTAAACACGCTACACTTTAAAGCCTGAAATAAAGCACAAATACTTTTATCTAGTTGCTTCAAACCTTCTATCAATAATATAAGATATTAAAAAGCATTGAAGCCCATAAATGCAAGCAGTTGATCTGAAGGCCATAAAACCGGATGGCAGGCAAACACCTCCACAGGTTCTTTCACAAGTGATTCAAAAAGAAGAAAAAGTAGACAGATGGTCGATGTGAAAACAGCTAGGTGTCAGAAAAGGTCAAGATGTGTTGTGGAAATCTAAATCTAAAGTCAATACTAAATTGAAACCTTTAAAAAAGAAAAATACACCTTTTAGCTTAAAAACACTGCACTTTGTGAAGAACTGCTTGATTGTGCGTATAACCACTTTTAATTACGCAGAAAACTGAACATTATACTTTTTGTGTATTATAATATTACAATACCATTTCAGTCCCATGTTAAAATAAAAATAAAACAAAACTAGCAAAAACAGAATGAAAAATAAAAATTTGAAACGTTAAAAATTGGCAAATAAAAATACATTAAAATGGTTTTCCAGATGAAAAATAAAAATGTAACTTTTACATTGAAAAATTAAACAAGACAAATAAATAAATATTAGTTATTTAATTTAAGTAAATAAATGCAATTAAATGTAACAAAATAAAAAAATAATCTATTATAAAATATAATATTTCATATAATATAATATAACAACAGCACTTTAGTTCCATGTTAATGTTTTAAAGAAAATATAAAAGAAGGTAAGACAACTTTGTGACAAAATTTAAGTAATACATAGAGAATAAAAAAACTTCTCAGAATATTTTTTTTCTTCAATAATTTATAGTATATTTACACAATATTATGCCTAATTTATTCTTGTAATAAAACAACTTAAAATCTAAAAAAAAAAAACATTTGCTATATTTTAATGTGGCACTAAACTGCCGTTGTCTAATGTTTTATAATAACATATATTTTAATTGATTTAATGAATATATATATATATATATATATATATATATATATATATATGGATAGTTGACAAATATAAATTGGACTGTGTCCTATGGTGTGACATAGCCAAAAAAAAAAGAAAAATTATATATGTCGTCTCATGCATTTCCTATATGCAACCATATCATGTACGACTCGACACAAAGTTCAGCGAATTTTTATAACCTGCTAGGGCCTTTTTGTGAAAAACAAAATCATGCACTGATCAAACGATTATTCAGTCTTTTTGATGTTGCAATTGCATAATGCATGGGAGAAAAACAATTTTTGGAGTTTATCACGCCACAACCTGAGCAGCATGTTTTAAGAAGCACAGCAGAAATACTTCACTTTTTTTGGGATGTGGTTCCTCATCCTCAAAACCCCCATGGAGCCTGACAGGGAAAGTGAGTGGCACTGAATAGGACACACAGGCTCTGCTAGTTTACTTGCAGTGAACATAAGGACTTAACAAGCGTAAAGCAGGATGCCGACTGCGCTGAAGAAGGACAATACGACACCGGCCTTTCAGAACCACAGCAGTAAATAATTTAGACTATTTGCCATTGGCTGTATAAGAAAGAAAAATCTCAAATATAGTTAAGTGTATATCACATCTGTTTCTCCAAGACAGCAAAGAGATGCAATGAGCAAGAGCAAACTGATATTTATATCTCCTGTCCTGCTCTTCTAAAGGAAAAAAAAAAAAAACTTGTAATGTGTAATCTCACATATTTCCTCTGAATCTCCACAAGAGAGCTCAACAAACTTTGTTTCAAAGTGTTTGCAGATTTGCTAACGTCTGCAATCCATCATGTGTCGCAAACACTGCAAGTCAACGTAAATTGCCTTTTGCAGCCCATTTAACATCTGTACTGTCAAGTTTTAAGAGTAAAACATATTTCATGGCAGAGCTCAATATTAGTCATCAAGAACTGACTGGAATAGTCAAAAGTAAGCATTAAGCAATCAATCAATCAATAAAAGAATGAATAAATAAATATATACATTTCTATTTCAAAATATTTATAAATATAACAAGTCTAACAATAAGTATGTTTAATATTTATATCACACACACACACATTTTATTTGATTTATCATATTTTATTTTTGTATTAATTTAGTAACAAGTTTTAGTGTTTCGCTTTTAACTTTAAACAATAATGAGAAATCTTATTTTGTTTATACAGTATATTAAATATACAAGTTAAACATACTTTTTTATGAATTTGCCATTCACAATAGATGATGATTGTTTTAATAAAATTTATATATGTTAAAGATTTTGTCAATAAAATTGAGTAGATTCTTTTTATGTTATGGTTGATATTGATATAAAAACAAAAACAAAAACCCCCGAAAAAGGCAGATTCTACATAGATGCAAACTATTAAAAATAATAATAACCAAAACAAAATAATTTACAGTAGGCACAATATTATAATGTACAGTGTGAAAAAAAAGGATATTCATTTTCCGATTTGTTAAAAATTACATTTAACAACGCTATTAAATTACTCATGTTTTTAGAAGATTAAATCCAAAGTTCAGTCATGAAACTCTATAGTGCAGGCCGATAGGTTCTAACTGAATCTGATATAATTACATCATCATTCACATGGTGCAGCTGACTGGTTACTTTTCACAACAGCAGCCAATGATCTTGCTGCTCGACATTCAAATAATTGGATAGTGCTTGCTGTAGCAGTTGCAGTGTGCTTTAGAAACCCTCCACCTCCCCCAGCTCCACCTGTATAGATCTATACGGGATAATTCATGTATGCTATATAGAAGTTACTTCATATGTGTTACATGTGCAGCGGCAGTATTTCCTACATACTCACAGCAGCATGTCTGTGGATGTATTCACAAAAGCAAGTCTTGGTAACGCATCAGATCTATTCCGCCAACACCAAACACATTAACATTGCCATGTATACTACCATGCTAAACTCTCCGATAGTTTTCATGATAGAACTTTGAGTGTTAAATGACAGCAATGGAATTATAAAATGCAAAAACCAGGGGAAATAAGTCTTCAAAAATAGATTGATACAATTTTGATCTAAATAAATAAATACATAGGCCTACTAAACCCAATATGATACCAACATAACATGCATCCAAAGAAAAATTGTTCACAATAAGACCAGGAACAAGTGCTAAGAAAACAAACTTGACTTTAAACAGCAATAACCTGGTATTTGTTCATCAGAAGTCATCAAGAACACGGCTCCTGGTTTTAAGAATGAAGGTGACATGACATTTCCACTTCGGGCTCTGATGAGAATTACGCAAGAAGGCCGAGGTCTGCGTGTTGCCTTGGAAACGTCTCCTGTACGATATATATTACGAGTGTGTCAAGCGATCACATGCCGCCTGCGATCTATCACCGTCCTCTGGCTAACAAAGACAGATTTCCCCCGACGGAGACGCAGCATTGGCATCGCTGTCTCTCGTTCTTTCTCTAAAGGCCTGAAGGCTGATCATGTGCTGTCGAACTCCTCTGGCATAGTTCACACTCGCTGTTTGTCTGATGTCTTCCCTCTACATGTCTCTCTCTCCAAGCCAATACTCACGCAGTAGCTCTCTTTCACCCCTGACCCACAATTGATTTTCCTCACACATGGATAAAAAGCCTTCAGGGCTCGATGTCTTGCGCGCTTCTGGAGTCTTGACTAAGAGTAAAACCTTTAATTCTTTAATATTCTCTCACAGATTCCCATTGAATTACAATGGCCTCTCTCTTCATTCATAAACCAGACATGTCTCTCTTAAATGACTAATTATACTTTGGTGTTGTTCATTTTTGTATTTTCACACTGATTAACCTTTTTGTAGCTTAGTAACATGTCTAAAAATAACCCTGAGGTGTGAATACAGCAACAATGAAGTGTCATTTAAAGCAACCGTTCACCCAGAAGTAAAAAAACCCCACATTAATGCGGAACACGAAACACAAAAGATGAAATTTGTGGTATATTTCAAGTCTTCTGAAGTCATGATTCACTAAATTTGGTACGCTTATAAGAGAAGCAGAGATGCCAGAATCAAGAGTCAATCTTTTAAGAGCTTTTCAATTAATTAGTTTGCCTGAATGATTCATTAATGAATCGGACTGATAGTTCTTGAGTTTAATTTATTGATTCAATCTTCATGTTCTTGCCAATTTTGACAATATTTGTTATGCATCTTGATATTTTGACTCAGGAATGATTGACTCAATCGCTTAAAGTAGAGATTTAGATCAATTGATCATTCAGATAAATTTATCCATTCAAACCACTTACAACTTACAAACTTACAAGAATGATTAGCTCATAATTCTGACATCTCTACTTTTCTTATGAATGGGCCAAATTTAGTGAATAGTGGCTTAAATTTCAAGTTTTTTACACAAAACTACCATAGCTTGTACTGTTCTGAATGAGCAACTATGTTATTAATTAAAATGTATTATTTTGTGCTGCTCAGAAGTAGTAAGTCAAACAGGTTTTGAAACAACACAACGAGTCTGATGAAATTATATATTAATCATTTTTAGGTTAAAAAATCCTTTGAAACTTTAAAAAATTCATCAACAGCTTGTAAGAACAAACATGCTGCAATTTAAGTGTAAAATAAAAACCTTGAGGCTCTGTTGCATGCACAGGAAGAGGCAGGCAGGGTGCTCGCATGACAGTCGTATACATGAAGAGTGAGAAAGATTAGGTGTGACTCCTCTGTCTGTGAAAGTTCACGCTGACTGAACAGGTTGAGCTGTTGTCAATAAAAAAAGATTTGGAAGCGTTGTTAACAGCATGACAAAAACAAAGTCTTTAATCACCAGCACTGGTGAAAACTAGAGGTCTGAGTAAAAGTCATTGAGCTGAGCAACTGTCTGGCCTTGAACTGGCTTTGATTTGGGGAAGCTGCAATATGTCAGATTTGAACCACCCTGTCAACAAAAGCTTGAGAGATGTTGGAGCATCACACAGTTATAGCTGCCAGATGAAATGTACAAAAACATTTCAGAGTCAGTTCACTTTAAACTCAACATTTAAAAACTAATATCGTCACAAATCAGCTAAAAAAGTCACTTCAGCTAAAGAGTTTCCAGTCATTCCCTCACCTCTATCAGCGCTCAAACAAGAGTACGTACAGACAAGCTGTTTATCAGCCCAACGCCAAGATACATGCCTGCAATATATCAGCATAAGTCCATGACAAAGGATAAAGCTTTGCATCTAGGGTCAGGTATAACCATCTGAGCGCTTGCCACGGCCTCGTTTGACAAATATCACAATTCCTCTCAGGCAAGCTATCGTTCAGTACGGCAGCTGCGAACTGACAGCTCTGCAGGTTAATGGCATACTGATTAAATGAGACGTGTGTTAATGTTGACAAGGTTAGGGCCTGATAAATCACAAGAGGTATGAATTTCAATGCCGGCTACTGGGCTGCTGCTTTATCAGAGTAATTGGCTGTATTTTACCACAGTTAATTGGCCGTGATGCTGCTACAAATATGAGCTGCATTACAAATAAAGCAAATAAATGAGTTATGAAAGAACCTTTGACAGACAATATCAGGCTGGACGATATGGAAAATGGTCTAAAAGTTATGACAAATCCATACAACCAATTTCCAATTCATTCAAATGTTCCTTACAGATATAATGTAAACTATAAACATTGAGGATGTCTGAAAAGCTCTGTAAAATCATTCATCGGCATTATTTGGAAGGTATCACCCTTCTAAACAACATTTAAGTTACACTGGACATTGTCGCTTCATCTTTAATACATCCAATATGAGTTTTAAAGACAATGAAAGACTGAGAAAACATAGCAGACTTGAGCATTAATTCATTTTAGGGATCTCAAAACAACTGAAAAAATAACTAAAAAAACTATTATTTCCAACAAAAAAGTCAGACTAATAATATAGACAAAAAAAGTAATTAGACACAATTACTTACTCTCAGCAATGATGCGTCGTCCTGTCCAGTCGTCGTTGATGACTTGTATATTCCCAAAATGAACATCGCTAAAGAAAATCCGATTGGTTCCGTGCGCTTTCTGCCGATGATCAAAAGCCAAAGCTATAACGTTTTTAAAATAATTTGTGTTCTCGTACGCCCTTATTGGCGAGTTGAGGTTATTCTCATCCGATAGATGAATACTCCTCAAAACGGTCCTCTCGGAGTACAGCAGGTAACCCTCGTACCTGTTGCACCTGAGTTCATCCTGAGCAAGATATCCATGGGCGCAAGCACAAGTTTTCCGGTTATTCCCCAAGTAAAAACAAAGTTGCTGGCATCCTCCGTTCGCTCTGCTGCAAGCGTTCGTTCCTGGGTAAGTCAGAAAATAAGAGATCAGACTCCCTACAAAGTAGGATGTCAAACTCAGTTCCTAGAAGGTCACTGTCCTGCAGAGTTTAGCTCCAATCTCAATTTAACAAACGTGAAGTAGCTAATCAAGTGCTTCAGGATTACTAGAAACCACCAGGCAGGTGTTTTGGAGCTGGTTGGCGCTAAACTCTGCAGGACACTGGCCCTTTGACACATGTGGTCTAAACAAATGATATCACGTAATAATGGCTTTGAGACAATAGTTTCAGCATGCAAACAAAATTCAAGTGTAATTTGAAAGGGTCCAATGTTTGGATGAACTATTCCCTTCCTGTAAAGCTCAAAAAACAAGAACTTTCTCAGATGTTCACTGCTATGACACCAAGTCTAATTGATCTCTTTTTCCATATGGTGTCCATCACCAGGTGTTCGTTAATCAGCAGGAGTATCAAATCCTGCTCCTGAAGGGCAACTTTTCTTTTAAGTTAAGCTCTAGTGCTCATTAATCACCTCTGAGCCAGCAAATCGAGGTCTTCAGGGTTACTAGAAACTTCCAGGTATGTGTGTTGGAGCAGGTTGGAGCTAAACTCTGCGAAAAGGTGGTCTTCCAGAAGAGGGATTGGACACCACTGTTTTATCTAGGATAAAACTTGTACTTGTGTGCATTGGTGCAATGTTCAAAGAACAGGAAAACTGCCATAAAGTGAAACCTCAACCTTTCTCCCGATCCTGGTTAAAGACCTTCACATCTTTCAGATTGACGCCCAAGCCACTCCTGATGGTCACTATGTCCACGGCATCTTTCTTGGAAGCACGGCGGATGGATCCGTTGGCGTAAGCTCTACCGTTATGGGGGCACAAGACCGAAAGTTTGACACTTGCTAATCAATGGCCCTTGACTAATTAAAACCAAAGAACTCATTAAAATACAGTACACAGCTGGTCTAACAGAAGGTGAGGCAACCCATCCTTGTTATGACATTGAATCACAGGAGATTCTGAAATAATCAAAAGTGTCTTTTTGCACAAGGCATTGTGACCTTGTAGGGAAAATGGGACGGTATCTGCTTTCTTGGGCCATTCTTTGAGACTGTACCATTTATGGAAAAATAAATTACCTGTCAGACCAGAAGAGGTAAGCCCCAAAGACTGCTATGGAAAACATATCCACACCACTCGATGAGAACACAATCTCCCTCTGCTCACCCCGCTCAAGGCTGATTCTTTCGATCTTGTTGTTGCGGGCATCACACCAGTATAATTTATTTTCCTACAACGCAGTTGGAAGACAAACATCATCCATCTGTTGTATTAGGAATGAAGGGATATATGATCTGGCTGCCCTAAAGCTGCAAGATAAGCCACGAAATCAACATGGACTGCAGGCTGCAGAGTAAGCATGTAGGGGAGGCAGACCTGGTAGTCTATGGAGATGCCATTGGGCCTTGCTAGTCCGGTGTTAACAAGCACGGATTGCTCTGAACCATCAAGACGTGACCTGGAGATGGTAGGACTCTGGCCCCACTCCGTCCAGAAGAGAAACCTGCATGAATTCAGGAGAGTACGATTAAGTAGCCAACCTGAGAAATTTTGATCTTTGCACAGTTTGAAATCCAAGATTTATCTTCAGTTACAGTGAAAACAAGTACAATGCTAACTGGGTTACAGTTTCTTTGGGCTAATGCTGTGTCCAGGTCCTTATGGGATAATTCTAATTAGGGTGTGTTTTTCCTCTCCTCTACCATTCACAGTCAATTTCAAAGCGGAATCGGATAGTACATTGTCAAAAAAAAAAAAATGGTTACAACAACCTGTAAGGGTACAACAGCTGGTCACTGGGGCAGTGCCCTTGAAGGCACAACTTAGTAACTTATCTTTCCCTAAAAGGTGAATATTAGTGCCTTAGAGTAGTAATGCATACCAATAAGGTACTACTATGAACTGTTTAAGGGTAAAATGTGTTGACGAATAAGTAGTTACATGTAACAGCGCTGCATAATGTAATTACAAAATAAAATGTAAATGTAATATGTTACAGTTACTGAGAAAAAAATATGCAATTAAGTTCAGAAGAAGAATCAGAAGAATCAGAATGAGCTTTATTGGCCAAGTATGTTTACACATACAAGGAATTTGTTGTAGTGACAGAAGCTCCACAGTGCAACAGAAAGACAGTAACAGGACAGGACACAGATAATAAAAGAACAACAACAATTAACCAAAAGGCAATGTACAAAGCACATTATATATAATATATAATATAGACAACTATGTATGTACAGGTCAAGTATGTGCAAATTAGAAATTAGAAAATAAAGATAAAATTAGTGAGCGTGGTGAATGGATGATGTATTATAGTTGTGTGTTCCATGTTTATTGTTGAGTGTTCATGAGATGGATTGCCTGAGGGAAGAAACTGTTCCTATGTCTGGTCGTTCTGGTGCACAGAGCTCTGTAGCGTCGACCAGACGGTAACAGTTCAAATAGGGAGTGTGCTGGATGTGAGGGGTCCAGAGTGATTTTACCAGCCCTTTTGCTCACTCTGGATAAGTACAGTTCTTGGAGAGTGGGGAGGGTTGTACCAATGATTCGCTCAGCAGTCCGGACTACCCTCCATAGTCTTCTGAGGTCAGATTTGGTAGCTGAGCTGAACCAGACAGTTATAGAAGTGCAGAGGAAGTTACAGTTACTTATGAAAATTTTAACGATTACAAAGGTCAGACAGTATTCAGTGTTGAGTACTATTGTAAGGTTAACCCTGCCTGGTTTAAATGTTTGTTAAATTACTTAAAGTAATTGAAATAGTTACACTACTTATTAAAATTGAAATAGGGTAACTTGTAATTACGCTTCCAAAGTAACCTTTCCAACACTAAGGGTAAATAAGGTAAAAAGATGTTGCTTTAAGAGTACTGTCTCAGTGACAAGCTGTTGTACCCTTAAAGGGATGATGTTTGCATATTCAAGTGTAAATGAGACAAAATGTAGAACAGGATTTGATTTCCATCTGGGACTGAGTGGATCATTAAAATAGTCTCTCGCATTTGAAGGGTAGAGGTCGAAAACTTTTTGTTTTCAAAAAGACTGAGTCTTTTTGTGACGCCAGTGAAAAACATAACAGCTTAATCAGAAATCAGAAATCAGAAAGAGCTTTATTGCCAAGTGTGTTTGCACACACAAGGAATTTGTCTTGGTGTTATGAGCTTCCAGTACAGAAAGTACAAACATAGTGCAGACAACATATAATTAAGGTGATAAAGAACACTAATGAAGAGAATATACAATAATTAAGAATAACAATAGTAATAAAAATAAAAATATACAGAAAAGAGACATGACCATAGACAGAACTGTGAATGTGCATGTGTCCTATGTACAGATGAAGGTTTGATGAGTTATTTACAGATGTACAGTACCGGGGTGTGTTATGTGTTGTTCAGGTGGGATACGGCCTGGGGGAAAAAACTGTTCTTGTGTCTGGCTGTTCTGGTGCTCAGTGATCTGTAGCGCCGGCCAGAGGGCAACAGTACAAAGAGAGAGTGAGCTGGGTGTGAGGGGTCCAGAGTGACTTTCTTAGCCCTTTTCCTCACTCTGGAGGTGTAAAGTTCTTGGAGGCTGGGCAGAGGGGCACCGATAATTCTCTCAGCAGTCCTAACTGTCCGTTGTAGTCTTCTGATGTCTGTTTTGGTAGCTGAACCAAACCAAACAGTTATAGAAGAACATAGGACAGACTCGATGATTGCAGAGTAGAACTGTTTCAGCAGCTCCTGAGGCAGGTTGAACTTCCTTAGCTGGCGGAGGAAATACAGCCTCTGCTGGGCCTTTTTCGCAATAGAGTCAATAGGTGTTTCTCAATGTCAAGGATACGTCCTTGGCAGGACTGGTCCTTCCAAGTCACTTCCTTCAGAGTCTAGGCGAGGCTCCTCTTAAGCATTCGGAGAACACGTAAATGGAACAGGCTAGCAAGTGCACGTTATTGCGTCATTACGTCAGTGAAACGGTCCGCTTTTACTCTGGACAACTTAACTAAGTTAGTCCGGTTCAGTTAGCTATCAATAACGTAATTTCTAGAATTTATAATATCAATACGGTAGTAATACTTTTTAATACAAAAATGTTTTTTAAGTAATTTGTAATTATACTTCAGTTACATTTGAACGCATATTGCCCCGTTGGCGCTCCGACTCCGCTAAAGTCCAACATTTTGAATTTTTGAGCAAGATAGCAAAGCTGCGCGCATAGGATTGTGGGTGATTTTAGCGCGCGAAGAGCGCGAAGGCTACACTTATGCATCCTTTCCTGTGTATGGGATATTTTTCGAACGAAGGACTCAGTCCTTGGTTGAAATTCCGAGGATCCTCGACATTGGAACATTCCTTCGACGGATGTCGATGACGTAGCATCCTCGAAATTCTGGCTTCCGAGGATCCTTCCTTGACATTGAGAAACGCCTAGTGTGATTGTCCCACTTCAGGTCCTGAGAGATGGTGGTGCCCAGGAATCTGAATGACTCTACTGAAGTCACAGTGCTGTTCATGATGGTGAGTGGGGGGAGAGCAGGGGGGTTTCTCCTGAAGTCCACTATCATCTCCACAGTTTTGAGCGTGTTCAGCTCCAGGTTGTTAAGACTGCACCAGACAGCCAGCTGCTCAACTTCCTGTCTGTAAGCCTAATCATCAAGGACGGTGACGAGTCTGCTTAATGTTTATATTCCACTTTTACAGTACAAAGCTGTAGATAATGAGATAACTCATTACAAACAAGAGGTCAATATTATGATGGCCCTCTCAAATTAGAATACATGCAATGGAAATTATAAGTCCTTTAAGGAGGACAGACATCTGCAGTTAACAAGCTTTGAGGTGCTAATTGCACACACTAACTGCTCTCTAGATGATCATAGGTCATTCATTTAAACGCTGTTGCCACACTTGGGTGAAACTGAAGCTTAGCATTAGAAGAAAAAAAATAAACCAGAGGGTATTTTCAGAGTGGAAAAATAAAAAGGCAGATACATACCCTTTCATTGGGTGCACAGCAATGGCTCTGGGTTGATCAAGACCATCAGATATCACCACGGCGCGGTACATGCCATTCAATCGAGCGACCTCAATGAGATTTAAGCCATGGTCCGTCCAGTAAATATTACCTTAGGATGCAAAGCAATAAAGACCCTGAACCAACAGAGAAACAATAAGCCTGACAACTTCAATTTGGAAACACAGAAATGCTAAAACAAAGAGAAACTTTCACACCTGCAATCCAGTCCACCGCTAGTCCTTCAACACGTCCAAGACCGCTCGTGACAATGTCCTCTCTCCAGGTCTGATCTCGACTGGATCTAGAGATTCTGTTAGAGCCCATGTCCGTCCAGTACAATGTATCATTTCCTAAGATATGCAATTAGAAAATAATCCATAATTATAAAGTGTGCCTAGACCAGTGTTGGGTGTAACGCGTTACTAAGTAACGCGTTTCTGTAATTAAATTACTTATCCACTGAAAAAGTAAAGTAAGGGATTACTGTTCATTTTTAGGTAATTTAATTACAGTTACTTATAAAGTACTTGCGTTACATACAGTAAATAATTTCAACAGTTCTAAAAGCAATATTGAATTTGAAATCTAAATTTACCGTCTAAAGATATTGAATGCAGCGGCTTTAACCCTCCGCGTGCGGGTGCGGGTGCGTTCACTTTCAGATTTTCCTGATTCACAGAGAAACCTTAAATACTCAAATCAGGGCCGGCACCAAGAGGGGGCATTCGCGGGCAGAGTTACGGTGCCCCCCACTTTCCATCCTCTCCCCTTCTTGCTGAACGTGATCGTTTCGAAAGCGAAAGTGAAACCGGTAAAACAGCGCACATAAGAAAGCGATTGCACGCTTTAGCGAGCGTCAGAAACTGCACGCAATCACAGATTGCACGCTTCCCATCCCACCCCGAACCCCCCCAGCCACCACCACCACCCGCCACACACACACACAAAACGTGATTTGTGCCCCCCCCCAGAAATTCAAATGCCCCTCTGATGGAGGTGCCCTGGCGCCGGCTCTGACTCAGATACATATAAGGCTAAAATCAATAGAATCTAAAAATCTTGAAGTGTCTACTTGACACTTGAACGAATTCAAATTAAAAACTAATATTTCTGATTATGCAATCCGTATGAAACTAAAGCAAGGTACAGTCTTTCCCGTGTCTGAGCTCATTATATGCAGTCACCTGCGCGCATATGCCCTCACCTAGATACAAAAAAAAGTTAAATATTAAGAAAAAAAAAATCATCTAATATTCATCATTTTTGAAAGAAGACCTGCTATGAGAAATTTACCTCATAAGAACAGCGCGATCTGACATTATTCAGCAGAGAAGATCATTTCTGTAATTTATTCTTTCCTACATTAGTTAACGTGTTATTTTGACATAAACCTGTACAGATTTTACTAGTTGGGTTTTTCCTGAACATCTTGCCAAACTGAAATGTATTGTTTAACTTTTAAGCCTTTTTGTTATTCAGATATTTTGCAGAGTATTTCTATATGTTAACCAAAGGTGGTTACATTTTTTTCATAAAAATGTTTAAGTATTACAGTTGTTTTAAAGCTAAAAGGCTAAACTATTCTATGTTTGACTCGAATTGAAAGAATATAGAGTTTAATTTCTATTAAGGTTTATAGGGATTTTAAGATGTAGCCTAATTAGCGATTTGAATAATTAAGTTACTTATTGAGTAACTAAGTTACTTTTCAGATAGAGTAATTAGTAAAGTAATTTAAATACAATATTGATGAAGTAATTAGTAACTGTAATTAATTACTTTTTGAAAGTAACTTACCCAACACTGGCCTAGACTAGTTAGCACCTGCTGTTAAATTGCATAAATACCTTATTATGGGGGCAAAGGATATCTTTATTTAGGGTTGCACAAGATATCTGTACCATATTAGTCAGTCATCACATGTAATATTTTAGTTTATTAATGTATAATTTTTAATTAAAATTATTTTGCATATAGATTACTGTTGCTGCCAACTTACCAATAACATATTTTCAATCTTTATTGCAGTGTCATTTTAGTATCACTGAGATATGTTTTTTTAATATCATTTTTATAGATTTTGATATTGTATTAATAGTTTATTAATTTCAGTTTTAGTTTTATTTCAGTACTTTAGTTTTATATTAGGTTATATCATGTGATTTATTTTAGTATCATTGAGATACTTTAAAGTTTTTAATATTTTGAATTAATTTTATTTGTATATTATCTGTTTCATATTAATTTTAGTTAAAGTTTTTAATATTTTGTTTCATTTTTGTCTTTTAGATTTTATAAATTTTTATTTGAGTTGTAGCTATTATGGTACATCAAGTTATATATATATATATAACATTTATTTTATTTCAAGCATTTTTTTATATAATTCTTTTCTATGGATTTAGTTCATTTTAACAATCTAGCTAAATAAAATTGCTTTGGTAGTTTGCTGAAATAAAATTAGTTTAAGATTTCGATTTTTTTTTTTCATTTCACTGAACTTTTTTTTTTAAGTAATAATTTTTCATGTTTTAATTAACTATAGTAACACTGATGCATTTGAATTTAAAAAAGCAAGCAACAATTATTCCTTAAAATAAAAAATGCTCTTAAAAGCATTGTTTTTTTGTTTGTTTTTTTTGCCTATTACATTACAGCAGCTAAGAACTGTACGCATTCTTGTGCTGATGGCCAATTTTGAATAAACAAGGCCTTCAAAAAATTATTCTTTTGAAGAGCCACTTGCCAAGCTCAACGTACAAAAATGAGTCTGTTTCTTCTGGCCAAAATTTTGCCCTTTTTTCTCTCATTCAAACCCGCCTTTTCTCCAAAACAATAGAGGCTAAAAAGGCCCAAAGTACTCGTGATTGTCCTGGCTCCCGTGGTCTGTCCCTTTCAAAACGCTTTTCAAAAAAATTGCTTTGATTTGGCAGCACGACATTATCCATAGCTTCATGCATCACCAGCTCCTAGCCTACTCATTTTTTTTTTACATTTAATCCCTTTTGACAAAAACTCAAATGAAGCCCATTCACATCGTTATGAGGCATCGGCTCATCTGTCCAGCTAATCTGTTTCGATTATCTTCCATCTGTCATAATCGCATATTGCATCCCTTTACCTCATCTCGCAATGAAATAAATATATAGACATGAAATGCAATGCCAATATTTGCTTTATCATGCAAATGCAGAGCTGCAAACTGTCTGTCGCTGATGCAAAAAGTGGAATTTCTGTCTCAGTGCGGAGACAGCTGTCCAATTACTGCACTATATGAATATGAATCTGTCCCAAACATTGGCAGATACCCTGCAAATCAATGTTTTCCTCATGTCAAGGGGTGATATGTTGTTGTACACATGGCATGGCGATGCCTAATTGCTTTGGTTTCTAAATACACAACTAATATAAAGAAAAATAACAGCTCATTTCAGAAGAATCCAAAATGTCTACCTAATTGTATTCAGTAGAACAAAATATCATGTTATCCCCACCTTTTTACACAGTTTTTATATTCTACATCTAACACTTTTAACACACTAAACTTGAAAGCAAATTTTAACCATAATAGTTGTGATGTTACATCCAAACTACCATAATTTATGAACTTTGGCCACTACCTTTTCAATACGACTGTCCTCTTTATGCTATTAACCTCTTTTTTTTGTTTTTGTTTTGTTTTTAATTATAACAACATAAATTGCATTCGTTAAACTAAAATTACTGAATTATTTTCAATAATTTAAATAAACCTGAATAAAATAAAATTGGACATAAAACAACAATTAAAAATGCTGCCCTAGTTTTGATGCCTAAAACTGAAAGAAAAACAAATATGAATAATAATATATAAATAATACTAAAATAACATGTACATTACAGTAAAAAAGTATTAACATACACTTTCATTAATGATTTAATCATTCATGCAATTGAAAAAGCTGGAGTAAAATAAAATATAATTATTAGATGAAAAACAGAATCAGAAATGCTGCCTTGGTAACTAATTGAATTAAATATGTCTAAACTGAAGTAACAAAAAGTACTAAAACTAAAACCGAAATATTGCAAACTAAAAAAATAGACAATTACTACCACAAACTTAAATTTAAATGAAAACTGCAAACAAAAATAAAAGTTTTTTCAGAAAACGAATAAACACTATAGTAGGGTATAAATAATATTAAAATAAGGTATGTCTGTAAAAAGTATTAAAATGCCGTTTCCTTAGTGATTTAAATGAAGAAAAGATCAAATAAAACATAAACATTAGCTGAAAAATTGAAATAAGAAACCGCCTTGGCAGCTAACTAAAACAGGACAATTAATAAAACTAAAATTGAAATACAAATAAATATCAAAAACTATTAAGAATGACTAAAGCGCATAAAATTATTAAAACTAAAATGTTTTCATTTGTGATTTAACAACTCATTTATAAATTAATAATATTAATTCATAATATAAAATAATAAATAAGAATCATTTATTTTTGTTTTAGTTTAGTTTTTTCTTTTATAATCAAAGGAAAAGTGCACTTACTGGCATGATAGTCCAGTCCCACAGCGAACAGAGTGCCAGTTAGCGGCATCAAAACGTCTGAGTTATCGCTGGGATCCAGAGACAGTCCTCTTATACCTTCATTAACGGAGTACATCAGGAATGACTGAAGACCTAGCAAAGAAAAAAAATCCAACCAACCCCTTTCCAGGTCAAGGTACAGGTTTTGAAGAAATCTGAAGGTTAATTATGTCCGTATGCAGAGGTCACAATTAACGGTCGTACCTTCACAGGTGGAGCGGTCCGGACGAAGGTTGTAGCCAGTAGTACAAGAACACGTCCGAGTTGTTTCAGAAGTGGGAAGGCAAAGCTGGGAACAACCACCGTTGTTCGGTACACAAGGATTGCGACCTACGAAGTAAATTTGAGAATTTGTGAAGGCGAACAGGTGTATCTAATGCTAATCTGTCAAATTAGCTTAGGGACTAGCTTGTGTACATTCTTAAACCAATTTCAAGAACGTCACAAACACAAAACGAAGTGGAGGGAAAAAAACGGTGGCGCTTTGACTTTGTTCCTCGGACACCTCGTCAGAAACACCCCAGTTAGCTCATTTGAAGTGGCGTAATGAGACGGGGCTTCGCTCCCATGAGGTCTGTGTCAGAGAGATAAATGAGGGAGCTAATTGGTATGAGGAGATTTGAGAAGGTAGCGCAAAGATTTACCTTAAAGAGCCCCTAATTGCCAGTTTTTTTTTTTTTTTTTTTTTTTTATCCTAATAGAGCATTTAGAGGCTCAAGCACTCCTCTGCTAATAGACCTGTCAGTAATATGAATGTCTCTCGCCATAATTCATAGAGAGGAAAGGGCTTTGACAATGTGTGGCCGTAGAATCATATCCGTTATAAAACGGAACCGCTGTCCGAGTCATATGCAACCTCACCTTGAACAAATTACAAGGATTTTATTATTTTGGGGCATTAATGAAAATATGAGTTTAAAAATTAAGGCAACATATATACATATATATATATATTTATTATTATATTTTTTAAATTATTATTATTGTTATTGTTAAATAACATTAAATATAAATATTAAATGAAGACACAATTATAAATGTTGTCTTCCCAACTAACTAAAATAAAATGTAAAAAAAAATTAAATAATAATAATAATTAAATACTGTAATAAAACCGTGTCAGAATACGGACATGGAAAGTCTAGAAAAATCATGGGATTTGTTTCACTAAAAGTCATTAAAATATATTTCAAATATATTTTAAACATACTATTTCAAACATGAAATTTTCTAAAACATATAAATACTATATACTTCAAATACTTGAAAAGTAAAAACAAAAATTCATTATGTCATGTATGGCTAGAAACGTGTTTCAAAAGTCAATAAAGGGAATTAAATGATAAAAAGGTGTGGAAACCCTTGACCTTGTCTTGTGTCTATTTTTATTTGATTTTAAAATACTTATGATTAACATAACCAATAGTATGGTGGTTTATCAAATCAATTGAAGACTAAACGAAAAATGTGTTGTTTTTTTAACAAAATGAAGCAATACATTTAATACAATTATATGCTGTTATATTTCTAATGTATTATTTAATATTATTTGTTATAATATAAAATTCTAATCAAGTTATTTAATATTAATATTTAATTGCCAGAAATCGCTTTTTTTGTGAGTGTTATAAAAAATTTGAAATGAAAAACTATTAGAAATACCATTATTCATTCCATTCAAAAATTCATGAATTGAAACATGGTTAAGAAGTCAATGAAGGTAACTCATTGATCAAAAGGTGTGGGATCTCTTGATATCGCTTGTTCTTGTTGCTGTTTATGAGTGAACAAATGTAAACATGTTTTTGCTTTCAAAAGAAAGAAACATATTTGATGTTAATCACTCTTTAGAAGCTGTTGTGTCTGGGTTTTATTTCAGACAAAAATTCAGGAATAGGTTTCTTTTTACCTTTCTGACTGTCTTTGTCATACACTTTGATGTGGACGACGCCTGTGGTCTTATTCCGAAGAACCGTCAGGTTTTTTCCATCCCTCTTGTTAATGGTTCCCAGCTGAGTGAGAACATCATCTGCCCACCATAACTTCCCACCTAGAGAGAAAATGATGCTTCTGAACAGCTGAAAAACACTTAAATCTCTATTTTAATTGCAAACTTGACAAGCAACATTTACATCTTTTTTTCAACAAAGATTTCAGGCTAAAATTCAAATGAAAATTAAAGAAATTAAATGTCACCATTTCATTTTAACCGACATTTATGAATAAATCTTAAAAAGTTGTGTGCATAAATTATTTAACATTACTTTCAATATTAAACCATTAATAAATCAATGTTATTATAAATTTAATATTAATAAATACATTTAAAAGAAATGTGTTAAATAATATTTAAATAAATATTTAACAAATAATAATAAATATAGGTAGTATTAGTATTAATACAAAAATTATAAAATGATGATTAATTATTTAGCTATAGCTATATGGACTGTAGTACTTCTGGACTTTACTGTACATAATTTTCTTCTCTGAAAGTGAACCAGGGTGAAATATGTCTTTATACTTTCTGTATTTGTTTGCTGCGGACAGCACACTGCAAATCCGCTAAGCCCTATAGCGTGTCAACTCAGCCTTTAAGAAATGGTACAACACCAAGAAAACCAACCAGAACTCACACACCGTCTGTGATTACACATCACAAAAAGGCATGCAAGTGTGCCACAGTCTCCCAACATCCTTTTCCCCGGTGACCCAAACCGCTCACGACGAGCTACACATTCCTTTGCCCATATTACTTACGAGCCGTGTCTTAGATTGAAGGAGGAGATGTCCCTCGGTGCGAAACCATGCCACCATACCTCTGTTCTACCCACCCTCTCAGCACTTATGAATCCCATAGGTGTGAGCAGTGGGATCTTAGTCCCCTGGCAGCCCTGAATGGATTACATACAGACGCCAAAAGCAAGCAGGACTATTCTTAGCGCTTGGCCTGAGCTGAAGCTATCAGCTGTTGGCAGACACAAACGCAGGGAAAATGAATTACGGTGAACAGTGTTGTTGTATACTTCACGTAGGGCACAGCAGAGGATCGTTTAGATGCTCCGTGGCGGAGAAAGTTCCTGAATGGAGTAAGGGTACATATTTAATTTGATGAAAATGAAAATGTGGCTAGAAATGTGTCAGCTGGTAGAGCTTTTCATTTTACTCGCAATATATTCGGGGTTACATACAGTGGTGTGAAAAATTATTGGCCCCCTTCCTGATTTTTTATTTTATTGCATGTTTGTCACACTTAATGTTTCAGATCATCAAACAAATTTAAATATTAATCAAAGATAACACAAGTAAACACAACATGCAGTTTTTAAATGAAGGTTTTTTTTTTATGAAGGGAAAACAAAATCAAAACCCACATTTCCCTGTGTGAAAAAGTGTCTTCCAGGTCCTGAAGTGCTGCTTGTGATAAATGGAACCATGAATTCAGCTGTCTACCAAAAAATCCTGAAGGACAATGTCCGGCCATCAGTTCGTGACCTCAAGCTGAAGCGAACTTGAGTTCTGCAGCAGGACAATGATCCAAAACACCAGCAAATCCACCTCTGAATGGCTGAAGAAAAACAAAATGGAGTGACTTTGGAGTGGCCTAGTCAAAGTCCTGACCTGAATCCTATTGAGATGCTGTGGCAGGACCTTAAAAAGGCGGTTCATGCTCGAAAACCCTCCAATGTGGCTGAATTACAACAATTCAGCCAAGATGAGTGGGACAAAATTCCTCCACAGCGCTGTAACAGACTCATTGCAAGTTATCGCAAACGCTTGATTGCAGTTGTTGCTGCTAAGGGTGGCCCAACCAGTTATTAGGTTTAGGGGGCAAGCACTTTTTCACACCACTGTATATTGTATTGGCATTTAAAACGTTAACAGATAAAATGCAGTGTAATTGAACAAATTATACTTAAGCTGTACAAATCATTACAAATGTACATTCTAAGTAAACTGAAATGCCAATTTATTTGCCAATGTGTGAGGAAAAAGTAATCACACCCCTACATTTATCGTCCAAAATTATGATTTGCAGAACATTGTAAAAGAGGAAGAACCTAACAAACCTCAAAAAACCAGTCTATTTTGCCAATGTCTGTGGTACTTTTATGTTGAAATAAACATATATAGGGTGCATTTACTTTTTCCATTGGAGACAATTGAGTTTCTGTAAAGATCTTTTTTAAATAAAAGATTTCAGTCCAGTTTTCATTGTTAATTGTTAAACTGCATAGCATTCAGCCTATCAATGCATTCAGAAGACTACTGAAGATTTTAAAGTCCAGTTTTCACTGTTAATTTATTTGATGATCAGCCATAAATACTGTACAAATAAAGTCTATGTGCATTAAAAAAAGGACTTCAATGGGGTGCACTTACTTTTTCACAGCACTATATTGACAGGACTATAAGGGCTCATTTGATATGTAAATTATTATTATTTATTTAGTGAATTTACAGTAAAAAGAGCTGCAATTTTTATATTGTTAAAATGATCTAAAAACCATGTCTAATGGAGTCTGAAGTGTTTGTCCAATGAAACTTTGTTGAAAATTTTGTAAATTTCATTGAACATAAAAGTGACTGACTGAACAAACTATACTTCTAACATTCATAGCCTCATTTTGTATTCATCACATTAAATATTTCCCAAACAAAGGCCATATAAATATATATTTTTCTTAATGTGGTGTAGTTATTCACAGTACTACACTGACATGGCCGTTAAGGTTTATTTGATATATAAACCATTTTTTCATTGAATTTCCAGCCATTTATATTCCATTATAATGATATAAACCCATGTCTTACAGAGTCTGAAGTCTTTTGGCCACTGAAACATTTTTTGTATACACATTTTCAATCTAGTCGACTTTCATTGTACATAAATGTCATTTAACAAACTATATTTCTATCTGTCATAGCTTCATTTTCATTCGTAAGATTAATTATTTCCCAAATAAGGGTCATAAGTTCTTCAAGTCTAAGAATGAGCAGACTTTGTCATTTAAAGACAACAATGACAAAGAAAATGAAAACAGAAAAGAATCCATTAATAATTCATTATCTCTTTACTTGTTTTCTTACTCCTGGGACGGCTGGTAAAAAACGGGGTTAATTAGACATTAATATTAAACAAACGAGTGTAATAATCAAACGGCCATGAGATGAGAACCAAGAATGTGTCAGACGAAGTTCAGTTGCTTCATCTGACCGAAAGGAGAAAGGAAGCGACAGGCCAAAAAATTATGTGTCTTCAAATGAAAGCTGGTGCATTTGTGTCACGAATTTCTCTGCTGTATGATTCAAACACAAATTCCTTTGTTTCCATCTGGTTTGATACAATAATTTGTATGTGCCTTCTAATATATAAAATATTAGGGTGTTATATACAGTAGCATGGCTCCACATAACACCCTTATAAATGAGAGGAGTAAACAGTGTTCGGTGTGGCTAAGCAGACAGAACAGACTTCAACCATCAGCTTGCAGATGCTGATTGCCAGGATGGTGCTCAATCTGATTGTATTCGTGGTTGGCAATGTTGGTATCTGATTGTGAGAGGGTTTGAGAGGATGATATAGCAGGAGAAGCGAGAACAGGTTGTTCTTTGGGGTTTAATCGAATAATACATCCACATTTGGCAAGCTTGGCTGGGCAAATGATTCATCTCATGCAGTCCTCAAGATTCAAGATCTTTTACCTCAGGTTCATCGTTCAAAATATTACACAGCCTGTCTTACTGAGAAACTGGCGTGGGTGGAATAAGCCAAATGAAATGAGTTATAATTTGTGTGGCTTTAAAATTATATTTCACAATATAGTTGTTTCAGGAAATGTAATAAAAAATGATTCAGATATTAAATAACCATGCAGTGATGCATATGGTTGGATACTCCAGTGAATCATACATTGTACTAATCAAATATACTCACAAAAGTGTATTTGTATGCATACAGTGGGGGAAAAAAATATTTGATCTCCTGCTGAATTTGTACATTTGCCCACTGACAAAGAAATGGTTATATATGTATATATATTCATATGGTTATATAAATGGTATCATTTTAATGGTAGGTTTAATTGAACAGTAAGAGACAGAATAACAACAACAACAACAACAAAAATCCAGAAAAACGCATTTCAAAAAAGTTAGAAATTGATTTGCATTTTAATGAGCCAAATAAATATTTGATCCACTATCAGTCAGCAAGATTTCTGGCTCCCAGATGTCTTTTATACAGGTAAGGAGCTGAGATTAGGAGCACTCTCTTCAAGGGAGTCTCAGCTTGTTACCTGTATAAAAGATACCTGCCTTCAGAAGCAATAAATCAATCAGATTCCAAACTCTCCACCATGGCCAAGACCAAAGAGCTGTCCAAAGATGTCAGGGACAAGACTGTAGACCTACACAAGGCTATAATGGGCTACAAGACCACCACCAAGTAGCTTGGTCAGAAGGTGACAACAGTTGGTGCGATTATTTGCAAATGGAAGAAACACAAATAACTGTCAACGGTCTGGGGCACCATGCAAGATCTCACCTCGTGGAGTTTCAATGATCATAAGAACGGTGAGGAATCAGACCAGAACTACACGGGAGGATCTTGTCAATGATCTCAAGGCAGCTGGGACCATAGTCACCAAGAAAACAATTGGTAACATACTACGCCGTGAAGGACTAAAATCCCGCAAGGTCCCCCTACTCAAGAAAGCACATGTAGAGGCCAGTCTGAAGTTTGCAAATGAGCATCTGAATGATTCAGAGGAGAACTGTGGTCAGACAAGACCAAAATCAAGCTCTTTGGCATAAACTCAGCTCGCCGTGTTTGGAGGAGGAGGGATGCTGCCTATGACCCCAAGAACACCATCCCCACCATCAAACATGGAGGTGGAAACATTATGTTTTGGGGGTGTTTTTCTTCTAAGGGGACAGGACAACTGCACCGCATCAAAGGGACAATGGACGGAGCCATATACCGTTAGGGACAGGGCATTGAAGCTGGGTTGTGGATGGGTATTCCAACATGACAATGACCCAAAACACAAGCCAAGGCAACAAAGGAATGGCTCAAGAAGATGCACATTAAAGTCCTGGCGTGGCCTAGCCAGTCTCCAGACCTTAATCCCATATAAAATCTGTGGAGGGAGCTGACTGTTCGAGTTGCCAAACGTCAGCCTCAAAAACCTTAATGACTTGGTGAGGATCTGCAAAGAGGAGTGGAACAAAATCCCTCCTGAGATGTGTGCAAACCTGGTGGCCAACTACGAGAAACGTCTAACCTCTGTGATTGCCAACAAGGGTTTTGCCACCAAGTACTAAGTCATGTTTTGCTTGGGGATCAAATACTTATTTGACTCATTAAAATGCAAATCAATTTATAACTTAACACATCTATAAATGTGTTTTTCTGGATTTTTCTTTGTTGTTATTCTGTCTCTCACTGTTCAAATAAGCCTAACATTAAAATTATAGACTTTGTCAGTGGGCAAACGCACAAAATCAGCAGGGGATGAAATATGTTTTTTTTTTTTTTTCCCCCCACTGTACATATCACATTTTATTACTTTCTGTTTTATTTGGAATGTGATGTACACAAAGCAAAGGATGATTACTCATGAAGAAAGTCTTTGCATAACATCATATAATGATTGATTTAAAAAAGAAAATAAACTAATAAAATTGATCACATATATAATTAAAATCCATTTAAATCCAAAAATTAAACCATATAGACAGTTTACATAGAATTTGTATATATACAAACAAAAATGTGTTGTTCATATTTATTGTACATTAATTTAAATTGCATTCATATAATATTTATATTTCAAGCCACTGTTAAAAAAAGCTAATAATCAATAAAATTTTATATTAATGTGCAGTCATATTATATTCATGCAATTTTATATTAATATAAATAAAGGGGTTTTGGTAAATGTTAAAACATATTTAATGTTAAAACTAAATTATTTTAAATATATAAAATGAATTATAAATAATAATTAATAATTGTTTACTATAATTGTATGCAATATATAATGTACATATACTGTGTAAAAAATAACTGTTCTTTGTTATTGTAAATAATTATTAATTGTGAGAATTAAATGTAAATATTTAAAATTTATATCTCTCTAAAATCTCTAATTCTGATCAAATGAGAAGTTGTAAAATCTCCAAATAATCTTTATTTATTTGTTTGTTTATTTATTTATTTGTTTTAACGTAAACTCTCTAAATAAACATGTCTAAAACCTCATCTCTACTCATATGGGAACTGTCCTGGTCTTTAAATAAACTGAAACAGTCTTGCCTGCTAACAGCCCAAGGATATCTACACAAAATATAGCCAAATTATTACTCTCGCGTAGTTCATACATGTTGATACATCAAAAATCTCTATAATTTGGCACAATTATAAAGCTCCTCCTGAACAATGCTTCAAACAGAACTGATATCTTTTTCTGATGATCCTCTGGTTTTGAACCAGCTGTTTTACTCTTATATAAGTATAAATTAGCATGAATAGAAGTTAAAATTCTATTATTATGTGAGCAGAAACAGGATGCAGAGCAAAGAAGATAAAACAAAACAAACAAGAGTAAAACAAAACACTGAACAAAACAAAGAGCAAAATAAAAAACAGCAAAGGAAAACAAAAAAAAACAGTACTAAAACAGAGCAAAAAAAAAAATGAAATAAAAAACAGAGCAAACAAAACAAGACAAAAACAGCTAAATGAAACAAAAACGAGCAAAACAAAACTGAACAAACAGAGCAAAATAAAAACAGCAAAAAACAAAAACTGAGTAAACAAAACAAGACAAAATACAGCAAAACTTAAAAACAGAACAAAACTAAAAGCAGAGCTAACAAAACAGCAAAATGAAACAGAACAAAAAAAAGAGCATTTACAAAAATCTAACACAAACCAAATGAAACAAAAAAACAACAGAACAAAAACAACTTTACTTTGCAGCTAGCAGAGTAATAAGAGAAACTTAAAACTACTACATAAATCTATATTTTAATACATTTGACCACAAATTTACCAATCCAGAAATATTCCTATAACAACCCAAAATGTGATTTTCCAGCATGTTTTCTCTTTTTATAGGTCCAATCGAATCAGGTCACTTAGGAATAAGCCACATTACAGAAGTTAAATGAGTTGTGAATAACCATTTTACATTTGCTCATTTAGCAGACACGTTTATCCAGGGAAAATGAGGAACATCACAAGCAATTAAAAATTGTATGCCATCTGTACTGTCAATACGGTTTCCTCCGTTTTGACAAATTGCTCAGTTTTCTTCATTTGCTTTGCATAAAAGCACCTGTTAAATGAATAAATGTAAATGTCATAAAAAATAAAAATAAAACCTTTAGGATTTGCACCAAAAATCAACCATGAGTCAGTAGCGACATGTAAGATGACAGCGCAAATTCATATCTGTCTTTGGCCGAGTCTCAAACCCCGCCGAGCTGCTACAATCAGCAAACACAGCTGTGACATCAAAAGTCGTGAATCATCAAAGTTCAAGAAAAAACCCATGTCAGAACATGAATAGTGTTGCGATTCAAGCCCTTTGAAAACAACTATCTCCCTCAATTGATTTGTAATTCCAGTGTACTAAAACAGCTCCACAATTAAGCCTTAACAAAAACCCCGAGGCCCACATTCAGCATAAAAAACTGTTCCTTATCATTCATACGCCGCTGTTCACAAACCATTTATACTGTCTATCATCGTACTAATTAAATAGCTCCATTATTTGCTTGGTCATAATTAACTTTACTAAATCAATGCTGATGAAAACAGCCTTCACTCACCCATCACTGCTAATGCCGTGGCTTTCTGGAGCTCTTTTTTCAAGCTGTCAATCACATCCATGCCACTCCCATCCAGGTTACACCTATTAATGGTTCCGTTTCCGGAACTTATCCAGTATAGCTTGTTGGCCGAGTAGTCGATCGACAGCCCTGGAAAGCACAAAGAAAATATGAAAACTTGTAAAGCACTGGCTCATAAAAAATACATATATATGCAAATATGTTGATAATATGAATTCTTTCTATTCAAAGAATTCAGAAAAAGGAAAAAATAAATAAAAAATTCCATATATTACAATGATTTCTGAAGGATAATTTGACACTTAAGACTGGAGTAATTCAAAAAATTTGGCTTTGCATCACAGGAATAATTTATATATTATAATATTTTACAATAGTAAAGTTATTTTAAATTGTAATAAAATTTCAAAACATTACAGTTTTTACTGTATTATTTTAACAAATAAATACAGCCTTGGTGAGTATAAGAGACTTTTGGGTTTGGAAAACAGTTTAGTTTTGGAAGAAATGAGGGAGAGAAAATGATAACAATTTTCCTTTTTTTGGTGAAGTATTCCTTTAACTGGATGCTCGAAATTTAATATAATTATCCCAAACTTCATTATTTGACCTTATCTTGTCACAAGAGATGTTTCTGTTAAACATAGCTAATTTAAATAACAAAGAACTGAACATTGTTTCATCTTATGAATATCAACACACATCGTCACTAACAAATCGTGTCTGGTTATTTGAAATCTGCAATTTCCCCTACAGCAAAGCATGTTTATTTGCTGCACAGCATAAATAGTGTTCAAAAAGAGTTCAAAAGGTTGATTTCTCTTTTTTTTCCCCTTCATCTGCAATAATCCTTTGCTCACATCATAATGATAACTGCTGTTACTTAAGATTTGGCTCAGGCCATAATCACATGTACTGCGTGTCAGGGAGATTTTGCTTTAATTATGAATTGAGGAGAGAGCCACGAATATCTCAGAGAACTCTAACAATACCTTGGGCTACTACTCAGACCAAATTACTATAGATATAATGATTTCAACAGACATGGCCTAGAGGAAGAGGAGGAATGAGTAAATGGTCTCCTTATTCTCACATGCAATTACAGTAAATACATGTACATGAGGCCGTGTGATTTTGCAAATATTAAATAGATTGTCTGAAACAGCAGATTTCTTAAATGGTTAAAACAAAAATAAAAGTAAAAGCACCCAAGCGAAACAAACATTAAAGCAAAGAAAACAGTGTTGCTAACATCTTACTTTATGCTGTTTGCAAATTAAAAAAAATAAATAAATAAAATAAGTTAATTAAAAAAGAAAAATGCAAAACAGACAAAGGCAAAGCAAAGAAAAACAAAAAGCCAAGCCAAGCCCAGCAAAAAGCAAAGCAAAACAAGTCAAAAAGCAACACAAAACAGACTAAACCAAAGCAAAGAAATGCAAAGCAAAAAAAAAAAAAACAGATGAAAGAAACACAATACAAAGCAAAAACAAAACACAAACAAAAGCAACATGAAACAGACTAAACCAAAGTTCAAGCAAAGCAAAACAGATGACTACAGAAAAGACTAAAGCAAAGCAAAATGAAGCACAGAAAATCGAAACAAAAGCAATGCAAATCAGACTAAAGCAAAGCAACACAAAACAGACTAAAACAAAGCAAAAGCAAAACAAAGGAAAGCAAAGCAAAACAGATGAATGCAATGCAAATCAAAGCATAGCAAAACAAATATAAAAGCAATGCAAAACAGACAAGAGCAAACAAAAAAAAAAAACTAAAAGAAAAAGCAGTGCAAAACAGACTAAAGCAAAGCAAAATGAAGCAAACAAAAGCAAATGAAACGGAACAAAAGCAAACCAAAAGCAATGCAAAAAGAAAAGCAAAACAATGAAAAACAAAGCAAAACAAAAAAGCAATGCAAAACAGACAACTTCAATTTACCAACAGGCTCCTTCTGGTTCTGGTGCAAAATCTTGATGTTGCTGCCATCCATATTGGCCATATTTATAGTGCCTCCATCAATCCAGAACATCTTCCTATAGACCACAACAAAACAAGAATCATTCAGAGAGATGGATGAGTCTTGGAGATGAAGGATGGGCCTCTTCTATTTAAGGTTCGCAACCCGCGTGAAGGTCGGGAAGGTAGAAAAGAACTTTATCTTCACAATCACCACAGAGCACAAAACAATCAAATAAAGCTGTCTCTATCTTCCTCATACATCTTGATGGTGCGCATGAACCTACGTGACAGATGACTTTCAGAAATGTCGACGAGGTCGGAAGCTAAAACGAGAAGACAGCTGGTTGAAAAAATGTAACACGAGGGGCAAAGATCACGAGAGATATCGGCAACAACACGCACATTGTACCGTGCTTAAGATCCATCACTGGATTACAGAATCGCGTTATATTAAATCTAATGTAAACAATTGCGAGGAACTGGCTTCGTTTTTAATTAGCTTGCATGCTTGGAATCATAATGTACGCTAATTAAAGAGCTGTCATTGACCAGCTCAACAAGGGTAAGATAAATTTGCATTTCTGATTGGCTGACAACCAGTTCGGCGTCGTTAAAGAGTTTTCACGGCTACAACTATTTGTCAGTCTTAATCAACTCTAAGAAAATTACTCTAATAACTTTAGTTAATTGTGCAAGCTGAATATAAACATAGATCTGTTCAGTAATTAGGTCTGTAACTGATATTTCTCACACGTAGCTTTGATGGTAACAAAAGGTGACAATTCGATGGAAGTGTGCAATTACTTACTAATAAATAGGATAGTGATATATTAGCGACATGCAGCCCGTAACTTCTCCAATATGGATACAGCTAATTGTTAGTGAGGTTTTTGCTTTTTACCCTTTAGATGGATGCAGGACGAGACACTTGGGTTTGTCCATGCCGTGAACAACGGTGGTTTTGAGAGATCCGTCAAGATGGGCGACATTAATGTGGGTCTCGTCGTTGTCTGAGCTCATCCAGTACATGTTTCTCGACAGCCAGTCAATAGCCAGGCCACGGACATTAGATAGGTCTGTAAATACAGATATTATCAACACATAATCACCATTTTTCATCTTTTCATCACATAAAACATAGTACACATATACTGAAATGTGTGTGTGTGTGTGTGTGTGTGCGTGCGTGCATAATAATGTTATGCATTGCATCTTTCATAATTTGTTTCAACAAAATAAACAAATAGAAAGAATAGAGCAGATCAGAACAGAACAGAATAGAACATATTAGAATAGAATAGAATAGAATAGAATAGAATAGAACAGAGCAGTACAGTACAGTACAGTACAGAACAGAACAGAATATACATTTCCTTTTTCACTTCATAAAATGTGTTAAAACAAGACAGACAAAAAGTAAATAAAATGAAATAAAAATAAAAAAGGAATAGGAAAGAAATAATATATTATAATATAATATCTGCATATTTAGTCAAGATAATAAATATTGTTTTAAAGGTGACATATCATGAAAATCTGACATATCATGAAAATTTTTAAGTGCTATAATCAGGTCCCCAGTGCATCTTACCAACCAAGGAAACGTGAAAAAGATTAACCCACTAACTTTGTTTTAATAAGCCTTTTTCTGCAAGCTTCTGAAAAAACGAGCGCATCTGATTTCGCTCCCTTGGTGACGTGGCAAAGGGATCTCATTTTAATATTAGCGCCCCTTGATCTGTAAGTTTCCACCCATGGCGCCAAGTAGGGCTCACTGCAGTCCACAAGATCCAGGGGGCATGGTTGGATCCACATCTAGGGGCTGGAGATTGGTAGGTTTAGGGGTGGAGATGGGGTGGGTTTAGGGATCAGGGGATGGAGAAGGGTAGGTTTAGGTATATGTAAGGTGGGATGAGTTCGATCTGGATTCAACCACGCCCCCTGGATCTTGTGTCATGGTGAAAGTTTGAGCAAAACATGCTAACTGTTCTTTCTTTGGCTGCACAGATGAACACAGAACACTATTTAGAGTCCCAGCCTCAGAGGAGTGGATTTATCGATTTATTTACTGTATGCTGCTGCCACACAGATCTAAAATAATCATGCGATTTATTTCACAGCTGTTTACCTTCACAGACATAACTGACTGTTTTTGTAACTTGTGTGTTTTTAACGTAAACTTGTGTGTGAATGAGAACTTAGTTTACTGACATGCTGTGACAGCCGCTTTCTGTCCTTGTGCTTCGGATGTGTGCACTCAGAAAACCGTATATCAGAAGTTTAAACTCAAATGGTTTAAAACACATGATTTCAACGCGATAAACATGATAATCAGAACCAAGACAGATGTTTGTAGCAGGTCCGAGCTGTAATGGAGCAGCTCTATTCTGGAAAGGGGGCGGGAGCAGCAACTCATTTGGATTTAAAGAAACAGGCACGAAAATCAGAGTGTTTCTGCTTCCACTCAAAATGGCCATTTTCAAAATTATATAATAAATGATCTGTGGCGTATTTTGAGCTGAAACTTCACAGACACATTCTGAGGACACAAGAGACTTATATTACATATTGTAAAAAGGGCCATAATATGTCTCCTTTAATTTAATTTAACACATATATATATATATATATATATATATATACATACATACAGTATATATAATATAATACCATATTATATTTGTAATTTATATAATTTATAAACCTGTTTAAAAACAGGCAAAAAAAATATTAAAAGTGGGAGAAAAAAACAACAAAATTAAATGAAAAATATAATAATAATCTGCATATTTAGTAATGCTAACTAAACAAGCTATGATTTAATATAATTTCGTATATTTTTTTATTATATTATATATTTTTGTACGACACCTTTCATAATGTTTTATATAAATAAAATGGAAATAAAATAAATAAATAAATTTATATAATACATATTCATATAATTTGTATTTATATATTTTCTGTGTTTAAAACCAGGCATAATTTAATTTCCTGCATATTTATTCATGCTAATGAAACAAGCTGCTGATTGTGAATACTTGCAGATCACCTCAACCCAAATGACAACAAAAATGCTAAATAAGGTATAATTTGACTCTTCTATCAATGAAAGTGTGTAAATTGTGTAAGATTATAACTGTCAAAATTTTGTTCGCTGTACCTCCAGACAGGACGGTTTCTAGTTTGGTTCCATTAATGAATGCCCGTTTTATCGTTCGGGTCTTCACATCGGCCCAGTAAATCCTCTCGTCTACAGCATCGTAATCCATCGTCGAGACGTCATCGATATCGGGTACAGTGAGGGCCATGATGACGTTGAGGTACGGGTTGTCGATGTCCACTCCCCGAATCTCAGATCTCCGACCGTATAACAGAAACTTCTTCACACCTGTTCACAAATTCATAAATATATAATCAACTCAAATTCATTCTCAATTGAATTCTATTTCTCTGTCTCCAGTATCTCTGGGACTGAAAAATATGACCTAAATCAGTTAACAGGACAAATATAATAAGGGGAATTGAGTGTCCTTACAGAGGCAGCGCTATAAAGACAAAGCTCAAAGGACTTGTGCTGTAAATTCTCCTTTCTTGACCTCCAGAGAGATCTCTGGGGCGGTCGGTAAAGAGAGATCTCCATTTCAGTCTGTAATGAGTTTAGGTAGGTCGCGAAAGTCTCCTGATACACACTATAATTATTCCAATATCAGACATTCTGCTTCATATCAGCTCCATTCAATTGTGGATTGCTCGTTTTTTTGAAGAGACCTATATTGTCAATCGCAACTTGTGCCTCAATGAAGTATCAGTGTATGGCATTTCTTGCCCAAAAATATAACTTTTGAGTCCAAATATCAGATCTGTGCATTAGACATTACCATGTATAAATACATGTAATGTTAATATTAAATCAAATAATGTTACAAAAAAAGACAACTACTCATTGCTTTTTTAAAATAAGTTTAATAATGTCATTAATATGTATGTGTATATATATTTTTTTACAGCATATACTTTTTAATATACTAATATAATGAAATGTACCAATTAAACAAAGGACCGAGTTGATATGCATATGTTTATTTATTTAGTTTTATTAATATAATATAATGAAAAAATTTTACCAAAGGACTGGGTCAATATGCATATATGTTTATTTAATTTGATGCATTTGAACACAGTCCTTTATTTAATTATTAGATATAATAATTTAATATTAATATCTATCTCTCTCTCTCTCTCTCTCTCTCTCTCTATATATATATATATATATAATATACACACACACATATACATTCCAAACATTGTAATGTTAAAGCTCAAGTCTATATACATAGATATTAAGGATGCACGATATTTATCTGACCGATAAATTATCGACCGATATGAGAGAAAATGACGTTATTTTTACTGCTCTAATAAGTAAATTAAATCCGATTACTAGATCCGATAAAGTATGCTTGCTGGTAAATCAATCAATCCGTCTGATTTATCTGAGATTCATCTTCTTTCCGAGTGCAAGTAATTGCAGCTTTAAACTGCAGTGACTCTCAGCATGTGTTGTGCTCATTACGTCATCATTTGCGAACATGTCTTTGCCGGTCTGGACGTTTTTCTCGGTGGCAGAGGAGGACAATGCTGTTGCTACTTCCAGCGTGTGTTCAGCAAGGATTCCGAAAGGAGGAAAAAAAGCATCAATTAGGGTTGTGACAGTGAGGACATTTTCCCACAGGTTAATGGACGTGTGTCAACACCTTACCGGTATCACCTCGGTGGATGGGGGGTGGACGTCGGGGTGGACGTCGTTTGAGTCTTCTCTCTTTTCCTCGCTTCGGTTTTAAATAGCTTGAAAGCTCTGTGCGCGTTTTGTTTTCACTTTTAAATTAGTGGCAATTCGGCGTCAAGCAGTTGTTTGTTTTTAGTTCGCTTGAGTTTTCTCACTTTCCTTTGCTTAAATAGCTTGTAAAAGCACCGTGCATATTTTATTTTCACTTTTAAATTAACGGCAATTCGGCATCGATTACAACATACAACATATAGCTAACTTTTATTAACAAAACGAATAAAAATGCACCATGCTATGTGCCTAATATAAAATAAAAGATAACTTACAAATTTTAAATATGCATGGTAGGCCTATACAAAACTGAAAATCAGTAAAGACTGAGGAACAAATAATTATAAAACGTAGAATGTTTATTAGTGAGATGGAAAGTTTTGAGGCACGGACTGCATACACCTTGATGTAAAATAATGGGAAAAATATCACCGTTTAAATAAAATAAAAATCAGCAAATACTGTGGAACCAAATACGCTAAATGAGAAACGAATGTTTAAAAAATAAATAAATAAATAGACCTTCCAATATCACCTTAGATAAATGGCAGGTCAACAGGCTTTTCAAAATCCACAAATATTTTTAAAACAGGCGCTTTTACATTTCGTTTTTAAACTCTTCTGCCATCGTCTTGTCTTTTTCACCTCACTCGTCAGTCAGCTCGACTCTCTCCACAGGTGATAAATGAAATCTGATCTGTGATGAGTGACTGTCATTCGTTCACAAAAATTAACCGAAATACATGCCTTACAGACATGATAAATATATCTAAAGAAAGCTTTAAATTGCTACTTAACGAAATAAATAAAAACGAAAACAAAAACTATTTAATACAATCGTTATCCGGGAAGATTCACTTCTCTCTAAAGGCGCGTCTAACCAGGAGATGGTGAATCCTTACTATTTCCCGCGGACACATTCATGGTAATTACTTTTGCTGGGGCTTTTTCTTTATTGTGTGTATTTGAAGCAGAACTCTTCATCTGTGGTGAAGGCTCACTGTTGCTGCGGGACACTAAACACTAAACACCGCTCTTGACAATCGCGGCACGGACTCATGTTGTTTCCACCAGAGCGGCAATTTTTTTCATCAATAATTGATGGATGTCTAAAATATAAAGATAGGAGAAGCCTAAAACAGGCCCGAGGCCCGGCCCGCGTCTGAACTATGACGTGAATATTGGCCTGAAGCCCGGCCCTAGGGACATAAAAAAGTAGGAGCCCGACTTTAAATTAAATTTAAAATAATAATAATAATTGGGTGCTAAAAGTGTGTTGTAATGCAAGCGTTACTGAATATGTACCGAGTAAAATATTACTGAGAATTGATTAGTAATGCCTTACACTACTGCGTTACAGCAAAAAGTAATACGTTACTGTAATGCATTACTTTTGTAAAGCCTTACTCCCAACACTGCTTAAAGACTATATAACTTTCTCATCCTCGTGCACTAAAAACGTTGAATGATTTCTTTATGCATGAAATATTTGAATATAAATTTGTTGTTAATGAGTTGTTAATTGCAGATAAATCATAGTTCTGTCATAATTATGTTAAACCATTTCTGTTACAAAGTATTGTGGTGCCTTGCACAAAAAATAAAAAACATTTGAAGAGTCAGGACTGATGTTTGCTATAGTTAGGCCAGAGCTACTAAAATATCAGTTTAATCAGTGAATCTTAGATTTTGTATTCTCCTGGGTGCACAAACTGCAGATTATATAAAAATTATAATATAAAAATATGAACTTATCGGTAACGGTATCGGCCACGAGAAGGACTTAATTATCGGTCATCGGTATCGGTTAAAATTTTTATATCGTGCGTCCCTAATATAATCTATATATAGATAAATATTGACTTGAGCTTTAACACTACAATGTTTGAAAAGCAATATTAATATATGTTATACATAAAATGCAACTTCATAATATTACATAAATATAATAATAATAATAATAATGATTATTATTATTAATATTATTAATATTATTCAATACAATAATATAAAATACAAAGTCTTAATACTTTATGTGTGATTTGAATTTTCTAATATTTAAAAGTCTCAAAACCGCAGAGTTTTGGTGTGCATGCCAAACACTTCTCGTAGAAAGTGAGATCTACAGTCCAGCAGACAGGCTGAGCTCACCTTGGCAGCTTCGGTTGTTGGCCGACAGTTTCATGAGATGTGGACAGGAGCAAGATGCAGAACCATTATAATTTATAAGGCAGAGGTGAGAACACGGGCCTCTTCCTTTGTTACCAGCACACGGGTTAGGAGCTGAAGAAGACAGGAGAAGAGAAGAGAAAACATTAATAAAAGAATATATGAGCATACATTCTCAATCCGTCAAATTAATTTTTCATTCTCCTGATTTATCATCACAGCGACTTATTAGACAGTGATGCCTTTGATTATTATTTCCACAGGTCAAAGCCACAGGTCAACATTAAAACTGTTACATTTAATTTCTTAATATTTTAAAGTATTTTATTATTTCTTTTGCTAGTTATTATGCAATGCGGCTTGGATCCATGCATGTAGTCTCCTGAAAACCAAAAGTACTCTGCCTAACAAGTGGAAGATGTGGACGCTGGGTAATTAGGCCCCTTATTCCCTACCCAACATTCCCTGGGTTTGTTCTTGCTCAGAGCAAGGTTGTTACTCCACAACTCTAAATGGGACCGTAAAACATACATGTAACTAAAAAATGCATAACAAGTCCATAAAAAAGTCATTTTGGGCCTAATGAAAACAGTAATCTCTATGTCACTCTCGCTAAGCTATTCTGACACGTAAAAACCGATAGCGATGCGGGCCGGACGCTTCAGAAGCAGATGGATAATGAAAACTGACAAAAAACAGACATCCAGAGCTATAAACAAAATCCCAAAACAGAGGTGCAGGTGCAAAGCCACAGGACAAAAACAGCCAAGAGCGGACACAGAAAAAGGTCAGAAAGAAAATACTAGTAATGGTTCAAGGCTAAAGCCCATTCATTTTACAAAAGTTATTTCATTTCAGTGTATTGCCTACTAAAATTATTGCTTGGAAACGTTGAAAAAATGTTTACCTAATTGAGAAATACTTTCTACTTTCTGTAATTTGTATAAAAAATAAATAATAATAATAATAAATAATATTTAATTTTAAATTTTCCAGATCACAATATTTTAAAACTTTCAAATAAATAAATAAATGAATATACAAATAAATTAAACGTCATTTATATAGCACTCTTCAAATGAAAGGCACAGGGGCATAGAATTAGGTGTGTGTGTGGGGGGGGCTAAGGAGGTGTCCCTACCAATATCCAGCCACTACCAAACTGTCCCTAGCAATACTTTTGATCCAATAATTAAATATATGTATATGTTTTTGTCATTTCAGACACATCTGAAATGTCAAATCATTGATATTACCTAAATACGTTAGAAAACTGCGTGCTCTCAAGGACATGCATTTAATACATGTGCGGAATAGTTACACACCGGACGACAAGCACAGCCGCGTTTAGAACAACTCACAGGTATTGCACCCAATTCAAGATAGCAGTCCAAAACAGTTAATATAAAAGCCCACATTCAGGAATGAACAAAGTTGCATCAATGAATTTGAAGTGGTGTTTGTTTGACAAAACAGAGCAAACGGAAAGAGAGCACGATCTATGCCTATTACTAGCTCCCTACATAAAGCATACGGACAGAAAGACAAACGTTGTGCGGAAAGATACACAATCTTTCAGCCTAGGATAAAGTCATGAACATCAACAATAATTTGGGACAAATATAATGTGATTTCTTTTTTTTTTTTTTGGAACCTATTTAAGTGGCAGCAGTAAGTAAACGTGGTTTATGTCCCCACCAACGTCGAAAGCAAACCTACGCCCTTGGAAGGGCACACTATGAAAACATTTTAATAAAACAAATAAAATATAAGGATATCAACAGATGAAACAAAACAAGAGCTAAATAAATAAATATTAAAGTGCAAATGACCAGTGCTATAAAGAATATTTAAAAACAGAGTAGTTAACCTGGTGTCTGTCCTGTAGGTTAACCAAGTGTTAACCTACAGGACAGACACAAGAACAGAAGCAATAAAAAAATAAAAATAAATAAATGGAAAAATAGTTCAGTCCAAGGCTAATTCATTTTCTGAAATTTTTATTAAATTATTATTACTTTTATTAAAAAGTAAAGTAAAATAAATAAACAAACTGGGTTCCAGATCAAAATGTTTGAAAAGAACAAAAGCTACAATACATTTAATAATAACTTTATTTATAAAGCACCTTTCAGACATAAAAGGTAGCTCAAAGTGCTTCAAATGTCATAATATAAACATTTATCACAGAAAATAAAGATAAAAGCCCAGGGGGTGAAACAAAAGAAACGAGCAAAAGATAAAAGCAAAAATGATCAGCGCTATAAACAAAATCACAATTACAAAGTAAAGTCAAGCCACAGGACAAACACAGCCAAGAGCATAAATAAAAGAAAGCTAGAAAAATTATCATAAATGTTTCAATCTAAAAGCTCAGGAGCACACTTTTGGCTTACAAACACCCATTTCTAAAGTAGCCTGTGAGGTAAATTTCAAAACAAGCTGGTTCAAAGCGAGAGACGGCGATCTAAATATATAATTCTAAAAATGATTCACTCCAGATTCACTTTCATCAACTTTCATCATAATTTTCAAGGACTGTATGTAGTTGAAGGTTGTACTTCAAATCGAATTTGATCAGAACGTAAAAAAACTCAATCTCGAAAAAAGCCTTCACACATCTGTGCGGCATATCACTGCATCCAAACCGTAGGTTTATAGCTGCCAATCACTATCTGGAACGCTGTGAAAGTTTCCACCAGCCCATTATAAGTGTTTATCTGGAGTCATGAGTTAACAAAGAGCCTCTTAGCGCCATTAAGGGTGTAATTTAGCTTTGGTGGATGATGCCAAGCTCTATGTGTTGACAGAAGGCTGATTCTTCCACATCTGGCAGATGCACACCCAAGGGAAAAGATGCTGGACAGCCATCACGGGCTGATTCAATTGTGTTTTATTTATGGGACGTTTTTTGGCTCTTCTTTTGTACTTTATTGCCCAAACGGTGAACAAATTCTATTAGGCCAATTAAAAGAGCGTAACAGAAGGAGAGACAGATTTCAGCGTGCACTGAACTGATAAACGCCACAAGAAATTACCCAGAGGTCATTAGGGGTGGTTCTTTTAACACGGGCCAGTAAGCAACCGCCCAATACACCCAAGCAACCAGAAAAAACACCATAGCAACCTTATAACAGCCTATAAAAAAACACTCAGAACACATTAGCAAGTCACAGCTTTTCAGAAAATGCCAAACAAACAAATTGTAACAACATTATTTAATTTTGATAACCAATTTATTATATTTAATAACTTTTTGTAGCAGCTTCTGCATTTCTCTGGAAAAACAAAAAGTAAAACAAACAAACAAAAAATACACAATTTGTTGGAAAAGTTATCTTAGTTATTTTTGTTGTTGTTTTCATTTCATTTCATAAAAGAAAAGACAAGAAAAGAAAAGTTCTCAACAGAACCCAAAACATTCTTTTGTTTTTTTTTATTTTGGTACGTCTTTTAGTTCTAATTGGCATCTTTGAAAGTGCATTTAGTTTTTAGAAGAACAACAAAACAAAACAAAACAAGATCAAATTAAACATTTATCAAAAGAACTCAAAAATAAAACATTATTTTCTTTCTGTTTAGGTAAAACTTTTGGTTCTAATTGGAATCTTTAGTTCGTTTTTAGAATAAAAAAAAAAAAAAATCTCAACTCAAAAACTCAAACATAAAGTATTCCTTTGCTTCTGTTTTGGTAAGTATTTTAGTTCTAAATGAAAGTGCATTTAGTTTTCAGCAGGAAATTCAGAAAAGATATGTGACCTTGTAGTGTTTGACTGTCTGTTTCATGTTTCAGAAATGATGGGAATTCTTGATGGGAATCAAGGGAGTTCTTGACGAGACAGCTTTGCAGCCAATTAGTCCCTAAAATCTTCTAGTGAGAAATGGGAATGTGCCAAAACTGGGTCATTGTACGTTGTTAATCCACTATGACAACTTCGTTCAATCTAGAGATTTCTCTCATTATGTTCTGTTGGTTCCTTCAAATCATAATCTCTTTCAAAGCCTCTCTAGGTTTTGAAAGACAGCGAGACGGTTACTTACTTTGTGGCTGCCTGCTAGGATGGTATATCTCCAGATCGAAGGGTTGGGCGCTGGTTTTTTGGATCACAGTCACATTGGTTCCGGTCCATTTGTTGGCTTTGGTCAAAGTATTGGTCCTCCAGTCAGTCCAATAAACATTCCCACCAAAGAGAGACACGGCAAATGGGTGAGAAAGGAACTCATGGCCTCTGAGAATTTCAATCATCCCCGTTCCGTCATATAGAGCAGAGAATATAGCGTCAGATCTGAGGAGGGATAAATCATTTTCAGAGTATTTTAAAGTCACATGAAATCAAAACTGACCCTATTCACTTTCTTAATAAACACTTTAATGGACTGTTTCAACAAATTGAATTGAATCAAATTGAGGATTTGCAATCTTGTTTTACTTTGAATTACATCAAATTTAATTAACTGAATGAATTAAACAAGATACATTAAGTGTGATTCAATTCAGTTCAGGTTGATTTGATTTGACTCAACTAGAATCAAATCAAATTTAAATCATATTTAATTCTGAAATACCTCAGTTCAGTTGAATAAACTGTACAGTTTAGTCAATTCTAGTTCCAAAAAATTTAACAAACTCAAATCAGACTTGATCTTGTGTAATTCTGAATTATGAAAATTCAGTTAACTAGTAGTTTGAAATCCAATCCAATCCAAATTAAAGCTTGATTAATCCTGAGTTATGACAATTCACTTAAATCAACTGAGTTGAGTCAAATCAAACTTAATCTCATTTAATTTTGAATTCCGACACTGCAATTAACTGAACTGAACCAAGTCGTTTCAAATCAAATCAACCTGAATTTAATCAAATTGGACTTAATACATTTTGATAAACCCTGATTTATAACAAAACAATTAACTGAACTTGATCGAGTCAAAGCAACCTAAATCAGACAGATTTAAATCGAACGTAATCTGGTTTATCTCAGAATTAAGACATTACAATCAATTGAACTTGAAATTTTGAATCAAATAAATTCAAATCAACCTGAATTGAATGAAATAAAGCTGAATATTTTTTTTTACTCCGATTTATAACAAATGAATTAACTGAACTTGATTAAGTCAAGTCAACCTCAATCGAACTGAATACAATCAAATTTAATCTGGTTTATCAAATCAACCCCAAAAAACTGAACTGAAACGAATCAAAGTTAATTCAGTTTAACTCAGAATTACAACAATTAACTGACCTCAACCAAACTTACTTAAAATTAATTTAACTGAACTGAGTAGAGTCAAATCAACTTGAAATGAACAATCAAATCAAACTTCATAAATCTTGTTTACTGTAACTCTAAATTATGTCATTTAACTGAACAGACATTAAGTCAATTCATATCAAAACAAAACATCAAAATGAGCAACATTAACCGAACTGAAACAAAATGAATCAAACAAAATATATTCGAATTTCATTAAATTAGGCTACAAAAATACAACTGCTTGTGAATGGCACAGTTTAGCTTTCCATTAGTAAAAACAAAAGTAAAAACAAAACAACAATATACATTGAACATTTTGTACAGTTTTACAAAGACAGTGTACTCCAAATAAATGAGATTATTCAGTCTAAAAGAGTCAAAATAGTCTGTAAGACGTTTAGTGTTCACTGATGCTTTAATGTCAAGAGACTGTTCAGAGAAAAAGACAGAAAGAAAGAAATGCTGTTGACAGACCTAGAGAGAAAGAGAGATGTGTGATCTGAAAATAGCAGAGACAAAAATGAGGCAATCGAAAGCCGAGAATTGATCAGATTCTTCATTAAGTCCAAGAATCTCATTATCTGAATATTAATTTGGGCACATTTGGAGCCACCGGGCACAAGAGGAATTGAACTAGCGCAGTGAGAAATGCAAGATGAGAGTTTATGAATGTGTCAAGACAGCAAAATTGCTACACAGCTGCTTTGTAAAATACAAAAAAATACTTGATGGGCAAAATTATAATCAATAGTAATAGCATATCTCTGTCGGCCTGTCATTTTGTCGCCAGCGGAGGTGGATCTCGAATTTGAACCAGTACAAAAACACATCAATCATTCAACAAAACGAGTGCTTGAATTTGTTACCAATGACTGAGTTTATTCCCAATTCCACTTTCTAGTTTCCCTCCAAAACCTTCCCTAACAGTCTTGTCTTGCGAAAAACCTCAAAAACCCAACAGAAGACTACTTGTGTGCTTCTTACCGGGCGTCTGTCCATACTATCCTGCTCTCCATGTGGTCCAAAGTCAATCCATTGGGCCAAGCCCCGGAGTCCATGTCCTTGAACACAACATGTCGCCATTTCCCGCTCATGGAAGCACCCTCAATGCGAGGAAACGTGGCGTCCCAGTCAGTCCAGAACAAGGCGCTGTTGATGACAAAACTGAATGTAAAAATCTACCTTAAACGACTTTCAAATGAGGGTTACTTGCAAACCACATCCTCATTAAAAGCATTAGCATTAGCACAATTACAAAACAGGTAAGAATGTGTAATGGCCCAATTTCATGGTAATATCCCTTCTGGAAATCATTTAAAAACTCCTTTATGGGTGATTAGACGGGTTCATTACGATTCGCAAAACACCGAATGGAGCTATCAATCATTGAAGTTGTTCATTAAAGCTATGAAGGAATTGGAAAACTGGTGCTTTGCTGTTATTTTCTTCAACTGGAGTGAAGAACGCACCCCTGGCCAGGGTCCACGGCGATGGCCCGAGGGTGCTCCATACCCCCGGCGATAAGGGTGGTTCGTAATTCGCCATTCAGCTTGGACACCTCAATCTGGTCCAGGTTGCTGTCGATCCAGTAGAGATTTCCCGCTATCCAATCAATAGCAAGGCCTTCTGGAGTGGCTAGACCATGCTGGACCACCACCTCAATTGATGAAACACCTGCTAGGACAACAAAGTGGGTTATTTTAATGAAAATAAATTGTTGTTAGTTTGTTAGCTGGTCGGTCAAGCTCAAGATTACTTGAATTTGGCATTTGGTGAGTGTAATTTAGTACTCTATGAAGTGTGTGAAATGTTAGCATAGCCCTCAAGACAAAGTGGTTCCTACTAGGGCTGCACGATAAATCACATGCAATGATCATGCGTATCTTGTCAGTAAAGCTGGTTCTGTGATTAGTAGTTCATCTCCATCACATGCTTTCAGAGGGAGCGGCATTTAATACACAGAACTGTAGTTCTGACAATCACATGCAATTTAGGGGGCAGTCGTGGCCTAATGGATAGAGAGTAGGACTTGTAACCCAAAGGTCACGGGTTCGAGTCTCAGGTCCGGCAGGGGTTGTAGGTGGGCGGAGTGAATGTCCAGCACTTTCTCCACCCTCAATACCACGATTGAGGTGAGACCCTTGACCCCAAACTGCTCCCCGGGCGCCGCAGCACTGGCTGCCCACTCCAGGTGTGTGTGTGTGTGTTTGTTCACTACTACTGCTGTGTGTGTGCACTTGGATGGATTAAATGCAGAGCACAAATTCCGATTATGGTTCACCATACTTGGCCACACGTCACGTCATGTCCTTTTTTTTTTTTTTATTGTGCAGCCCTAGTTCCTACTTTTTTCTCTCTCTCTTTCTCAATATCTACTCATCAGTTCCTTTGTTATCTGAGTGCAAATTACTTCTCACACGTTTTGAAGCTGAAATATTAACACAGTTGGTAGACTGACTTTGCTTTTTAAGTGTAAAACAGAGCTAAAAAAAAAACTTCACAATATGCTGAACAATAAGAAGAATAAGAATCATGACAATAAGAATCATGATTAATGAGACATGGAACAAAACGTTTACCTGCTAATAATTTTGAAAAAAACAATATATGCAGTTTGATTGTTGATCTGAATATAATACAATATATTTTTTATAAGGAGTATTTGTCACTCCTTAAATATTAATAAAATAAAATAAAAAAATTGTAATAAGTAATGAAAAATAAAAAGAAGTAAAAATAAATAAGTTAATATTTTAAATAAATAAATTTCAAAATTGTAAACAAGTAATGTTATATTATATATACATTTATTTATCTATATCTAATTATGTCGATATCTATCCACCATCTATATATCGACAGACAGACAGACAGACAGACAGACAGACAGACAGACAGACAGACAGACAGACAGATAGACAGATAGACAGATAGATAGATAGAATACAAAACTACCTCAATTATTTTGTCAACCAAAGTGTTAACGGCACTTTGAAAACATCCTGTAGTGAATGCAACCTGTAGTAAATGCTAGATTTGACAATACTTATAAAATATTTTGACACATTATTCATGTTTGTAACGGTATTGGAGTGATGCACTATAAATTCCACTTAATCATATTATAGCCTGTATGGTATAATAAAGTCATAAATATTAATACCGTCATAAACTATGTAAAAAAATTGTGAATCATACCGCCGCCCTCTGACAGCTTCCCACGGTAAATTTTGTCCTCTACGACATCGGTCCAATACAGCAGGCTCTGACTGAAATGGAAATCCAAAGCAATGGTGTTCCTGAGCCCGGGGACTAACAGGCTATAGTCGCCCCTTTGCAGGCTGATGCGGCGAATTTCATGTCTGATGGAAAAAATGATGAACGCCTCAAAAGGATCTACAAAAAGACAGAAAACAGTCGTTAAAGAGAACAAGGACACATGCAGCAGGACTGCGAAAATGCAAAAGCAAGTTTAATGTTGACAAGTTGGTCCAATCAAATCACAATAAAAAGGATTTGTGTGTATTTTTGGGTTTGGTTTTACAATATATTGCCAGTAAATTAAATAAATTGTTATGTTACTCATTTGTAGGCTAAATCGCTAAATGTAAAATTGGCAAAAAGCTAAATATTATCTGTCAAGTCAAAAATTCAAGTTAAGAAACATTACCGAAACATTTCAAGATGTTAAAGACTAAGATGCTAAAAAATAAAATAAAATTAAATCAAATGAATAAAAAACTACTACTACTACTACTACTACTAATAATAATAATAATAATACTCTTCTAATAAAATATTAGCACATTCCAAGCTCTGAATAAACCAAAAATGTTATGCTGTATTATGTGGCTGGCATCTCTACAACTCTGAGACTGGAGAGAAAACCTTATGTGGATTGCAAAGTGAATTATAGCTGGCCGTTTCAGTTCGGACAAAAACTAAAAGCATTTTGACAGCTCTGAAAACTGAGCTGTGTGTTTCAGTAAAAGCTTGTTTTTTTTCTTTTTATTAAAACATTACTTAGTGGTATTTGCACATCTTCCTCTCCACTCCCATCAAATGCGCTGGAGTCTGAATTCTCTGATATTTCCCAACTCATTTCTGCTCTCAGTAAATTTGAGTCGCTAAAATGAAATGCATACATATTACACATGCATTTTACACCTTAAAACTGACTGCACAATCCTCTCTCTGAAAGTAAATATGAATAAATGTGCCCTAAATGAACTTGCTTGTCATCTTGCAGCCATTTATCCGTGTTATTTACAGCACAGAAATTCAGGGTCATTTGGATCCCCTGAGGTTAATTGCCTTGTTGTTTGGACTGTAATCTGGTTTTAACCCTATTTGGGATGGAACCCCCAATTTTCGTGCAAAAAATTCAGATCATTAACCAAAGGCCAACCAAGAATCAACAGGCCACTGTTTACCTGTACTATAACAGCTGTCTCCATCAGGTCCAAGAATCCAGCCTGGATAGCAGGAGCATTTCACAGTATTTTTGTGTTGTTCGCACACTTGGCTGCAGCGTAGGTGCTTGGTACAGTAATCCAGGACCTCACATGTCCGGCCGTCTGAACCCAGCTGGAACCCCGCCGGACAAGAACACACGACCCCTTTACCTGGCGCCACCGAACACTCGTGACTGCAGCCGCCCTTTCTCACCGAACACTCATCTGAGATGGAGAGAAAAAGCAGGAGAAGTGGGTTATTGTCAGAAAGAACGGAATAAACTGTCACTTCAGAAGAAAATAGCAGGGTCCGAACACTGAGGCGGCAAGAACTGATGGAATTCCTCAAAAGACATACAGCTGAACAGCAGGGAGCCATAGACGCTTGGAGGAGTGAAGGAAATCGTGGAGAAACAAACAAGAAAGAGTTTGGTGCTTCCTGTTTGATCCTCCAGGCTATACACTTCTTGGTCAGCTAGAGCAATTGGAAGCAAGTGGACTGACTCAATGAGATCTTATTTTGCTCCATAGTTTCTCACAAATGCAGGCCTTAGAGAATGCAGGCCTGTTTGCACTCTCAGACAAAAGTGCAAACGTTGTACCTTTAGGGGTACAGCAGCTTATCATTGTTAAAGTACCTTTAAAGGTGGGGTATGTATTTTTTCAAAAAAGCTTTAGAAAACGGAGTCGGGCCGAGTACCAAAACAAACTTGTAGCCAATCAGCAGTAAGGGGCGTGTCTACTCATGATGCAGAGGAGAGAGCTCTCAGTGCAAATGACGGATATTAGCCGAGCGACGACAGAAAGATAGAGATGGTGAATAAAATACAAAAGAGGAAAACGTCTGCAGAACAAAAGAAGGCTTACACCGTGTCTACAACGAAACGTGACAGTTGTTGTGCCGCACCACGCCGCAACAGCTAAAGTCTGTCTACACTTAGTCTCAGCCTCAGACATCACGTCCATGGACCGTTGGCTAAACGTCTGATGCATATGGCACACTTATCTGGAAACACTTCAGGAGTGTTGAAGTCGTCGTCGGATTGGTTGAATTATACAGGATTTCTGGGAGACGTGTGTGTTACGTTCTTTAACATTCCGCCTGGAAACAAAGATGCTGTGCCGCCAAACCCCCTCACAAAAGAAGAAAGCCGTCGTGTTCACAACGGTGACGACGAGCGCTTATCAGGATCAACCAAACACTGGATTTTCAAAAGTATGTGAAATATTTAAAGTTTGCGGCATAGAATCTTTAAAATTCATCCGTGTCGTGTCGCGCCGTGCCACATCCAGTGTCTTCTCGATAGGTGAGTAACATTGGTTTTGCTTTGTTTCACAGAACTAATTGTTGCCTGGGTTGCGTACGTATGCGTGGGGCGGGGCTATCAAAATAGGGGCGAGACCCTTTTGGGATAGGGGCTTGTTTGTTTTGGTGATTTGAGATGTCAACATTGGCTACCAGAAATCACTTACCCCACCTTTAACGAGACATCTTTGTACCTTATTTACCCCTAAACGATTCATAGTAGTACCTTAAAAGTATGTTTTACTACTCTAAGGTGCTAATATGACCTTTTTGGGGCTCAACAGCTAGCCATCAGGGCAGCAGGAACATATTTGTACCATATTTAACCCTAAAAGATTAAAGATAGAAAGATAGAGATGGTGAACAAAATAGGTTTCCGTCCAGCTATTTAAATTATGCGCAGAATTGGAATATAAAAACACGGCGAATAAGCACCGTTTTTATCCAATGAGTCGAAGAGAACAAAAATTCAGAGTAAAGGCTGATATTAAAAAAATAAATAAATAACTCAAACTTTGACTGTTTGAAAAGGTCTGATTATATCATCTTGATTTTGTCATGTTGTTGTTTGAATGAAGACCTTGACAGACAAGACAGACAGATAGATGGATAGAGAGTTGGGGGTTACGCATTACAAGTAACGCAATTTATGTAATCAGATTACTTTTCCAAATAACTAGTAAAGTAACATTACTTTTAAAATTTAACTTATTTGCAAAATATTGCATAAAACACTTATAAAGCACAGTCATATAATATCACTAAGAAATGTAGGAGAAGTGTGATGTCTGTGTTTCAACCTTAATTTCATGAAGCTACTAGAATACTTTTTGTGCGCAAATAAACAAACAAAAAACTGTATTCTACAATGTCTTCTGGGCAGTCTTGGCCTAATGTTTAGAGAGTCTGACTTGTAACCCAAGGTCGCAGGTTCGAGTCTCAGGTCCGGCAGGGATCTCTGCTCTCTTCCACCCTCAATTCCATGACTGAGGTGAGACCCTTGAGCAAGGCACCAAACCCCCAACTGCTCCCCGAGTGCCGCGGCAAAAATGGCTGCCCACTGTGTATGTTCACTATTCACTACTGTGTGTGCACTTTCATGGGTTAAATGCAGAGCACAAATTCCAAGTATGGGACACAGGAGCCAGCGTTCATAGAATTAAGGTTGAACCACTGATGTCACATGGACTTTTTAAAAAATGTCCTTACTACTACATTTGGGCTTTGAACGTGATAGCTGAGTTGCTGTCTATGGAGGGCCAGAAAGCTTTTAAATTTCATCAAAAATATCTTAATTTGTGCTCTGAAGATGAATGAAGGTCTTACTAGTATGCACTCTACAGGGGTACAACAGCTAGTCTCTATGGCAGTATAAGTTCATAGTAGTACCATAAGGGTATATGTTACTATAAGGTAGAAAAACTTTTTTTCTTCTTCTTTTTCCCAGTGTACTATAGGCATGTTCTTCCAGTATATCTGTTCTTCTTAATTTTTCTTCCGGTGAAAGCTTGGAGACACTAAACAAGCCGCTTCCACCCTTATCATCACTTTATCGCGATTTATGGCTGAAGACTGGTTTGGACGATGTAATGTGACGGTACGCCACTGAAGTGGTCCCATGGTGAGATGCTAAATGGAAAAACGTGGTTAAGTATGAGCTAATATTGTCAACTAGCAGAATATAGCAGCTCGCCACTTGGGTAATAAGCACAATAATGCTATTTCTAACAGTGATGATAAAGCATGCATTTGCTGCAAATGGCTTTGTTAATCCTTTGTATACAATGTTAATGCACTTGAAGGGGGAAAAAAACCTCAAATTAACTTTAAAAAGTAGTTCACTGAATAACTATTGAGACAGAGAAAGGCGACTATTAAATAATGTCATGTTAAAAAAATAATCCCAATTAATTATGCAACAACAATAAGAAATCGGTTGGTTTGATTCCCTCCAAAAAATTAAGAGGCCACAGAGGGATTCAATGTAACACCACCTTGAACAGCAAGTGGTTTCAAGGTTTAAATGAAGTGTCTAGCACTGACAGAGGATAATGTATCCATAAACCTCAAGACAGTCATGTTGGTGGAGTTGCGGAGTGAATAAAAATGTGCTAGACACTCAAATGGAAAACAACAAAGCACAGGCAGAAGAGATGTGGGGAACAGAAATGGATGATTGATAAGGGAAAGGAGCACGAAAAGGTATAAAATGGCAAGTGAAAGTACATTCAATAAAGCTAGGGTGCAATCTGGCACTAGTGATACCAAGGAGTCGTGAGGTCTGAGCGAAGCTACTAATACAGTAGAGAACATTTAAAAAGTTTTAGCAGGGGAATAATGTCTCTTTTTGTACAGAGACACTTACAAATTCAGTTTAAAGGCTCATATTGAAAACAACAACAAAAATCCACCTTGACAGTGAAAAGGTCTGATTTTATCATCTTGGTTTTGTCATGTTGTCGTTTGACTAAAGACCTTGAAGACTTTCTTTCAAATTTAGAATTCATAAACAAAATCCTACATAGCATAATTACTCCAAAACACAATCTTAAGTCAAAATCATTTAACGACAGACAGACAGACAGATAGATAGCATTGAGAAGATAGAAGATGTTTGGGTCCCCAAAGCCAAGAGTGCTTCAGGCCAAAGGCCAAAAGGTCCATTCACACATCTTCTGTAGCACTGATAAAAACAGCCGCAGGGCAAAACCTTGCAAAGCCCAGTGAGAGCAGGAAAGAGCTGTTGATAGTTATATAGATATATAAAAGTAAAGAACCAGCTAAGCATTGACAATCTGGTTGGAGCATTTCAGTTGCATACTAACAAAGAACAAAAAATGGTGACCTATTTCTCTCCAAGATTCACTCTACAAAGCTGGGAACGTGATCTGGAGGCCCATTCATCATGATTAGTCTTCTTATGTGCAGGCCAGGTCTGTTTTAAACAATATTTATCTAGCTCAGAAAATGTTTTGGAATGTTTCTAGACCATTGGGTTTTGACGGTTTTGTGTTTATCCTGACCAGGGTGAGTGCATTCATCTCTGCCAGCGGCTAGCAGGATTTGGGTTCAACCCAACTTTCATTGCCATATTCAAGATATTTTAGCAGGACATTGAGAGTGTGCTTAAAGTTAATGGGGGTTTGATTGGCCCTTTTAAAATTAATAGAGGCATTAGACTGAAATGCAACGTTAAATGCTCTTTTCAGGCCTGCTGAATCAGCGCTTGCTGGGGTTTGGCCTACAGCTTTTCAATTCAGCACCAACACACGACACTACTGTTTTAGTTAAAGGCCAGAAAGATATAAAGATATAATGCAATAAAATGCAATAATATAAAACAATTTATATTAAAATAAATATATTTTGAATTAAGTGTGTTATTCTTAGCTTAATGGTAAAGAAAAAGTAAATAAAAATAAATAAATGAATACATAATTTTACGGAAGTTCTAAGCGGCCATGCATTATTATAATTTTTCTGTCTTGTTTTCTTGTGATCACGACTTAATTTTCTCGTGATCTCGACATAACGAAAGTTGTTTTGTCGTTATCACGACTTAATTTTCTCTGTGTATTCGGCATGAGAAAATGCTATAGAAGCAGCATCATCGCAGCATCATGGATGATCGTATTCGCTTTTACTTTGATCAGGGACTCACTCAAACTGAAATAGCTCTGTGTCTGTCAGTGAGTGACGACTTACACATAAGTGTTCGACACTTGAGAAGGAGGCTGTCGGGTCTGCAACTTTATCGTCGAAGACAATATAGCGACCCTGATTTTCTCACGATAGCTACAATTACGTCGTGAGAAAACGGTTTTTACGTTGAGATCAACAACTTTCGTTATGTCGAGATAACGACAAAACAACTTTCGTTATGTCGAGATCACGAGAAAATTAAGTCATGATAACGACAAAACAACTTTCGTTATGTCGAGATCACGAGAAAACAAGACAGAAAAATTATAATAATGCATGGCCGCTTAGAACTTCCGTATAATTTACACTATATTCAAAATATATTTTCTGAAAAAAAGTCTTAATAACTTATGTATATATATATTTAATGTAATTAAGATATTAAAAGTCCCCTGAAGTGCCTTGAAACACGCTGCGTTATTCTATCTTGTAACGTAATTTCAACTGAAACAGGAAGACAGGGCGGGACATATCAAGCAGCCCCGCCCCCTTTTTAAAATAGCCAATAGTGTTTTGTTTATAGCTGCTCAGGCCAGAGCCGTTGAGCTCTGTAAAGCCACATTTGACAGCCACAGTCTAATAGATTACCCCCTAGATTCAATCTGAAATCTTACTAAAATAAAATAGTGATCATAATCAAGCTGAGGCTGTGTAGTTTTAAATGTTCTTAACTTTGCACTATGTGCCATTCACTGTACAGAAAATACTACACTGTGAACAAGTGACCAATCTCAGCCGCAGCTTCAGCACCTAATTATAGTGTTGGGGGCGGGCGCTTCGGATTCTAGAGAGCATTTGATTGGTCAGAAGATTTGATGAGAAGCTGAAGTACGAGGTGACGTCAAAAAAAAATCGTTGATCCGTTTTGGCGGAAGTGACGAACTGCAAGTTTTGAATGCTTGAATCTTCTAAATGTGAATTTTGTCACTGTCTTGGAGCACACTGGCTTATAGATAACCTTAAGACTAACATATTGATACTAACACCCAAAAAACTTTCATTTTGATTTCAGGGACCCTTTAAGACTTATTTTCAGAAAATATATTTTGAATTAAGTTTATTATTCTTAGCTTAAATGGCAAAATTATTTTCTAAATGGAAAAATATATAATTACATAAACACATACATACATAAATTATATAATTTTTATGATTTCTATATTTTTATTTTTAATTCTAAAATTATTAATTTTAAATAAATGTAGTAATTAATAATGCTATTTTGAGAAGCAAAATTCTTAACAAAGTAAGACATTTTCAGAAAATACAATGAACATTTTTCTTAGCTTAATGGCAAACATTTTCTAATTTAACGTAATTTAAAAGGTAGATTTAACAATTTAATGAAGAAACCAATTTATAAATGGGTTAAGAAATTAACTCGATTCAAGAAAATCTCAGAAAACGAGAAAGTAATTGCTTATTTATTTACGGATGTTAAGATATACTCATTGAAAATAAATAAATAAATATATATATATATATATATATATATATATATATATATATATGTAGGGGTAAAACTGAATAAATAATTTGTGAATATTAAATTAAATATTTTATATTAAAAATAAAATAAAATATTCAAACCTGCTCCATTTTTGTAAATAGTGTACTCAAAATCCGGCATGGTTGTCATAGTGATGACTTACGCTAAGAGACATACAAAAGAATCTGTCATTGTAAAAACAGCTCAATCCTTTGCTCATTCACTATTCATTACAAAGAGAACTCACGTGTGCATAAAAGAGGGAATTCAGCTGAAGACGCTTTGTGTGACTGTATAACATTCTAGCTTTAGCCGCACGTTACTACAGTCACATCTCAAACGCTGAAAACAAAACCTGATCTGATCTGAAATACTCCGGATTGTAATCTGATTTCAAACCACATATTGATTAGGTTTGGATGAGGTTTGTTAAAATCAGATTCGATGTGGGTTTTGCTACAAACAATTAAACGGATTTGAGCTGGATTTTTGCTGCCTGTCTGAACAAAACCTAATTATTTTGGTCAAAAGGAGGAAATAAAATCAGAGTCAAATCTCCTGTCTGACAGACGGAACCGATATCTGATGATATTTCAGCTAAATGTCATATGACTGGGGAGTATGTGAGATATTGAATTTGTTGCATCATTCCTCATATTTGATTCATATTTTGTACCAAAAATAAGGCGATTCACAAGTAGACGGTGGATAATATATTATATTATTATATTATATTAATATATATATATATATATATATATATATATATATTAGTCTCTTCAGTCATTACTAACAGCAAAAAAGACCATCCAGAGTCTGTTTCTCTTCTCTCACACATCCTCAGAGGCCAGTTTTCAGTGTGCTCTCCAGCATTAATCAGTCTGGAGGGGAAAGTGTGTGTGTGTGTGTGTGTGTGTGTGTGTGTGTGGAGGAGCCGATAGATGTAATTGGCTCTAAGCTGATATTCCAGCACTACCTCATCTCCTGAGGGAAGAGATCTCTCTCTGAAGCTTTCCTAAATGAACCTTAATACACACTCACTAAAATCCTCCAATCCCCCAAGAGCCAAACACAGCATCAGAATCACTGTGAGAACACACACACACACACTATACTTACCACAAAAAAGGAACAAATTCATTTATTTCACATCAAATAATGACGAAAGCAGTATATAAAGACAATATTTGTAAGGCTGTATAATTATATCACACTCTTTTACATTCTGAAGTTTTTAAAGATTTTTTTAGAGGGTAAAATGACTCTTAAATTTGTCTTTGAAATCTAACTGAATCATATTGAATAAAAATGAAACCCTTACAGAGAGAAAAACATTAAAAGTTTGAGTATTTTTGTCCCGTTTTCGAATCGATATATGTAAAAGTCGAGATAAATGAGACAAACTTACTTGAGAAGCAAAATACTACAACATAATCAAAATATTATTATAATATTTAAATTCATTATAGTATATATTTAAATAAACAATATTTAACGTAAATAAAATTATTTTTGTCCCATAAAAAAATATCTAAACATTGAGATCAATGGGATGAACTTGAGTAGCATAATAATAATAATAATAATAATAAATTATTATTATTAGTAGTAGTAGTAGTAGTAGTGGAAGACTAAAATACATTATTGAATCAATTTGTTTATATAATAATAATAATATTATTATTATTTTATTTTTATTTGTTTTATCTTGCATAATAATAGGATGCATGGATTATAATGCTTGTATCATTTCCTCTTTTTTTTCAATGATTTAAGCCAAAAATAAGGTTTATTGAGATTTTTTGTTGGTTCAAGATAAAAAATGTTTTGATATCTTACACGTTTTTATTGGTATTATTTTTGTTATTTTTGAGCAACTTATTTATTTAAGTACATTTAGATATTTATGGAAGCCTAACTGCAACTTTAAATATCAAAATTGGGACTTTTCTGAAAAGGTAAGTTTGCATCACATAATGTGATTTTGTTTATCAACTGTAACCATTTCTCATGTAAAATTATTTTAAATCATATTAATTTAAATAAAATAGATTAAAAAATAAATTATTGAGGAAGAAACTAACAACCCACATCCCATGACTCACCACAGTAGGGTCCCTCGTCGGAATGGTCGGCGCAGTCCCTCCAGCCGTTACAGATTCGCTCTGGCGGGAGGCACACAGACGTGTCATTGCCGCATGGGAACTTCGGAGGCTTGCAGACAGACACTTCACACCCCCCCTCATCCGATTGGTCCTCGCAGTCGATGTCTCCGTCGCACACCCAGTCCTTACTAATGCATTTCCCTATGGTGCAGAAAAAAATAAATGCGTTACAAAGTACTTTTTTTAACATCATTAACTCTGCGTTGTTGCTCTACAAAGCTATCTGCTTTCTGCACACTTTTTCTTTAACCACATTTGAGATATGGCATATAATTTCCCAAAGGGCAACATACGGTTTCAGAGTGCTTTTTGGACCTTGGTGTTTGCCGTATCATTAGCAATAATGAGGTACATAATTATTGTTGTTATTTATTTTTTAACGTTGAAAAAAAGAGAGCTTTCTAAAGAGTGTAAGGGAAAAAAAGCAACTTTAAAAAGCTTCTGTTAGCAAAAGTGTTTGGGAAACTGACAGTTTTAAAGTTGAAGGCATGAAATTGAGTGGTATCCAGCCATTGTTCACACTAGACTGACAGTTTCATAGCCACTTTTTTTATGACTTTAGTATTTATTTAAATACTCTTTTCTACAATTTAATGTGAGACATGAGTTTCTCTGTACATTTTCATACAGAATCCTTATCAGTTCTTCTTAATGGTGTACTGAGTAACCTAAGGTGTTTCGATTTATTTTTTTGAGCATGTGAGACAAGTCATTAGCGGTTCCCTCATTATCTCTCCAGACAAGTTCTTAAAAAAGGTGAAATAGGGCGATGAGTACATAAATTACTTTTCTGTATCTTCCAAGACCAAATAGTGTCTTCACGTTCATTAGACCTTCACAGAGACTTCGCTTAATCAGATTTTAATTCACTTTACTTTGGGCTTTCCAGAAACTTTGTTTAGGTCTACATGAATTCAGGCTAGATGCGATTAAAAAGGCTCAAATTAAAATCACCTCCATGTTTATGAAATGTCCAAGGCACTAAACCATTTTGACAGTTCTTCTATAGTTTCTAGCCGTTCGGTTTGTAGCTCTACAACCTGGAAGTGAATTCACTAACAGCTCCCCTAATGGCTTTGCAAAAGTGGGTTTAGATTTAAGAATAAAATGAGGTTCGCGACTTCCACGTTTTGTTCCACAGCATAAATTACAGACAGTGACACCTCAAATGTGAAACTGTTATGTGCTTTAAATTGCTAATGTAACATGCTAAGAAGTTGCTACAGGGCACTTAGCGAGAGCAGGCAACACAGAATGAATAAGGAGGTGTTCACACTGGTCGTTTTCTGTAGGCTAGTTATAGGCTTATGATTAACGATACGGACATAAACAATATATTTACTTCTTGCTGAAAAAAATGCTTAAACTAGCCTATGTCAGTCTTTAGATTTTGTAGCTAATCTTCCCGCTAAGTCAAGTTGTTGTTTAGCTAGAAAGCTAGCTGGTCATCCAGGATAATAATTGTCCATAACCTCTCTAAAACCAGCTAATAGACAAGCCTGAGAGACCACCTAAGATCAGGAAACCAGTTTAGGATGGTTCTTGGGTACAATAATGAGATGTCTTTTATTTAGCATCATTTTTTTAAGCAAAAATCCACAAACACTTGATTCATTTCCATTTATTTGGTTAATTATACAAGCCTGGCAGATCAGCTGAGACCATGAAACTAGGTAAGGCTGGTTTTAGAAATAAAAACAACAACAACAACAACAAAAACAGCCCTATTCTCTTTGGCTGGTCTTGGTTTCCCAGACCAGCTAAAGAAGTTGTAAAAACCCATCTAAAACCAGGCTGCAAACCAGTTATGACCAGGCTGGAAGACCAGCTAAAACCAGCCAACCAGCTTAGGTTGTTTTTTTTTTTTTTGGTCGGGGGGTTCAGCAAGGATGCATTTGGAATTTTTGAAAATCAGATATCCCTTTAAATTTGATTAATTACAATTAATTTGGTTATTTAAATAGACATGTCTAAGAGACCATCTAAGATGAGGAAACCAGTTTAGGCTGGTTTAAGATGTTTTCAGCAGGTTTTTCAAGCACAATATTGCAATGACTTTGAATTAGCTTCATTTGGGGCAAATATCCAGTTTACCAGCCATTAATTTGCTTAATTAAACTTCATAGTATGTGATTATTTTTAATTACACATTTTAGTCGATTGACAGCTCTAGTATATTACGTCACAAATTGAAGTAGGTCTTTATTTTTTCCCTCAAAAGTTCCTCTCTTAAAAAAGCTGGAGGCTGGTTTATGTAGCAAATGCTCCACTTTACAACCTCTAACTTTTGAAGTTCAGCATCACAGATCAATACATACACACACACACACACACACACCCACAAACACACGCGAACACAATTCTACCTGAAACCTACTCACAAGTGTAATAAAATATTCCTGGTCTGCCTCAATCAGAACAAAACTATGCATCTTAAACATGATTAATTCGGTCTAGACGGAAGCAAAGCAATAATCAATGGCCTTCTGGAAGCATCTTTTCACATCACAGTCCCATTTTCAGCAGAATAGCTGTAATGCAATATAATTTGAATGAGTGCTGATTCATCACGCCACCCCAGGTCACAATCAATCAATTAATGATCATATTTAAGACCCTCTTTACCCAGAGAAGACATTATAGAGAATTTTCCAAAGTGTGAAACTTGATTTGTAATGTAATAAAGCGATTATGTAATCGATGTTGCTTTCTACCTGAGACCTTGCAGGTGAACTTTGCCTTGGGGTCACACATTCTCTTGGCTCCCTCACAGGCAAATTCATCGCTACCGTCCTCACAGTCTTTGTCTCCGTCGCAGCGCCATATTTCAGGAACACAGGTTCTGTCGCCACGGCAGTGGAACTCTTTCTCGCTGCAGTCATTAATGGCAGAGAGCGCTGATGGAGGGAAAGAGTCTTGGTTAAAGTTTTGTGGTTACAAATGTTGATATTTTGAAGGTGGAAGACGTCAGTTTTAGGTCAATGTTTCTGTATGTTTGTGTTTTGTGCGTTTATGAGCACCTGTCCTGGAGCAGGTGGCGGTCTCGTCGCTGAGGTCACCGCAGTCATTGTCTCCATCACACATCCAGTGCTCAGGGATGCACTTCCCGCTGAAGCACTGAAACTGAGCCACCGAACAGGCATGAACGCAGCCCACCTCATCACTGCCGTCTCCACAGTCATCCTCTAGAGAGAGAGAGAGAGAGAGAGAGAGAGGATGAATGGACAAATGAGGGAAGGAAATAAAAAAGAACCGATTGAAAAGGAGGAAGGAATTAAAGAAACAATAAAGGAAGGACGAATGGACAAAAGGAATTGATAAAGGAAGGAAAGAAGCAAGTTTACATGAAAGAAAGGTAGGATGGAAGGAACAAAGGAAGGAAAGAAAAAGTAGGATATATGAAAGGAATAAATCAATGAAGGAAGAAGAGTAGGAAGATGAAATTCAAGAATGAAAGGAATGAAGGAAGGATGGAAGGAAGGACAAAATGACAGACGGAGAAAGAAAAAAGAAAGAAAGAAAGAATGATGAAATGAAGTAAGAAGAGTAGGAAGAAGAAAGAAAGAAAGAAAGAAAGAAAGAAAGAAAGAAAGAAAGAAAGAAAGAAAGAAAGAAAGAAAAAGAATGATGAAATGAAGGAAGAAGAGTAGGAAGATGAAATTAAAAGGAAGAATAGTAAGAAGGAAGGATGGACAAAATGATAGACGGAGAAAGAAAGAAAGAAAGAAAGAAAGAAAGAAAGAAAGAAAGAAAGAAAGAAAGAAAGAAAGAAAGAAAGAAAGAAAGAAAGAATGGTGAAATGAAGGAAGAAGAGTAGGAAGATGAAATTAAAAGGAAGAAGGGAAAGAAGGAAGGAAGGAAGGAAGGAAGGAAGGAAGTAGTGAAGGAAAGTATCAAGGAAATAAGGATAGACGGATTGATGGGAGGAAAAAAGAAGCAGGGCAAACACAATGTGGGATCAACTACATTTAATTGTTTTTCTTTTCTTTTCCCAGGAAATAAAGTTAATTAAATTATAATATTTTTTTTTTTTTCAGAAGGTGGCAAATGTAAAAAAATATATATATATTTCATCTAATTATTATCACCTTATTATTATCTAATTATTATTATTATGATAAATAAAATAAAATAAAATCCATTCATATCTTAATTCACTTTAGCTCACCGGAATCACAGTGCCATTTCACACTGATGCATTTCCCATTAGTACAGCCGAACTGGGTCAGCGGTTCACAAGTTGGGAAATCTGAGGAGGACAAAAGAACAACAAAAATCAACGCAATGAAGGGCAAAGGACACCCCCTTCCAGCTTAACTCAACTTCACAAGTCAACGTTGGGCCCATGCCAGAAGAAAATGCGAACAGAATAATAAAAGCTTAGATTACGCCTTCGACTAACAACTTTTCACAGCCAAGAACAACAAATGCGAAGTTTGTTTCTGCTGAACTTTACACCGTCTGTCTTATCTCTCACGAGACAGAAGTGCTAACCTACCTCACGCTCCTTTCCAAATAAACCGACAGTGGTGTCGCACCACCTTTCAAAATTAAACATGCATTAGAAAAGACACTCCCTGGTTACTGACAGGAAGTATGCGGCAAACTGACATTGACACCGTGCGATGCCACGTGCTGCGACTTCATGGCGAACGGGGCGACGCTCGACATTTCTCAGACGGCACGCGCCCGGCATTCCTGTGCCAGCTTGATTTTGAAACCAAGCATAAACTTTAATTACTCTATACGCGGCCCGTGTGTGTGTGTGTGAGAACCAAAGCGACCCTGGAACGTTACCCGAGGAAATTTCAACGTAATAAGATGCGACGACTAACAGAGGAGAAAGCTTCAAACACACAATTCATCCCTCAGAGGAAGGGAGGTGGAGATCTGCTGGTGTTTCTCATCTCTCATTTACACGAGCTGAACGGTGCTGTCGCAGACGACGCGAGCCGCCACAACGGGTTTACAGCGGGCCATGGAACGCTGAGATAGTCAAAGTATGGTAATAAGTAGCATTACATCATGTAAAGGTATTCATTGTTTGTTTGTTTTTTCAATATATAAATGATAAATTCTTTGTATTTATGATAAGAAGATCCAAGAATGCCATTCATATTATGAACTTTTTGGCATTTAGCACAACAAATAAACAAAGTTCCAGCCTTTTTGGTAATGAATACATGCAAATTAATGCTATAAATTCTTTTTATTGGCATTAATGGTTCCATGAAGAATCTTCATAATCCATAGAAAAATTCCATTCCACAAAATGTTATTTAAAGTTTGAAAAAGCTCCTTTAGGTTATTAAAATGGTCTTCACACCAATAACAAAAAAAAGTTCAAGAAATGTTGACTGAAATGTTCGTTGGAGAAAATTAAAGGTTTATTATTCGCATTGATGGTTCCATGAAGAACCTATAACATCAGTCTTTCCATAAATGGTTCTTCGCATTATTAACATGTTCTTCAAACTAATAAAAAAAAATAAAAAAATTTAAAACTGCACTTTTAAAAAAAAGGTTCTTTTTATTGGCATTGATGATTCCATTTTTCCATTCCATAAAGGTTCTTTTTAGTGGAGAAAGGTTCTTTAGAATAATATATAAGTGGCAGATCAAAACAATCATTTATTTATTTATTGAACATTTCATTTACATGAAATCGTCAAATTGCTACTGCATAGCAATTGCATGCAACAAACAAAAATGCAGAATAAATAGAACAAATATTAACAATACAAATTTTCCCAGAACATACTTGCAACCCAGTAGCAACTCTTCCACGGCTCGTGGGGACCTCTGCTTTAGATATTTAAAACACAGAGAAAATGGTTCTTTTGTTCACTGAAAGTTTTTTTTGAGGAACCAAAATGGTTCTTCCATTGCATCTCTACATTCATTCTTAAAAATAAAGTTTCTTTATAGGCATGGATGGTTCCATGAAGAACCATTTCCTTAAAGTTTCGTCAAAGTGGGGAAAAAAGGGTATTTATTAAAATGTTCTTCACACTAAGAAATGAAAATGGTTCTTATAAGGTTCTTTTCTCTTCAGTCGAGATATTGTTTGATGAGCTGATCCGCTTGTTCCAAACTCTACTGAGGACAGTTGCATCAAATGCAAGCGTGAAGAAACATCGTGACTTTGTACATCCTTTTCATTTTGGCAGCTTAATGTGAGAAATATGTTGCTACATAGAGTTCTGGGAAAACTTACTTCGTAGACACTTAAGGCACATTTTCCACTTTGGTAAAACTTGTTAAATGACATTTCTTTAGTAAAACGTTTCAGAGGTTTGATTTTGATTTGAATCGCTTGGTAAATAAATCAAATGATCTTGATTTATTTACATGTCAAGGCCAATTTTCAGTTGCATTCGGGATCTGGCAAATTATCATTTTGACCCTGGAAATGCACTGTATTGTTTTAACCTTAATTGCACCAGCCCTGGCTGTGAGGCAATGAATAAAGATTTCATGAAGAATAAAAAGTATTCATTATTCATAGATAGTTAGTTTGATCCAAGGGTCAAAAGAACTGTTTGTTTTTGAACATTATAAATGTCTTTATGGTCACTATTGATGAATCCTGGTTGAATACAAGTATTATTTTCTAACCAAAAATATTACTGACCCCAAACTTTTGAACAGCAGTGTATATGAATTATTATTTTCACTTTTTAAATCTGTATTTATTGCCACTTGTTAATTTTTGAGAATTCCCTCAAAATGTTTTTGTTACATTGTTTTATTACATTGAAAAACTTTACTATGACGTTACTTTGAGATATTATGTTGCATGTACTCAACTGATTGGCTGCCACGCAACAAAGAAAGTCTATAACTCTGCTCACTCATTGGATAATTTTCACTTCAGAATGCAGAAAACCATCCAATAGGGTCACAGTGCAGATGTGATCATAACAGCAGCAGGTGACCTTCACAGCTCAAACCAAAGCAGTTTGGTGGGAACGGAGTGTGTGACCTCCACGTGCACAAAAACATCAAAAGATATCAAAGAGCCAACAACAGAAGAAATATGAAAACAGAACAGGCCTTTTTCTTTGTTTGCATGAGGTTGCTACAGAAAACACTTCAGATCTATGGCATCGTTTTGTCTGGGCTCTCAATAGCTTGTCTATTGTTGTTAAAAGCCTCAGGCCATCAGACTGAACTGAACTCAAAACAGCACATCTGACCTTGTTCTTCTGTTTTGAGAAACTACAATTGGCATCATTTATGAACAGAAGATGTATTTCTCTGGAAATCATCTGGAAAACGATTGATGCGTTCAGTTCAACCATTTTCAGGATCTTATTCTGATAAGAAATCAGACACAAGTAATAAAGAAATAAAATGTGGTTTTTGAATCATGTTTCAATGCAATTAGCTATTAATGACATGCTCAAAGTATATTATAAGATAAAATACTGTACTATGGATTGATAACAAGCCTCTAATTGAATTATACAGAGGCTTGACGATGAAAGAGACCAGAAAAATTATGATAGCAAAGATAAAATATGGAAATACAGAGGGAAGAACTTCAAAGCGCTCCTGGTGAGGAAGACTCACCACATGACGAAGACTCATCCGATTGATCCCCGCAGTCATCATCACGGTCACAGCGCCAGTTCTCAGGGATGCAGCGTCCATTCTCACAGGGAAACTGGCCCGGCTGGCAGGTTTGGGCTGTGGGAAGCAAAAAAATGTGGATATTAAATCACACCTGAATGAATGTGTTCAATCTCACTCCTGCATCTTGTATAAAACCCAAGTAAGGTCATCAGAGTGCTGAAAAAGATTGTTTGCAGCCTTGAACAATTCCCTTAAAAATTGATTTTTTTTTCCAAGATGAAATAATGATTTTAATAATTATTTTAGAAAGTTTTGAGAAACAGTAATATTAAATTATATATTTTTTTCTATTATATTATTTTTTAATAAAAGCATGGTTTAAAATCTAAGAATCTGGTAATCTTTATTTAAATTGAATACAAAACTTTTCATTATACATTACATACATCATCTTTTAACTCATTGTTACGCTAATATGATTTATTAAAATGTTGTGTATATACATATATTACAACATTATTTACATTACATTAAACAAAGACAAAAAATGATGATGAAAAATAACTTGAGCTTTATTAATAATAACAATAAACCCTATAATACAAAACTCTAAAATATAAATCCAAGATTTTCTATGTGATCTCTTACACTTTTGGACCCCAGGGAGAGTATTTCTTTTTTTTTTCTTCTTCTTCTTCCATGCTTGAAAAATCATCTGGATTTGTTTTCACCTTTTCCAGGTCTGTATCCAGTCTCAGCCGTGATATTGAGTAATCGCTTTCAGAGATAAACCCCTAAGCCCATGACATCCAATATTACAGTTCATGTCTTTCCTGCAGGACTTATGAATGGGTGCAGTGTTCAAAATGTGTTTTGTATCAACATCTGGCACCTATGAACAGGAATTAATCATGTTATGAAGACACAGATATGGTAAATATACCCAACAGGTAAAACCTCTCAGCAGGATTCAGAAGTTTTCTCTCAGGGTTAAACTGCAAGAAAACTCCACACAACAGAAGCAACACTTTGAGAATGTAAAGGACTGACGAGTGTGTGATTGAATTGTAATAGTTATTGATCACAGCATTTAAAAAAATGTATCACAAAAGAACAAAAATTGATCTGTGAAGTGTTTTGAAGGCCAAAGATAATTATTTTCCCTCATCACTGTACGAGGCTGACAAACCGTCCAAGTAGAGACAGCAAGAGAACTTGAATCAAGGATGTTCAGATAAAGTATGTGACCCTCGTGGCATGAATTACTGAACAAAACTTGGTCATGATTTAACAAAGGAAACTATAAACAAGTTAGCAAATGGTTTAGCAGAGCCACTTACAGTCAAATAAGGAAATGGTGTAGGACAAAACAGACAGTATTGTTAGTGGTAGAAAGATAAAGTCGAGTCTGCTCGGATTTGAGACATAAAAGAGAAGCTCAATTTTTTTTTTAGATATTTTTTGATATTTTAGAAATGTTTGCGTTTGATCTAAGAGTAAATGTAATGCGGGTGCAGAATGACATGAAAGTGAGAAAAATGGGGGGGGGGGGGTCATATATAGGAAAACTATATATTTGCTTCTTAACTTTTGTTTTTCTTTTTTGCAAATTTAATACAAAATTTTAAAGACAAATTATATTAAATATTACCATAACAATTGCAAAAAAATGCGATAAATTGCACCCTTTTTGTATGATTAATGACGATTTAAGCATATGCCATTTAGCTTAATACGTTAATTTTGTCATTATTTACTATATCCAGCAAAGTAAACTAAAAGATTGAAGGGTGATTCTCACAAAACTGTATTTTCTGCAAGCTTATTGCAAGATACATTTAGATATCTTTTTTTTTTTTTAAAGGACACTTGGGAGACTCCAAAAGGACACCAAAGAACCAAATTGCATTAAGTTCATATAATTGATTAATTTATGCACACTGACTAAACACAGCAACATACACAAGACGATTCAAAACATTATCCTGAATGTATGTGGAAACAATGTGAATGTACTGAAATGTGTCTGTGCATGAATACAACATATGATCTGTGCGTCAAGAGCGCTCAAACAAGGTGGATTTTCAGACTCATGCGTGCTTACGACTCCTGTACGTCACCGCAATCGTCTTTACCTTGATTGCAATCCTCAACCATCAAAACTTAAGCATCAAATGAAGCTGGTTTGCTTTATCCAGCCGAGAAAACATAGTTTGCATATCATACAGTGGTAGGATGTTTTGACGTTACGTTTAGTCTGTATTTCACACTGCACGGCGCGTGAGTGAGCTGTCACGCTCTTCAGAAACAATCACAGAGATTATGTTTTAGAACTAAACACACTGGAATTAATAATTCACTGAAAACATAACGTGAATATCTATTCTCTCCGCCATCTCTTATGTAATCAGCCTGGTTTTCTTTATATTAGCTCTGTTTTGGACTGCTTGCTTGAATGGATTCACTTGCTGGATCACTGGACTGAAAACTTTCCCAGAGTTTAGCGGCTTAAAATTATCTGCTTGCAAACAGAGAAGCAAAATCTGGAAAAAAAGGTTTTGAATAGAAACAATAATTTTGCGTTAAATTATTTTAACGCATTAAGGGTTTTGAATTAATCGCATGCGTTAATGCGTTAGCATACAGCCCTAATATATATAGTCACGGTTTGGTTTCTGTTTAGTTTTCCTGTTTTTCCTTATTTGGGTTTTCCTGTCATTAGTTAATTATCATTCATCATATTCACCTGGTTTGTGTTAAGTATCTCGTTTACTCCTTTGTTCCTGTTCCTTTAAAAGCACCCAGTTTGGTTTGTTTCATTGTCCTGTCTACATGTTAATAAAGGAAAGAGTGAGTTGATGCATCGTTGTTCTCCTTTTCGTCATTTGCTTTATCTACAACCACATATTCCATAACAGAAGACAGGACCAATACAGAAGGATGAGGAGGCGGCTGACGTTGGTTCCCCGCAAGGGAAATCCGGGAATCTTCAGCCTGCTTACTCCACCCGTGGCGATGATTATGCCGCCACCCACGATGATGAGAATTCTGCCCGCGGCGAAGATGTTTCCGCCGTCCGAGACGATGATGATTCTGCCCGCGACGATGAAGATTCCGCCGCCCGCGCAAAGCCCGCCGTTCGCGGGGAATTCAAGCCCGCCGCTGTTCGCGGCCAACACAAGCCCGTCGGCAAAGAGTATGGCAGGCCCACCGGCACTTACTCCAGCGGTCCTGGATTTGGCAAAACCCCTGGAGTTCTCGGCTCCTGTCCTCTCCCCAGAGCCCGCTCTTCTGCAGCGCCCTCCTGTGCCTGCTCCACGCCAGTGCTTCCCTGTACCCGCTCTGCCACAGCAATCCCCAGTGCTCGCCTCTCCAGAGCCAGTCCCTCCAGTGCCCGCTTCTCCAGAGCCAGTCCCTCCAGTGCTCGCCTCTCCAGAGCCAGTCCCTCCAGTGCCCGATTCTCCAGGGCCAGTCCCTATGCTGACAGAGCGCCCCCAGGAAATAGTGCTTCCCGAGCATCCCCAAGAATTAGTGCTGCTCCTCGCAAGTGCCCTCCAGTGCCTGCTCATCGCAAGTGCTCTCCTGCGTCTCCGCTGGTTCCGTCCAGCTCTCCTGCGTCTCCGCTGGTTCCGTCCAGCTCTCCTGTGTCTCCGCTGGTTCCGTCCAGCTCTGCGATGCCTGAGCGCCCCCAAGAGTCTGCACTGCCTGAGCACCCCACAGAGCCTGCTCCTCCTCAATGGCTCCCAGAGGGGAACTTCCCCAAGAAAAAGTTTTTTTTGGGGGGGCCATATAGCCACGGCCTGTGTGGCCAGGCCTAGGGCCAAGACCATGGAGCTCCCTGATCCGGCATGGCCGTCCAAGCTCCCTGATCCGGCATGGCCATCCAAGCTCACTGATCCGGCATGGCCGTCCAAGCTCCCTGATCCGCCATGGCCTCCCGAGTCTCCAGTCCCGCCATGGCCTCCCGAGTCTCCTGATCCGCCCTGGAGGCTTCCCTTGTCTCCTCCCTGTCCTGGCCCTGCTCCAGCCTCCAGGGCGCCCGCCCCCCTCCCCGATGTGACTGTTACGGTGCGGGACGCACCTTCCGGGAGGGGGCCGATATCATTCATCATATTCACCTGGTTTGTGTTAATTATCTTGTTTACTCCTTTGTTCCTGTTCCTTTAAAAGCACCCAGTTTGGGTTGTTTCATTGTCCTGTCTACATGTTAATAAAGGAAAGAGTGAGTTGATGCATTGTCGTTCTCCTTTTCGTCATTTGCTTTATCTACAACCACATATTCCGTAACACACATATACATATATCTATATATAGTCTAACTAAATGAAAAAAAAAATCTTATTCTAATGAAATAATAAAAAAAAAAAATATATATATATATATATATATATATATATATATATATATATATATATATATATATATGTCTCTCTCCCCTCCCTCCAGGACATCTACAGCACCCGTCTCACCCGCAAAGCCCTCCGCATTGCAGGCGATCCCACCCACCCGACACACAGCTTCTTCAGTCTGCTGCCATCAGGGAGGAGACTGCGGAGTCTCCAGGCGAGGACCAGCAGACTGAAGGACAGCTTCATACATCAGGCTGTCAGGAAGCTGAACTCCCTCCCGTCCTTGCCCCCCCTCCCCTCTTTCACCCCCATTTAACACAGCAACACACTAGGAACTCTGACTCTGTGACACCCCCCCCACCGACCAACAAACTGTGACCGGCACCTGTCACTTGTGCAGCATTGGCTGATCACTACCCATCCAACATTGACTGCAAATTACCTCTTCGGATAGTCTGACAAAAACTATCCGAACAGTCACTTCGACTTGTCACTTTAACAGACTGATAAGCTCTTCTTGCACTACACTCATAACAAAACAAAACATCTGCACAGTTTTGTTTTTGTTTTTGTACATTCAACTGGTTTGCACTCCATCTATTCTGCCATGTGCCTTATGCACTTTATCTATCTCTCTTGTTTTTATTTTCTACAATGTCCTCAGACTGATAAGCTCTTTTGCACTACAAATATATCTACACAGTGTTGTTTATTAACTGGTTTTGCACTCTATCTGCCATGCGCCTTATGCCACTTTATTGATCTAATTCTTATTTTTTTCTACAATATCCTCATTTGTATAGTTGTTTGTACATATGTTTAAACTGTATTTATCTGTATCTGAACGTGTTTAATGTTAACTGTATGCACCAAGGGTCTGAGAGTAATGCAATTTCAATTCTCTGTATGTATGTACTGTACATGTGGAAGAATTGACAATAAAGCTGACTTGAACTTGAACTATATATATTTTTACATTTGAACTACTACATTTTAATTATTTTTTTTCTTAAACACAAAGCATATTCATAGTAGGAGATAAAATAAGTCAAGTCTCCTCGGATTTAAGATGGACTTTCAGTCTATTTGTAAAAGAGTAGCTGAAACATTCCCTAAAATATCTACTTTTGTGCTTGACATAAGAATAAATTTACTGTAATGCAGGTTTGGAACAACAATATAGGAAATGAAAACTGAATTCTCATTTGGTGAAACTATACCTTTTAATCCATAACTGAAAACCAGGAATAGTAGACTCCCTGCATTTCTAGCATCTTCCAGTGTTGCTGCAAAAGGACTGCAGGTGTTTTAATAACCTTTGAAGGTCAGGTTGTGCTGTTTTATGAAGCTTTGAACGAAGGCAAGCAAACTGGATCATACAGCCGAACAGGTGCATATTTTAATTCTGACAGAGTAACAGACCACAAGTTTGGTTGTTTACCCATTTTATGCATATCAATGTAAAAAGAGTAACAGGCTAAAATATGAAACGAGCACAATGTGGTGATATAAATGAATTATATATCAGTTGGCGAGGATAGCTAGTTCGTCATAGTTTAGCTATGCCTGAAGTTTATTCTGGTTCTCACTAACCAATTTTGTTATTAAAATTTCAGTTTTTCAGTAGGTGTATTTTGAACCTTGCTAATGAGAACCTTTCCATCTGAGCATCATCTTGGGAGTCTTGCCAAAAAGTCAATATCGTAGATCTTAATGATCTATTCATCTTCAGAGGGCGTGAAACCTTTTTATTTTATTTATTATTATTTCTCGTTTTTAGCCTGTAAGTCTTGCTAGTCAGAGCTACTTAATTACAGAAGGAGTTAGGCTTTTTTTTCTTCTCCCGTTACACTTTCCAGACGATTAATTAGTTCCCTCAAGATGTCATTTTGAAATTCCAGGTTTGAAAGCGACCTTGTACTGAAGGCGCCTTTGAAGACCGAATGGAGTTCAATTTGTAAATAGTCAAAAAAAGTGAGCATTTACTTCGTGACTTTTTTAAAAATCATTTTGAAAATGATTGTTAAGTTCCTCATGACTGCAACCTGGGACCTAATTGGTCAATTAATTAGCAGTTCTTATAAAAAAGGATTTTTGCAACTTGTTGTTAATGTAAAGTAGCATTTATTGCCACAAAGCCACAAAAGAATAATAATAAAAAAATAATATATATACAATATATGTATATATATTGTATATATATATATATATATATATGTATATATTTATATATATATATATATATATATGTATATATTTCCTGTTAATATATACATATTAACAGGAAATATTAAGCATAGATAGATAGATAGATAGATAGATAGATAGATAGATAGATAGATAGATAGATAGATAGATAGATAGATAGATAGATAGATAGATAGATAGATAGATAGATAGATAGATAGATAGATAGATAGATAGATAGATAGATAGATAGATAGATAGATAGATAGATAGATAGATAGATAGATAGATAGATAGAATGGACTTTCCTTCCCCCTTTCCTACTCTCCCAAACACTTGTCATTGATTTTCTCTGAATTCTTCTTTTAGAGATTAGATTAGAAAATTGTATTACCCACAAAGGGGAACTTTGTCTGTACGCTATCTAAATTAAATCGACCGCTGCCTGTTGGCGAAATGTGTGAAATTTGTCTCCAGCCCTTTTATCAAGTGGCACGATATGGGCCCGACAACACGATGTGACTTAAACACAGCATCTTAACGGTGATATTGATGTTTCGGATTATGCATTTACCCTGATCTCAGGAAAATCCCCAAAGGAGTAGGCAGCTTGGGCGACGTCTTCTAGAGATTTAGACCGGAGGATATGGTTCAATCTAAAAGTAAATTAGATGCCGGATCCTTCCAGGAGGTGTAAACTTGATGACTCGGTCATTTGCAATCGACGACCCAAAGCGAGATGCAGAAATGCTCACGAAGGACTTGAGATCGCTGGGCCGAAACAGATGTGTGTCAGGTGTAAATCCCACCAAGTGCATGATGAATTACGCGGGCAAACCTAGTTTAGTTTCCGCGCAGTCGCTCCGACCGGAGGGAACGTGTGACATGGGCCCGTACCGGCGGGAAATTATATGGAGGGGTGTCTTGTAAGACTCCTCTCAAAGCAACGTATTCTCCAATGACGCTAGCTTTGAGCACGAGTAGCCTACAGCGAGCAACGTGTCTCCCAGAGGTGGGGCCGGTTGGCGAGGTTGTTCCGGATGGCTGGGCGCATATACGGGTCGTCCATGTAGGACAGGGCTCCAGAGTGAAGCTCACCTGAGCAGGTGCGGTTGGACTCATCCTCATTGCTGCCGCAATCGTCAGTGCCGTCACACAGCCATCTCTTCGGGATACAGCGGTTGTTCAGGCATTTAAATTGGTCCGCTGGGCAGCTGCGATTGGCTGAGAAGAAACAAACGGCCTGTCAATTGGTAACACAAATTCATCTGAAAGCATCTGGGTGTCCAAATGTTTTGCAATGTGTCATATTAACGTACCATGGCACACTGTATGCCGCAATGTGATGTGCTCAACTTGATCTTTCTTTTCAAAGTAAGGTGCATCAACTATGATTTTAACCCTACGCCTTCTGTATCACATTTGAAATGCAAATGTCTAAAGCTTCTAAATGATCAACATGATCGAAAATTATAGGTTTTCTATATGATTTGTATTATATATAGGTCATATTTTTTCAAAAGAAAAAAAAACTATATTAAACCGAATAACCAATACTAAAATGTACGGTTCATCATTTCACTATCATTAAACATTAAGAATAATATAATGTAATTTTAGTATAGATTTTTTTATTTTACATATTTAAATTCTAGATTTTAATTACTATTTGTATTTTTTCATTTTTATTATAAAAAGTACATAAACCTATCATTTAAAACAATAAAAACCTTAAAACCTTGTATTACATACAGTTATAATATTAGTATTTGTGTGTGTGCATGTTAATAGATATAAATATAAATATAGGTTTCATGTACTATTTATACTATAAGCATAGACCATATTTTAAAAAATAATAATAGGAATAATAAAAAAGAATAAACAAAAATGTTTAAATATTGTTCATCATTTTATTATCATGAAATATTATGCTCAATATAATATAATACAATATTTTATTAGCAAGGAAAAGGCGATTTATAAAAAGGGTAAAAAATGTCCACCTTCAGGTTGTGGTAGTCTATAGTGGACAGATTACGTAGGCATTATTCTAGTTTTGCTTATGTAGGTTCATGGTTGGACTACAAAAGTGTGAGAAGACCTACAGCAGAGGTGTGGATCTTCATCGCTGCCGTCTGAGCAGTCATCATCTCCATCACACTTCCACGAGAGCTGAATGCAACGCTGGTTCTGGCACTGAAACTCTGCTGGGCCGCAGTGCTTTGTCTTAGTGACTTCTGATGGAGCTGAAAAGGGCAGGAACGAGATGTTAGAGAAAGAACACACACACACATACAGCCTTTTCTCGCTGTGTCAGGGTTATTATTGCTAACTAAAACCAAAACCCTTAAGACAGACAGACAGACAGACAGACAG